>NC_088364.1:76100355-76137855 GCF_034508935.2 Berghia stephanieae | reverse complement strand
TGACAAGTTAAGGGTAATCTTATTGATTGAAGTTACAGATTTGAGAGTTTTTGACACGTTAAGGGTAATTTTATTGATTGAATTGACAGATTTGAGAGTTTTTGGCAAGTTAAGGGTAATCTTATTCGATTGAAATGACAGATTTGAGAGTTTTTGACAAGTTAAGGGTAATCTTATTCGATTGAAGTGACGTTTTTGAGAGTTTTTGACAAGTTAAGGGTAATCTTATTCGATTGAAGTGACATGTTTGAGTGTTTTTGACAAATTGCTGGTAATTGTAATCGATTGAATGAAGTCACAGATTTGAGAAGTTTTTTGTTGTTGTTGACAAAGGTAATTTGAAGGTAATTTTAATCAATCAATATTTGAATGAAGGGCGTTGTGTGCAAATGTTAAAAGTGCGTTTCGTAGGATAACACACTAGAAATGGCGGACTACTTTATGTGTATTTGAATGGATACTAAATCAACCAGTCGGGTCTATTGCGTAGTTGAGATGGCATTTATGTAACCGATACTAATCATAGCTTTTCATTCTTTGCAAGTAATTGGGAAAATCCGCCAATATCTTCGTTTGTTACAACGCCATTTGTTTACGCCAGATTCTAACCAGTTAAATGCTGTGATCTAGAAAAATCGTATGTCAAAATTTGTCCAGTTGGGATCTTTGTCTAATTGTCTTCAGGAGTTGTGTACGTCGAGTCTCTGGAGTCTCGTTTCCATGGTGTTGCCTATGAACGTAGCCATCGTTAACATATAGATAGTATGCGCTTGGTTAAAAAGCTCAAAACATTGCCATCCGGACGTATAATGGACCAACACACAAAACTGGGTGAAACCATGAACTTTTATGGTCTGGTTAATAAAATTTAGTGAGAATCACTGACAAACGCGGATGGCAAAATACAATAACAAAGGCTTGAGTGACGTCAACTTCGAACTGTCTATAGATAGTTCGAAGATGACGTCACTCAGGCCTTTGTTATTGTTTTTGCCATCCGCGTTTGTGAGTTGTTCTCACTAAACAGTATTAACCAGACTATAAAAGTTCATGGTTACACAAAGTTTGCGAGTTGGTCCGTTATACTTCCGGATGGCAATGTTGTGAACTCCTTGGCCAAGAGCATTCTATCTATAGCCTGACACAAGAACCCTCTAGGGCTGGCAGTTTGAGGTCTTTTTTTAGGTTTGTGTAGCGTCTAGTGAGTTGTCGTTAGTAGAGCTCATGGAAACAAGTCATTTCATTGGTTGATCTATTGAATACAACTCACGATTTGTTTTCTTTTGTGTCCAAAGACAGGCATTTTGACGTCATTTTTTGGTCAGTGTCAGGCTATAGATAGTATGCGTTTGGCTAAGAAGTTCACAACATTGCCATCCAGAAGTAAAACTGGCCATAACACAAAACTGTGTGTAACCCTGAAGGTTTATAGATAGTATGCAGATGACGTCACTCAGGCCTTTGTTATTGTTTTTGCCATCCGCGTTTGTGAGTTGTTCTCACTAAACTGCATTAACCAGACTATAAAAGTTCATGGTTACACGGAGTTTGTGTGTTGGTCCGTTATACTTCCGGATGGCAATGTTGTGAACTCCTTGGCCAAGCGCATTCTATTTATAGTCTGGTTAAAACAGTTTAGTGAGAAGTACTCATAAACGCGGATGGCAAAAATCAATATCAAAGACATGATTGACGTCGAACTATCAATCGATAGTATGCGCTTGGCTAAGAAGCTCATAACATTGCCGTCCGGAAGTATAACGGTCCAACACACAAAACTGTGTGTAGCCATGAACTTTTATAGTCAGGTTAATACAGTTCAGTGAGAATCACTCACAAACGCGGATGGCAAAAACAATAACAAAGGCCTGAGTGACGTCATCTGCATACTATCTATAAGTTAACAATGGCTTCGCGATGAAGGGGTAGAACGAAGTCGCCGTCACTCCGCTCTGCCTTATTGCTTTTAGAGAGCCATTTTAATGATTAGTTCTCACTAAATTGGACCAATCGGAGAATACACGTTAACCGTCCCCTTACCAACAATAGATAGTTCTTAGTTGACGTCACTCAGGTCTTTGTTATTGTTTTTTGCCATCCGCGTTTATGAGTAATGCTCACTAAACTGTATTAACCTGACTATAAACGTTCATGGATACACACAGTTTTGTGTGTTGGTCCGTTATACTTCCGGATGGCAATGTTATGAGCTTCTTAGCCAAGCGCATACTGTCTATAGGAAAATCGTCACATTCGTTACGATACAACCAACATTTCTCTTATTCAAATTTCTTTTGTACATCATAACATTTAAAGAAAATGAACAGTGTGTTGTAGAGCATATTTTCTCTAGAGAAATTATGTATCACAAGAACTTTACTGCTATTATGTCTGAATGATAAAAAATATATTTTTGTGTTAGTTGGGTGTGAAGTTTTGGGGAAAATCCTGAAATTGGCTGGTAAGGAGAGGGTTAAACGGTTCATGGTTGTGTGTGTTGCTAGATATATCGCGAACGGATGTTGTGAGTATTTTCCTAAACGCATAGCACCAATAAGAATATAATTTAGATACAGTATCATATAAAGGGAGAGAAATTACAGTTATTTTTCAAACACACATAATTAATTTTTTATTTATTTGTGATCATATCTACGATATTAACGTGTAACGATAAAAAGGTCATGATTTTGCGCATAGAAAAATAAAATAAAGGAGTTCTTGTCGACGGCGAGACTTCCACTATCGGGATGGTGACATCGGGCGTACCTCAGGGCTCAGTCCTTGGGCCCGTCCTATTTTTAGTGTACATAAATGATCTTCCACGAGGTATAAGGTCAAAAGTGCGCCTCTTTGCTGACGACACAGCATAATATAATCAGATAAGAACAACAGACGACTGCAAAACACTAAATGACGATCTAGCTAAATTACAAGAATGGGAAGCAATAAATCAAATGGAATTTAACGTATCAAAGTGCAATGTTCTAACCATCACAAATAAGAAAGCACCTATTACATTTGAATACCAACTTCATGGTCAAAACCTGGAACATGTAAAGACAGCAAAATACCTTGGCATTGAGTTTGCTAAAAACCTCAAATGGAATGACCACATATGTCACCTGGCTTCAAAGGCAAATCAAACAAGCGCTTACATCACCCGCAATTTAAAAAGATGCCCAATCACAACTCAAACCCTTGCTTTTAAAACTATTGTTAGACCAATTTTGGAGTACGGCAGCTCAATTTGGGACCCATATACAAAGAAAAACATCGACACCTTAGAAAACATCCAAAGAAAAACAGCAAGACGCATCACAAACACATTCGATCCTTTTTCAAGTGCGTCTGAAATATCACAACGGATTGGCCTTGAACCTCTGGAAAAGAGAAGAAAGATAGATAAACTTAAATTGTTCCACAAGATCTACTACAAAAATTCGTGCCTTAAACTTCCAAACGACATAAAAAATATCGACACAAGAACAATGAGGGGACACACAGCAAGAGTAACCACCCCAACATCAAAAACAGACGCCCACCGATATTCGTTTTTCCCTTCAACTGCCCTACTGTGGAATAGCCTCCCAGCTAACGTGGCTGAAAACGGTTGTCAACATGCCTTCACGCGGTTGCTAGAGTTCACAACGTGACTTTTTAATCTATGTGTTTTTTTTTCAAATTAGTATTATGTGCAGAGTTTTAGCAAGTTTAAAATGTAAAACACTACAAACTGTGGAGTGATCCACGACAATATTGGAGGTTTCCACAAGACGAAGAAGAAGAAAAAGAAGAAGAAGGAATAGATAAGGTAACCAATAGGATTCAACAATCGTGACGTCACTTCCCTCATTATGACGCATGGTAACATAGTAACTGCTTCTAAACTATCGGAATAATGGCGGACGCCCTAATGAAATACTTCTCCAACAAGCATAAAAGTGTATCCAGAGGAGAAAAACATTATAAATCTGATTATGTTTTGACTTTTATAGATTCTGATTACATGACACGTGAAAATGTTCTAGCCAGCATGATGAATAAATAGTACCGATTTTCTTTGTTTAGAACCAAGCTGCTCGGTGCTGTGCGAACGTGACATCAGACTATTCAATCCTATTAGAAATGAATCACGTTGCTATAAGTGCTTTTAAAGTCTCAACGCTGTGAAATAATTTGATATCTATAAACAAGTATCTTGTTTCACAAAAATAATGCTCTGAAAAAACAAAAACAAAATAGATTGCTAGGAACATTAACTCACTCAACCCTAAAAACGACTATATCCGTAGTTTACCTGGGTTACTTTTACCCCATGTCTATTTATTACATTTTTATGAGACAAATTATAGGTGTAGTATCAAAGCTAATGTTTTTAGTTTTTAGTTGAATAAGAATATCTATACACATGCTCATGTTTGATACACTTTTTTCTCCAATTTTGGAAAGAAGCAAAAATCTCTAGGATTGAGTGAATTAAAATGGGAAATATTTGAAGTTTGATATACCACCCGTTTGCACTGTTGTTTGTTTTTTTTTTTTTTTGTTTTGTTTTTTGTTGTTGTTTGTTTTGTTTAGTTTAGTTTTTTTCTTATTTTGCTTTGCTTATAAACTCTCTCTTTACCGATAATTTTCAGTATTTCCCAAAATGTCAGGTTTACCCAGCAGGAAAATTGATTTTAAAAATTCAAACCAGATGTCTTCAAAACAACTTTATGTTCTTATTAATTAAATAAAGATATTCTTCAAAGATTGCAATGTACAAAATAAATCTGAATAAGAAAAAATGTATATTATTGTGTCGTAACAAATGTGACGACTTTGCTGCAGGTGGTAAGGAGAGGGTTAAATATATATATATATATATATATATATATATATATATATATATATATATATATATATATATATTGCTAATGAAGGCTACTTTATCGTTATTATACATCGTGTGATTAAGACCGTTGTCGTCAACTCACTCAATCCTAGAGATTTTTGATACTTTTCATGATTGGAAAAAAATATATTAAAAATGAGTATGTACATAGATAGTTTTATTCAACTATCACTAACATGTATAAACTAAAAACATTAGCTTCGATACCACGCCTGTAATTTGTCTCAGAAAAATGCAATATACAGCCATGGGGTAAAAGTAACTCGTGTGAACTTCGGATATAGTCGGTGTTAGGGTTGAGTGAGTCAACCAGTTATCTGTCGTACCTTGGAAGATTGTGTATTTAATAATTTGGTCAGAAATATCGTCCTTCAAATTTCGATCAAAGGATCCCAGGTTTGAGACTTATCTATTTTTTTTTTGCACAGGTGAGGTTCATTTCAATCGATCGTTATTTCAAGGATGATTTTTCTGGTCAATTTTTTAAATACCTGTCTTTCCAGAGAACAGCATTGAATTGGTAAATATAAAGGAGAAAACAAGTTATAATAAATGACACATCATCAGTGACGCTATGCAATCTTTGCATAAGGATGGATTTATTATCTTCATTTGTGTATGCAAAGAGATCTCCATTGAGCATCTATTTATGCCATAGATAAAAATCTATGGAAAACCACTGAACACAAAATTTTGGATTATTTATCTATTATCGTCGTTTCAATGAAAAATCGATGTTTTACACAGCAATGTGATAAAAGGTGTTGCTCGAAGCTCGAAGAAATAAATAACAATTTTAAATTGAATGTAAGCTTCAATTTAATATACGAAAACATATGAAATGGAATTTTCGGGTTTCCCCTTTATCAGCAAAACAGGATGATTGAAACACTACAGATGAATGAGATATTGTGGTAGTGGCGTTTTTCCAACCATCTCGCGAGAATATGTTCTAACTTCTGACCTCACATTTCAACCCGTAAACAGTCAACGAAACCTGGAGTTGTTTTTCAGCCCTTTTCATAATATATGACTTCGATAAATCTGAAATGAAAAACCAACCCCGTTATTTCCGAAATTCAAATGACAAAAACATCACCAAAAGAAAAAAAAGAAAAAAAAGACCTACACAAATTGAAATTGTTCGACGATTGAAAACACAATTGACGCGTGGCCCAGTTTTAATCTCGGCTAAAATTGCAATTTGTAACAACAGCTCATGGGCAATTTTCTCTTCATTACCCTATCTCGTCCAAAGTGTTACTTTGGTTGGTGTCATTAAATCTGACAGACCAACGGCAATATCTCTCATCCCTATCGGTTCTATTCCACTGGGAGCACTCTGGAAGACTTGCTTGATAGCCGGATTACCGACACCGGGTTGTAAATCAGGACACATTACGCCCTGGTTTGTTTTATTGGTTTTATTAACGCAATTCTTTGCAGTTCTCATCCATCGCGACGGTCCAGTTTTGGTCTGTTTAAACTATATTATAGTATTCCGTCCCAGTAAATCAACAGTCTTTAAACATCGTTTAAAATCAATAATAATAATAATATAATAATAATAATAATAATAATAATAATAATAATAATAATAATAATAATGATAATAATAATAATAATAATATATAATAATAATAATAATAATAATAATAATAATAATAATAATAATAATAATGATAATAATAATAATAATAATAATAGTAATAATAATAATAATAATAATAATAATAATAATAATAATAATAATAATAATAATAGTAATAGTAATAGTAATAATAATAATAATAATAATAATGATAATAATAATAATAATATATATATATATATATATATATATATATACATATATATATGTATATATAAAATATTTCAAGTATAATTATGATCAACATCTACAATATTGTTTCGAGCATGCGCTCTCATCAGGAAGTATATATATATATATATATATATATATATATATTTATATATGTATATATGTATATATATATGTATATATATATATATATATATATATATATATATATATATATATATATATATATATATATATATAATAAAAGCAAAAACCATGAAATAATAGTGCTCAACTTTTTGATAAAGTAGCTATTTATAAACTATTTATATATATATATATACATATATATATATATATATATATATATATATATATATATATATATATATATATATATAAATGGGTGAGAAGTAGGCTTTGGCGAATTATGAATGAATCCCAGATCAACCGAT
The DNA here is from genome assembly GCF_034508935.2 of Berghia stephanieae. Lineage (NCBI taxonomy): Eukaryota > Metazoa > Mollusca > Gastropoda > Nudibranchia > Aeolidiidae > Berghia > Berghia stephanieae. Next base: position 76,130,702 of record NC_088364.1, on the reverse strand, counting down.
AACAAGCAGCGAATAGTAGGAGTCGGCAATTTGCATCCCGGATTCAAAGTATTCATGAAGACTTTTGAACCGTCCAAAATATTTTAGTAAATGGGCCAAGATCTAATATTATTTTTATATTTGAAGCGATCAATTATCCAAAAGGTTCTAATATATTCGTAATTATTTAATAAAAACACCACGAAAGAGTCTTGGCTACAATAATCATTTGATAGAAATCAAATATCACTATATTAATCATTAGGAAAACATTATGTACAACATTTTGATCTCTCGATTAAATATCAATCGCTAATCTGACATAAATCGAGGTGATAAAGATAAGGAAAATAGTTTGATCTTTCTTATCTCGTGACCTCCCGCTCTGGTTACCGGCCGACTACTTTGGTATCCGGAAACTGGATCCGGTGTATGAGTACTGCTCTGTGTTTAAATATTTTTGATCTGATGTTGAGCTTCAATATTACAGATCCGGTGTTTCCTGTCGACCGATATCAAAATTATGGTAAAAGTTACATTTGGTTGTAAAATTGTTCCATTTTTCAGTCTTGTTCAAGAAAATATGCTGTCCGCTGGTTCATGCTGTACCAACTTTCAAAATACTTGCTCTGAAAGCATCAGAGAAAAATTTGATTTTGTGATTTTCCCCCCGTCATTTTCTCTTTGTTCAGAAGTATTCATGAATACGTGTAGGTAGTCGGAAAGTTACGAAGCTATTCATTCATGTAGCCGGCAACTAAATCTCCCTTCATTCATCACATAGGGGAAATTTGTCTCTAAGAACTATTCCAAGGGAAGACTGGGATAACCCAGGGGAGAAAAAGTGGACGTATATTTTGGAAGGGGGGGGGGGGGGGGGTCTTAGGAAGGAGTGTGGTTATTTTGTGCTATTAATTGAGTTTGTTTGAGTGTCTGCACATGTCTTCACATAAAAAAAAAGGAAAAAAATTTTTTTTTAAAATATATAACAACAACAAAAATGAAAAAAAAACTCCCAACAAAAACAAACAAACAAACAAACAAAAAAAGCATACATAAACCCATGCACACCCATTAGCGCACAGTGCGCATTTAGATTTAGGCGCCTTCACGCACGACACCATGACCACGGATCTACCCTCCATCAAAGAAGATCGCATCGCACAACTGAAGAGACGCCTGGAGTGTCGAAACGGCTGTATTGAACAAAATGTGAGATAATGCTCTGAATTGTTACTTTCTTGAGCACTGTCAGAACTACAGGACATCCATCAATTATATATATATATATATATATATATATATATATATATATATATATATATATATATATATATATATATATATGTATATATATTCTTGTATGATTTGACCGTAGTCTATGTGCAGCTACCCAGTATTTTCTTGGTTGATCCTGTAGACCGGGGAGACTTTTACAGGGATCTTCAAAATAATATTATTTAACAGGTGTTATGTCTAGTCCTTCATGTTAATTGTCTCTGTTGACAAAGGACCCCTTGTAAAGCGCTTTGAATACGTTTTGTATATATTGCGTTATATTCATGTCAAGTTTTAAAAAATTATGTTTGAAGTCACTTTTTCAAAACCTTATTCAGCCCTGCGGCAATACCAATAGGAGGTGATGCGTCACATTTAAGTTGTTTTGTTTCACATAAAACAACTTCCAATCAAAGCCTTTGCGTCTAGTTTACAAAGTTGAGACAAAATTGACATTTACAGCTAATGAGATGAGAATGATGAATTTATTTTCATCTAATTTCAAAACTCTTATAATTAACCTTTTAGGTTTTGTGAAAATGAATCGCTTTACTGTAATTATGTCGAGATTCCTTTTGTTATTATAAAATGTTTTCGCGAGTTAAACAGACAATTAGAAATCATCGTTAAAAATCATCAATATATCATCACTGTCTCGTCATCATGTTTGTCATTTTCTTTATCATTTTCGTCTTCATAATCATCATCATTATCATTATCATCATCGTAATCATCATCAGCCTCATCATCATCATTATCATCATCATCATCATTATCAGCATCAGCATTATCATCATCATCATCATCATCATCATCATCATCATCATCATCATCATCATCATCATCATCATCATCATCATCATCATCATTATTATCATTATCATCATCATCATCTTTATTATCATCATCATCATCATCATCATCATCATCATCATCATCATCATCATCATCATCATCATTATTATCATTATCATCATCATCATCATTATTATCATCATCATCATCATCATCATCATCATCATCATTATTATCATTATCATCATCATCATCATTATTATCATCATCATCATCACCATCATCATCACCATCATCATCATCATCATCATCATCATCATCATCATCATCATCATCATCATCATCATCATCACCATCATCATCATCACCCATATCATCATCATCATCATCATCATCATCATCATCATCATCATCATCATCATCATCATCATCATCATCATCATCATCATCACCCATATCATCATCATCATCATCATTATCACCACCCATATCATCATCACCCATATCATCACCCATATCATCATCACCCATATCATCATCATCATCATCATCATCATCATCATCATCATCATCATCATCATCATCATCATCATCATCATCACCAGCAAATATAGTTGAATCCGTATCCGTTCACGATTTTTATTTTCTGGAAAGCGATCGATGTATGAAAACAGTGCCAGACAAAAGACATTTTCAGATGTTTATCTTGCACCAATACCTGCATCCTTATCCTTCATTCTTCTTGTGCGGCAATGTGGCCTAGTCGTATGACACTCGCTTTCGGACCCCAAGGTCTTGGGTTCGAGCCTCGCTCGGCGCATAGTTGAGCCCTTGGGAAACGCTCTTTTTTACTCACTTTCTCTCACCGTGCTCAGGTTAACAGCGTCGTCTCTGTCCGAAATAATTGTTATATCGCCTAACAGGCCTCATGTCTGGTCCTACATGTTAAGTGTTGCTATTGCCCAGGGACTCCTTGTAAAGTGCTTTTAGCACGTTTAGTGAATATTGCGCTATATAAATGCTCTATTAATATTATTATTATTATTATTATTATTATTATTATTATTATATTATTATTATTATTATTATTATTATTATTATTATTATTAAGTTTTCGACAGCACAGTCCGTTAGAGGTTACTGACTGAAATCTGTGTTAACCCAGAATTAGCGGGTCTCACTGAAAACGTTCTCGGGGATCAGATGGACGCTAAGGTCCCGTGGCCAGGCCGGATTATCTGGAAGCGGAAAGGGTTTTTCTACCACTTCTTGTCTAATGGTACCTTGGGATAGAAAATCAATAGAGACCATCTTAGGGCTATCCCACACCGGAAACGTGACTCCAACGACGCGGACTGCTGCCGTCCTCTGCCGTCTTCCGGATAAAGACGTCGGCCACGGGCACAATACTAAGAATAAAGAGGAGAGCCGCTAGCCCTACCACCAAGCACCCACCCGCCGTCCTCTGCCGTGTAATGCAGCACGGCGTGGGTTTTTTTTTGTTCTTGGATTTTTCATTCAACGTTGTCTTGAGCCGTGTTTCACACACACCATTTCCTATTTTACCGCACAAAACTGCCTAAGGGCGAATCCACACCGGAGACGTGACTCCGACGACGTCACACTGCTGCCCGTCCTCTGCCGTCCTCTGCCGTCTTCCGGATAAAGACGTCGGGCACGGACACAATAGATAGAATGAAATTGACGTCACTCAGGTTTTTCGTTATTGCTTTTTGTAACCCGCGTTTATGAGTAATTCTCACTAAACTGTCTTAACCAGACAATCAACGTTCAGGGTTACACAGAGTTTTGTGTGTTGGGCCGTTAGTTTTTGTGATGGCAATGTTGTGAGCTTCTTATCCAAATGCATACTATCTATACTAATAATAAAGAGGAGAGCCCAAGACCTATCCGTACCTACCAAGCACCCACCCGCCGTCCTCTGTCGCTTTATTATTTTCGAGCTTGGTATGGGTATCTAGGTCTAGCGGCTCATCTCTTATTTTTAGTATTTTGTCCGCGCCCAACGTCTTTATCCGGAAGACGGCAGAGGACGGGCAGCAGTGTCGCGTCGTCGGAGTCACGTCTCCGGTGTGGATTCGCCCTTAGGCAGTTTTGTGCGACAAAAAGAAAATAGGAAATGGTGTGTACAAAACACTGCTCTAGACAACGTTGAATGAAAAATCCAAGAAAAAACAAAACAAAACAAACTCACGCCGTTCCGCATTACATGACGGAATAATACAGATAATCCAGCGAACGGTCGTCTGATGTCAACAGGCATCCCCCATATTGCCCGAAGTGAGCAGATTGGGAAAAAACGATATTGCCTTAAACCTCTCATTTCCTGTGATAGCACAAAAAAAATTGTCAATTCCATTGGTTCACGAAACATTTCTTTCATTTCGGGCAGGTGCAGTCTGGGGATTTGGATTCAGTAGTCTGATGTCATGCCGCCTGGCAACGGCGGCCATCTTGGTTCTAAAGAAAGAAAATCATTACTTTTTATTCTTCATGCAGGCTAGAACTTTTCATATGTCATGTGATCAGAATGTGTAAAAGTCAAACACGATCAGATTTATGTGTTTTTTTTTTATCCTCTGGATACTCTGTTATGCTCGCCGGGGAAATATTTCATACGTCTCGTGTTACTAAGTTACCATGCGACATTAGGAAGGAAGTGACGTAACGACTGTTGAAGAGTATTCCACTGTCTGCTACCACACTACGATTATGCTGTTCGTGTTGATTATGATGGTGATAACATTTAGAAAGATAACAAGTGATAGTCTAAAGAAACCGGGATAAACCGTGGCCTTCGTTAACTTATATAGCCTGACACTGACCAAAACATGCCGTCAAAATGCCAGTCTTTTGCCTCAAAAGAAAACAATTCGTGAGTTGTATTCAATAGTTCAACCAATGAAATAACTTGTTTTCTTGAGCTCTACTAACGACAACTACTAGGCGGTGCAAAAACCTTTTGGATTTCAGTATCATGCTATAACATAACGATGGCTACGGACACTGAAACCCAAAAGGAGTGAGTTGTCGTTAGTAGAGCTCATGGAAACAAGTTATTTCCTTGGTTGAACTATTGAATACAACTCACGATTTGTTTTCTTTTGTGACAAAAGGACTGGCAGTTTGACGTCATTTTTTGGTCAGTATCAGGCTATAACTTTACGAAGGCGACGGATAAGCTCCGTCTCCAAGTACCAAACGGCGCTCAATGACTATTATCATAGGCCAATAAATGGCGCTGAAGGATGACTAACGTGGTAAAAATACCAAACCCGAGACTGTTTAAGAGCTGAAATGTTTTTTAAAAAGTGATTTATTTATTGTTTTGCCACAGTGTCAATGTAACGTTGGTGTCATAACTCATGAACGAGATCATATTATCACGACTCATCTGTTAGGGATAGATAGTATGCAGATGACGTCACTCAGGCCTTTGTTATTGTTTGTGAGTTGTTCTCACTAAACTGTATTAACCAGACTATAGATAGAATGCGCTTGGCCAAGGAGTTCACAACATTGCCATCCGGAAGTATAACGGACAAACACACAAACTCTGTGTAACCATGAACTTTTATTGTCTGGTTAATACAGTTTAGTGAGAACAACTCACAAACGCGGATGGCAAAAACAATAATAAAGGCCTGAGTGACGTCATCTTCGAACTATCTATAAAAGTTCATGGTTACACAGAGTTTGTGTGGTCCGTTATACTTCCGGATGGCAATGTTGTGAACTCCTTGGCCAAGCGCATTCTATCTCTACAATTGTCACAACATTGTGCATTCATTACAATGAATTTATCATTACGTGAATCAAGCTAGCTAGACGTCGAGTATTTATATAGATCGTATGCGCTTGGCTGAGAAACTCATAACATTGCCATACGGAAGTATAACGGACCAACACACAAAACGATGTGTAACCTTAAACGTATATAGTCTGGTTAATACAGTTTACTGAGAATTACTCATAAACGCGGATGGCAAAAAAACAAAAAACAAACCAAAACAACAAAGGCCGGAGTGACGTCATCTTTGATCTATCTATATAATGATAATATCTTCATTTGAATAAATTGTGCGGCTATGTGGTCTTGTGGTATGACACTCGCTTTCGGATCGGAAGGTCCTGTGTTCGAGCCTCGCGCTCGGCGCATAGTTGAGTACTTAGAAGAGGCTCTTTACTCACATTCTCTCACCGTACTAAGGGTGTGAAATGAATAACTGGTCGTTAACAGCGTTGTCTTTGTCCGGAAAAAAATTGTAATATCGCTTAACAGTCAAATTTAGCTGAACGGATAGAGACAATGAAATAAAATCTTTGCATTTTTAGCACTCTAAAAATTCAATACTTTGTCTCCTAAATAACACATATTATTAATTATTAAGTCATGGCAAGACTTGAAGACAGCGTGGCTCAGTGGTTTGGTCTTTGCTTCGTACCCGAAAGGTACAGAGTTCGACTACCCGTCGCGATGTGTGGCCGTGTTGAGCAAGTCACCTAGCCTTAGCTCACTTTGCGGCGCCGCACTGCGGCTGACGCCTGGGTTATTCCAGTTTTACCTTGGAATAGATCCTAAAAAAAATTCTTCCCTTAAGGATAAATAAGGGGAATTTATTTAATTGTTTATTAATTCTTTATATTCTTGGTTATAAATTCAATTTTCATTACTTTAAGCATCCCGACATAGTACCGCTTTGAGGCGAGAGGTCACATATATTTCGTAAAAAGTCACGGTTCATTTACATACATAATTAAGATTCAATGACATATCAAACGAACGATGAGTCACACCAACTGTCGTTTCTAACAGACTATTGATTGATTTACATTTATGTAAGTGAACAGGGAGATGTGTAGAAAGATTATAATATAATCACCTTTATAACATTTCATTGTGGATCCAGTTTGTGGTTTAACGTTATTATCTTAACACTATTTGACTGACTTAAGGTCTTTCGCTTCCTAATCATCCGATCGGGACGCCTCGGCTGCCTCCCTAATCATCTGTGTCAATTAATTCCATTGTTCACGGTCTTTTGCTGTGGATGCTAATTTCGTAAGGTCTTCCTTTGATTTTAATACTACTTTGTTACTTTGAAGGCGTTTTAGGTTTCTAAAGATAGTTCTTACTTGACGTCACCCATGTCTTTGTTATCGTTTTTTGCCATCCGCGTTTATGAGTAATGCTCACTAAACTGTATAAACCTGACTATGGATACACACAGTTTTGTGTGTTGGTCCGTTATACTTCCAGATGGCAATGTTATGAGCCTCTTAGCCAAGCGCATACTATCTTTTGAGGACAGTGTGAATTAACCAGTAGATTTTTGACCAATCAAAACATGGAATTTGTGACACACCTTCACACGTGCTCTGACAAACATAGTTGGTTGTTTATAAACAATAACGTGAACTAATTCGACCTCCATCTGATCGTTGTTATTGTTTTTATATCGACAAATGGGTGACTAGTTATCACACGATTTTCTCTATCATATTATAAACGTTTAAGTTTACACATAGTTTTCTGTGTTGATTCTACTGATCAAGAGGTAGAACAGTGGGTATTTTACTTAACACATACCAACTATAGTAAAACCTGTGTAGTTTGCTGTGTCTACCAATCACTGCCATTGTTTACATTATGACGATTGTCCGAGAGGCGTGGTTATCTACCGGTTAATTGACGTTTGTGGTCTACCTTGATATTTCTTGTGTCCAGATGGGGTGAAAAAAAGTATTCATGGCTTTTTTAGCTGGTATAGATAGTATGCGCTTGGCAAAGAAGCTCATAACATTGCCATCCGGAAGTATAACGGACCAACACACAAAACTGTGTGTAGCATTCACGTTTATAGTCTGGTTAATACTGTTCAGTGAGCATTACTCATAAACGCGGATTGCAAAAAAAAACAATAACAAAGACCTGAGTGACGTCATCTATGAACTATCTATATTTACATCTCTTCTGAGTATAGATAGTATGCGCTTGGCTAAGAAGCTCATAATATTGCCATCCGGAAGTATAACGGACCAACACACAAAACTGTGTGTAACCTTGAATGTTTATAGTCTGGTTCATACAATTTAGTGAGAACAACTCATAAACGTGGATGGCAAAAAATAATAACAAAGACCTGAGTGACGTCAACTGCATACTATCTATAGATAGTATGCAGATGACGTCACTCAGGGCTTTGTTATTGTTTTTGCCATCCGCGTTTGTGAGTTGTTCTCACTAAACTGTATTAACCAGACTATAAAAGTTCATGGTTTCACAGAGTTTGTGTGTTGGTCCGTTCTACTTCCGGATGGCAATGTTGTGAACTCCTTGGCCAAGCGCATTCTATCTATATGCGTAGCCATCGTTATGTTATAGCCTGATACTGAAATCCAAAAAGACTGGCAGTTTGACGTCATTATTTGGTTTTTGCACCGCCTAGTGAGTTGTCGTTAGTAGAGCTCATGGAAACAAGTTATTTCATTGGTTGAACTATTGAATACAACTCACGATTTGCTTTCTTTTATGGCAAAAGACTGGCATTTTGACGTCATTTTTTGGTCAGTATCAGGCCATAACTTTAAGAAGGCCACGGTATATATGCCCAAAAAGCCGCCATCTTGCCTCCAGGATTTGAATGGATAACACTATTTAGCATTGACAAAACACTTGTTGACAGATTATGTCAAGGTAGATTTTATAATCGCTATTACTATTATATATTATACTGTATTATTGATGTGGATAGACCTATTAAATTGTGGAGTTAGTTCAGTTGTAAAGAACGTCATCACCTTTGTTTAACGTGGTGTAATCAGACATGTTATTATCCTAAGACTTCTTATTACGCGAACAAAACGCCTTTTTTAACATATTGACCAGCTATCTTTTTTTCATATAGATAGTTCAAAGATGACGTCACTCAGGTCTTTGTTATTGTTTTTTGCCATCCGCGTTTATGAGTATTTCTCACTAAATTGTATTAACCTTACTATGAACGATTATGGTTACACACAGTTCTGTGTGTTGGTCCGTTATACTTCTGGATGGCAATGTTGTGAACTGAAATCCTTAGCCAAGCGCATACTATCTATAGATAGTTCGAAGATAACGTCACTCAGGTCTTTGTTATTGCTTTTTGCCATCCACGTTTATGAGTAATTCTCACTAAACTGTATTAACCTGACTATAAACGTTCATCGATACACACAGTTTTGTGTGTTGGTCCGTTATACTTCCGGATGGCAATGTATGAGCTTTTTAGCCAAGTGCATACTATCTATAAAAGAGACGAAATTGAGGTCAATCACCTCTTTATTATTGTTATCAGACAGCCATTTTAGTGATTCGTTCTCACTAGATTATATCGAACAGGCTATAAACGTTTAAGGTTACACATAGTTTTGTGTGTCGTTACGTTATAATATAAGGCTGGCGTATGTATCAATTGTCAGATATAGATCGTATGCGCTTGGCCAAGGAGTTCACAACATTGCCATCCGGAAGTATAACGGACCAACACACAAAACTCTGTGTAACCATGAACTTTTATAGTCTGGTTTAAACAGTTTAGTGAGAACAACTCACAAACGCGGATGGCAAAAACAATAACAAAGGCCTGAGTGACGTCATCTGCATACTATCTATAAACTTTTAAGAGTTAACCAAAGTGTCATATTTTGCAAAATTAAATAAGATTTTAACGTCTAAGTCCTCCCGGGTTTGTTATTGGGTGATTCATTAATCTATTTTAGTTTAACCCTCTCTCTATCCATCTCTTTTTTTATCTCTCCTTTTCAATCACTCTCCCATTTTTCTTCAGAAAAACACACATAATCACACATACACACACACACATACACACACACACACACATTTACATACACACATTTACATACACAAATTTACAAAGACACGTCGTATACATATAAACATACACTGCATGCAATCTCGTTGGTTTCATATGGGAACAAAACAGACAATGGACGTTTCGGGTACAAACCCTTCGTCAGCACACCAATACACAAATAAACGTGGAAAACAAATAAAATTGAGTACAGACGATACAAGTTATTTTTCATTTTATTTTATTTGTTTTCCACGTTTATTTGTTTATTGTTGTGCTGACGAAGGGTTTGTACCTGAAACGTCCATTGTCTGTTTTGTTCCCATACGAAGCCATTTTTCCATTTTCACTCTTTCGTTAGTATTTTCACGATCACCGACTTCAGGCAGCCCCTACCGTTTTCTACTATGGCATCTCGTTAGCGTTTTGAAGATTTTATCTTTTACCTTTGCATTACTTTCATATCCAGTCATAGATGTTGCATAGATGCTATAATATTTTTAAAAATAAATAAATCAAAATTGAGCTTTTATATAGCGCAATATCCACTGAATGAGCTTTACAAGGGGTCCAGGCGAACAGCAACATTTAGCATTTAGGACGGGGCATGACGCGTGTTAAGCGATGTTACAATTTTTTTCGGACAACGGACAACGCCGTTAACGACCAGGTACTCATTTTACACCTGAGTACGATGAGAGAATGTGATAAAGAGCCTTTTCCAAGGACTCATGCACCGAGCGAGGCTCGAACCCAAGACATTCCGATCCGAAAGCGAGTGTCATACCACTAGACCACATAGCCGCACCACATACACTCCAATCTCGTTAGCGTTTTGAAGATTTTATCTTTTACCTTTTCACTACTTTCATATTCAGTCATATCTAGATGTTGCATAAATGCTATCTATGTTAATATTTCCTAATCCAAGAACGATAAGCCAATGTATTTAGAATCCACAATCAAATTTGTATTTGTCTCCGAAGCACCAGTGCAGTGAAACCGGAAAACACTCAATCCCTTCTTCTGTATTCTATTTTCACACCTGCTGTCTGCTTTGCTCTCTCTCTCTCTCTCTCTCTCTCTCTCTCTCTATCTATCTATCTATCTATCTCTCTCTCTATGTATTCTCTCTCTCTCTCTCTCTCTCTCTCTCTCTCTCTATATATATATATATATATATATATATATATATATACCCCCCTCTCTCTCTATTTTCTCTATCTCACACTCTTCATATCTCTCTTTCTTTCTCTCGCTCTCTCTCTATCTCTCTCTCTCTATCTCTCTCTCTCTCTCCTTTCTCATCTTCTTTTGCCACCTCCATTCAGCTATTCATCTATAACACATACATAGATAATGAGAGAGGCAGTTAGATAGATATATAGATTAGATAGATAGAAGATAGATGAAGATAGATAGAAGATACGGAAGAAAAGGATAGAGAGAGAGAATAGAGGAGAAGAAAGAGAGAAGAGAGAGAAAGAGAGAGAAAGAAAAAAAGAAATACAAAAATAAAGAGAGAGAGAGAGAGAGAGAGAGAAAAGAGAAGAGATGTAGAGGAAGAGAGAGAGATGAAGAGAGGAGATAGAGAAAATAAATAGAAGAGAGAGAGTAGAGTGAGCGAGAGAGAGAGAAAGAGAGAGAGAAAGTAGAGAGAGAGAAAGAAAGAGAGAGAGAGAAGAGAGGAGAGAGAGAGAGAGAAAGAGAGAGAGAAAGAGAGAAAGAAAGAGAGAGAAGAGAGAGAGAAGAAAGAAAGAGAGAGAGAGAAAGAAAGAGAGAGAGAAAGAAAGAAAGAGAGAGAGAGAGAGAGAGAGAGAGAGAGAGAGAGAGAGAGAAAGTCACACTGCCATCTCATCAGCATTTTGAATGTTTTGGTCGTGTCCATTACATTATTTCCATATATAATATGACAAGAGATGATGCATAGATATCACTATAATATTGCAGAAAGCTTTGCTCCTTAGGATTGATGACGAATTAATGAGGGTAATGTTACAAGTGGGTTACATAAATTATGGATGGCATGGATAGGCAGAATATGTCGTATGGATGGTTGTTTTTTGTTTTGTTTTGTTATTATTTTTTTTTGTTTGTTGGTCCAGTTCTTAACATTAGAATATATTGTAAACATTACTTTTATGGTTATTTATATATCTAGAAATATATAGAAAAAAGAGCTTTTTTATTGCTTAATACCCACGTAGGTAAGTCCCTTCATAGGGAGCTGGTATCTCGTCTTATCAGAAAAGTCAAGCAATGTTTAGCATGGTTAGTTAGCTGACGTGTGACGGAGAACTTTTAAAATGATGGGTCCGAATGGGCACTTTACACGCATTACCTTATTTGACTCAGGTGTGAATGTGTATTTGGCTATAGGTAGTGACGGATATTGTAAGAGTGTTAGCGCAAAATTAGTGGCGACAAATAGGCGACGCTAGTACTGTATGGATGGAAATATGGTTCCATAAGGGACGCTGAGGGAAAAAAAAAACAAAACATTGCTAAGCGCATTGATCATGGTATATTTGTGGAAACGCGCAATATATATATATATATATATTATGTTCTGTTTCATTTCATACCATTATGCCATTACATATTATGTTCTGTTTATTCATTTCATCTCTTACTATTATTGATACAAGATTTCTTACAGTTTTCAGAAGGAGTTGGAAAGGGGGGAAGGGGAGTGGGGAGTGGGGAGGGGGGGGGGGGGGCGTCAGTCTAAATACAAAGCGAATATTTTATTTAGATATAAGTTCCGATTTCATTTTACGCATATTAGTTTAATACTGATAGGTGGAGATCGAGTTGTGTTTTTCAGATCATGCCAGCATTTTATTAGTCTTATGTTTTATGAGGTGTGAAGTCGGATGTCAGAGTCGGGGAAATCTGGGCATGCAAAGTCTTCATCTTTTGTTTCTTGTTTATTCTCCTCATTTGTGGGGAGCGAAGTGGCCGAGTGGTTAAGGCATTGCACTGTGAACCGAAAGGACCCGGGTTAGAGCCCCCCCCCCCTTCAGGCACTTTCTTTTTTTTTTTCCTTGAGCAAGATTACTAACCCCCAATTTGCACCCTTGGAAAACATGGGTGATTCCTGTTGACATCAAACATCTTGTTTGATGAGTTATCTATATTCCTTCGTGCAATGCCAAGGCGACGATGACTTATGCAGTCGTGGCGGAAAAGGCATATTTTTTAAAAATTTGTATTAAAAAGGGGGTCCCTTTAGCTTAGTTGGTAGAGCATTCGCTTCACACGCAAAGGGAGCGAGATCGAACCCGCGCAGTCGAGATTTTATTTTTCTGACTATTTATTCAATATTCACTAAAACTATTTCAAATACTTAAATCTATCATGAAATGAAGATCCTCAGGGGAAATGTGTACACATTTTCGTTGTCCATCTTTAGACATGTTCAAAGATATTTGATTGTCTTTTGCATATTGGACTCCAAATCTACCCATTCAAAACAATCCATTCAGTCATTCTTCCATCCATCCATTCTTCTATCCATTTGTCTATCCAGTCTTTTATCCATTCATCCATTCATTCTTCTAATATTTTATCCATTCGTCAATCTATCCATCCATTCATTCTTCCATCCATCCATTCTTCTATCCATTCGTCTATCCAGTATTTCATCCATTCATCCATTCATCCTTTTGTTATTTTATCCATTCGTCCACCCACTCATTCATCCATCCATCCATTATTCCATATATCCTTCCATCGATCCTTTCATCCATCCATCCATTATTCAAACTATTCGTTCGTCCACCTCGACCAGAAGAATGGAATAGATAGAATGCGCTTGGCCAAGGAGTTCACAACATTGCCAACCGGAAGTATAACGGACCAACACACAAAACTATGCGTAATCTTAAACGTTTATAGTCTGGTTAATACAGTTTAATGAGAATTACTCATAAGCGCGGATGGCAAAAAAACATTATCAAAGACCTGAGTGACGTCAGCTTCATACTATCTATAAGACGGTCACAGTTCAGAGCCGACAACATCGCAACCATAGCTACGTTTCTCGATTAAGGGGGAAAATTAAATACTGAAAAGGTGGGGTCAACCCCATCGAGTGTTAGTGAATAAGGAACAATTGTGTGATGTCAAAATACTGGCTCCAATCTCATGGGAAGTATAAATAAATAAATAAATAAATAAATAAATAAAAAAAAATAAATAAATAAATAAATAAATAAGATTCCCTTTATTAATCCCATAGGGAAACTTTCTCTCTATGGTCAATTCTAAAGGAAGACTGAATAACCCAGGCGTTATCCGTAGTGCAGCGCCGCAAATTGAGCTAGGGTGAGGTGATTTACTCAAGGCCACACAGCGCAGAGGCGGGTGATGGAACTCGGTACATTTCGGGTACTAAGCAAAGACCGTATGTACCGGTAAGCCACGCCGCCACCTTATGTAACCTATTCATGAAGGAATGATTGGCTACATACACCCTTCCATGGGCTTTGGAACCGGAAGCAAATAAGGTGTGACGACACGATTTCTCTGCCCTATTATTGTCATATCCACGTTTTAAAATTAACATTTAAAAAATTTCCAATATACTGTTGACTCTGCGTAAAATTCTTTAGAAGAATGAACCAGAACCAAACGACAGCTGCAGTCCATCAGATAATTTAATATGATTTATGTATTCCATATCTAGAAATAATAATAATAATAATAATAATAATAATAATAATAATAATAATAATAATAATAATAATAATAATATAATAATAATAATAATAATAATAATAATAATAATAATATAATAATAATAATAATAATAATAATAATAATAATAATAATCTTTATTGCCCAAATAGGCAATTTATTGTTAGGTTTTGGTTTTCGTGATTTATGGTTTGTCGTATTATTTATATGAAGGTAATCGAAATAAAATGATTATGATGTATTGTATGCAGTAATATCATTATCTTAAAAAATACAAAATGACTATGTGAAACTATAGTCTTTTTACCTGTATAAAAAATTACTTACAATGTCAATATATGCATATTGGATGATTTATGGCTGGATAAAGTTAACAAATGAAATAATATTTCGTTGTATCAATTATTATGGGATTTAGATACTCCGTACGTTCTCTCTACAACTTTTTGTTTTCGTGATTTATGGTGTGTCGTATTATGTATATCAAGTTAATGGAAATAAAATCATTATGATGTATCGTATGCAGTATCTATATTTTATGAAACATAACAAACACAACGTTTAATTATTAATATGTGGAGGCCCCGATGACTCGGTAGAGCACTCGCTTGACAAGCAAAAGGACCGAGATCGATCCGGGGTGCAGTCCTATACAAAGGTTAGCAAGCAATTGCTATTGTTCTTTTACCCTATATATATATATATATATATATATATATATATATATATATATAATATATATATATATATATATATATATATAGATAGTATGCGCTTGGCTAAGAAGCTCAAAACATTGCCATCCAGAATTATATCGGATCAACACACAAAGCTATGTGTAACCATGAACGTTTATAGTATGGTTAATACAGTTTAGTGAGAATTACTCATAAACGCGGATGGCAAAAGACAATAACAAAGGCTTGAGTGACGTCATCTTCATTCTATCTATAGCCTGACATTGAAACCCAAAAGGACTGGTCTTTTGACGTCATTATTTGGCTTTTGCACCGCCAAGTGAGTTGTCGTTAGTAGTGCTCATGGAAACAAGTGGTCCCATTGGTTGAACTATTGAATACAACTCACGATTTGTTTTCTTTTGTGGCCAAAGACTGGCATTTTGACTTCATCTTTTGGTCAGTGCCAGGGTAATGATAGTTCGATGTTGACGTCACTCAAGTCTTTGTTATTGTTTTTTTTTTGCCATCCATGTTTATGAGTAATTCTCCCGACTATAAAAGTTCATGGATACACACAATTTTGTGTTTGGTCCGTTATACTTCCGGATGGCAATGTTATGAGATTCTTAGACAAGCGCATACTATCTATAGCCTGATACTGAAATCCAAATTTGCACCGCCTAGTGAGTTGTCGTTAGTAGAGCTCATAGAATCAAGTTATTTCATTGGTTGAACTATTGAATACAACTCACGATTTGTTTTCTTTTGTGGCAAAAGATTGGCATTTTGACGTCATTTTTTGGTCAGTATCAGGTCATAACTTTACGAAGGCCACACTCTGAAGGACTGCTTTTACTTTACTACAAATTAACTAATGTGTAATTAATATGTGAATATAAAGCTGTGCCAACAGGTCGTTTGTGTAACATTCGCCATAAAATGAAAAAGGCATTTCGCCACAGTACAAACAGTCTAGCAAATCCAGTTAATACGATTCAATAGTCTGATGTCACGCCTCCCGGCAACGGCAGCCATCTTGGTTCTAAACAAAGAAAATCATTCCTTTTTATTTTTTATGCTGGCTAGAACTTTTCATATGCCTTGTGATCAGAATGTGTAAAAGTCAAAACATGATCAAATTTATAGCGTTTTTTTTTTTCTCTGGATACGCTTTTATGCTCGCCGGAGAAATATTTCATACGGGCGTCCGCTATTGTTCCGACAGTTTAGAGCCAGTGTTACTAAGTTACCAAGCTTCATTAGGAAGGAAGTGACGTTACGGCTGTTGACGAGTATTTGGGCTAAAATGAAATAGGCGTTTCGGTACTGTACAAACGGTCTAGAAAATCCAGTTAATTGGAGATGAAATCAGCCCCAAATTTCACACCCCTCCCCCACCTCCCTAGCCTTTCTCACCATCCCCATGCTTTGTATATGATAATATTTGATATATTTATTAGCCTTTATGGGCAAGAGACAAATCACGAACGCTATTCATCTGATTGATGGGCTTGATAAGGCCTCGCGTGTCCGATGTAAAGTCTCGTGTGAGTGAGATATATAAGACAACTCATTTCATAAATGGTTAATCTAACCTACATTTCGAGATGTACCCCAGTTACTTTAACTTCTAGCCCATAATATAAAACACGCACGGAACACACACACACACACACACATACACACATTTACACACATTTACACATACACAGACAACGCACCCAGAGACTCGCGTTGAAATAGTATACTCACATACGAGCAATGCAGACGATACGGTAGATCAAGAATACTAGTAGACAGATAGATGAAAATTGATAGCTGGTTGGGTGGATAGAAAAATGGAATGATAGATAGATAGATAGGTTGATAGGTAGGTTGGAAGATATAAAGATAGATATGGTTGAGGTGAACACGCTTCAACAGTCGTGACGCCAGTTCCCTCTTTATGACGCATGGTAACCTAGTAACTGGCTCTAAACTATCGGAACAATGGCGGACGCCCTTATGAAATATTTCGAGCATATAGATAGAATGCGCTTGGCCAAGGAGTTCGCAACACTGCCATCCGGAAGTATAACGGACCAACACACAAACTCTGTGTAACCATGAACTTTTGTAGTCTGGTTAATATAGTTTAGTGAGAACAACTCACAAACGCGGATGGCAAAAACAATAACAAAGGCCTGAGCGTCATCTGCATACTATCTATAAGCGTATCTAGAGGGGAAAAAAACTTTATAAATCTGACCATGTTTTGACTTTTACACATTCTGATAACAAGACATATGAAAAGTACAGATTTTTTTTTGTTTAGAACCACGATGGCCGCCGTTGCTGGGCATCAGACCATTGAATCCAATGCGGGAATCATATAGAGTGCTCAACAGCTTCTTGGAGTGAATTATTTCTTTATTCTCACTTAATACTGTTATATCCTCCGACAACGTTGTTTCATCCGTGTTGGAATCTTCAAGGAGATCCTTTAGAAATCCCAGTATCCGGAAGGAATGTAGTTGTGTTCAGTTGGCACCAATTATGTTTCCGGGTGTAGGTTTGTTGAACATGTTTGCGCATGTGTTGATGTGTGCGTGTGTGTGTGTGCGTGTGTGTGTGTATGTGTGTGTGTGTGAGATGGGTGCGGTATGGTGTCAATTTAATGTTATAATAAACACATTTCTGGATGGGGTTTCCTGACCTCCAATAGTGGGAAGGGAGAAACTTACTATAACTTCTATCACACTATAGCTTTTTCCAACATGCATTCTGTCTTTGTCTCGGAATCCTCGCTCTTTTATGCCCAGAAACCATGTGAATATGTCTAATAAAATTTAAAAGAAATAAAATGAGGTTTTATGTAGCGCAAAATCCACTAAAGTGCTCAAAGCGCTTTATAAGGGGTCCCTGACCAACAGCAACACGTAACACGTAGAACGAGACATGAGTCTGTTAGGCGACATTACAATTTTTTCGACATAAACAATGCTATTAACGGCCAGGTACTCATTTTACACCTGAGTACGGTGAGAGAATATGAGTAAAGAGCCTTTTCCAACTACTCAACTTTGCGCCATGCGAGGCTCGAACCCAGGACCTTCGAATCCAAAAGCGAGTGTCATACCACAAGACCACATAGCCGTCTATCTATACATAATAAACTTATGCCACTTTATAATTCAATTTGTAACCTATTCATTGTTTATCCCTTTTTCGGAGGACTGGTTACACACATCCAAGAAGTTTTGAACCGGAAGAATGGAGGGTGTGACGTGACGACGACTTCCGGTTCCCATTAACATTATTTCGTAAATCGGTTAATGAGTCGAGCAACGAAAAAGTTGCTTCCAGACGGTTTATTTGCTCAGCACTACCGATTTACCGGTCCTTTCTAGATATGAAGACATCCTGCTAATGTGATGGGATGGGAATTTGCTATAGATAGAATGAAGTTGACGTCACTCGAGACTTAATTACTGGTTTTGTTTTTTTTGTTTTTGTTTTTGTGTTGTTTTTTTCCGTGTTGTGAGCTTCTTAGCCAAGCACATACTATATTTAGCAATAAAATACTAAATACTACTAATCTAGTCATGGGTATTTGTATAGATAGAATGAAGTTGACGTCACTCTGGTCTTTGTTTTTGTTTTTTGCCATCCGCGTTTATGAGTAATGCTCACTGAACGGTATTAACCTAACTATAAACGTTCATGTTTTACACACAGTTTTGTGTGTTGGTCCGTTATTACTTCCGTATGGCAGTGTTGTGAGCTTCTTAGTAAAGCGCATTAATATCTATAGAACAAAATACTAAATTATTTTGTCATGGATATTTGTATAGATAGATGGCTTGGCTAAAAAGCTCATAACATTGCCATCGAGTATAAGGGACCAACACACAAACTGTGGTAACCATGAACGTTTATAGTCAGTTATAGTCAGTGAGCATTACTCATAAACGCGGATGGCAAAAAAACAACAAAGATGTTTGACGTCATCTTCGAACTATCTATAGATAGAATTTAGTTGACGTTACTCGAGTCTTTCTTACTGTTTTTTTTTTTCCGTGTTGTGAGCTTCTAAGCCAAGCACATACTATAGATAGTATGCAGATGACGTCACTCAGCCTTTGTTATTGCCATCCGCGTTTGTGAGTTGTTCTCACTAAACTGTATTAACCAGACTATAATAGTTCATGGTTACACAGAGTTTGTGTGTTGGTCCGTTATACTTCCGGATGGCAATGTTTGAACTCTTGGCCAAGCGCATTCTGAATGCGCTTGGCCAAGGAGTTCACAACATTGCCATCCGGAAGTATAACGGACCAACACACAAACTCTGTGTAACCATGAACTTTTATAGTGGTTAATACAGTTTAGTGAGAACACTCACAAACGCGGATGCAAAACAATAACAAGGACTGAGTGACGTCATCGCAACTATCTATATTAGCAATAAATACTAATCTAGTCGTGGTATTTGTATAGAATTAATAGTCGGGCGTATCGTTGTTGTTTTGTTTTTCTTTTATTAGAACCCTAGATTGATGAAAGTATCACATTACCCTTATTTCCCTCCATTTCCTCGGTACTTACTAATTCAACGTCCATCGTGAAGATGATACTCAGATGATTTACGTACACCGACTCCCTCTCTCTCTCTCTCCTCTCTCCTCTCTCTCTCTTCTTTCTGTCTCTCTGTCTCTCTCTGTCTCTCTCTCTCGCGTCTGTCTCTCTCTCTCTCTGTCTCTCTGTCTCCTCTCTGTCTCCTCTCTCTGTCTCTCTGTCTCTCTCTCTCTTTCTCTCTCTGTCTCTCTCTCTCCTCTCTCTCTCTCTCTGTCTCTCTGTCTCTCTGTCTCTCTCTCTTGTTCTCTCTCCACTCTCTATCTATCTATCACTATCATTATCTATTATCTATCTATCTATCTACTATCTACTACTATTATCTATCTACATCTCTCTCACCTCTATCTACATCTATTACTATCTCTCTTCTCCACTCCTCATCTATCTTCATCTTCTTCTACTTCTCTCCTTTCTCTCTCTCTTCTCTTCTCTCTATATATATATATATATAATATTATATATATATCGAATCCATCTATTTGTCTATCATAATCTGTCCGTGGCAATCTGCCGAGCTAACTTTACAGTACGTATGCCACCCAGGGGGGGGGAGTCCAAATAGCTCAGTTATAGGGCACTCGCTTCACACGCAAAGGGACCAATGCGTCCCGAGTGCAGTCGAGATATTCTGACCCTGACTGCTTTTGCAGTTATGCGTAGCTTAATCTGTAGATTTGGCGGAAAGTACTTTACTGTCTAGGACTAGGGTCCTATCCAAAGGATAGCAACAATTGCTATTGTCCTTTTCAAGCTATAAAAACAGGATAACTCCCGAGTCCGTGGACTCAATGGCTCTGACGGATTACAGCACCCATGCGTAAATTAATGAGCTCATTCACAGTCGTCTGACTCTGTCCGTACATCGTATAGATAGTATGCGCTTGGCTAAGAAGCTCATAACATTGCATCCGGAAGTATAACGACCAACACACAAAACTGTGTGTAACCATGAACGTTTATAGTCAGGTTAATAGTTCAGTGAGCATTACTCATAAACGCGGATGGCAAAAAACAACAACAAAGAATGTGTGACGTCATCTTCGAACTATCTATAGATAGAATTTAGTTGACGTTACTCGAGTCTTCATTACTGTTTTTTTTCCGTGTTGTGAGCTTCTTAGCCAAGCACATTCTATATTTAGCAATAAAATACTAAATCTAGTCGTGGGTATTTGTATAGAATTAATAGTCCGGGGCGTTATCGTTGTTTGTTTGTTTTTGTTTTTTTCTTTTATTATTAAGAAACCCTAGATTGATGGAAAGTATCACATTACCCATTATTTTCCCTACCATTTCCTCGGTACTTACTAATATCAACGTCCATGCGTGAATATCTGATACTCAGATGAATTATACGTACACCGACTCTCCATCTCTCTCTCTCTCTGTCTGTCTTTCTGTCTCTCTGTCTCTCTCTCTGTCTGTCTGTCTCTCTCTCTCTGTCTCTCTGTCTCTCTCTCTGTCTCTCTCTCTGTCTCTCTGTCTCTCTCTCTCTCTGTCTCTCTCTGTCTCTCTCTCTCTCCCTCTCTCTCTCTGTCTCTCTGTCTCTCTCTCTGTCTCTCTCTGTCTCTCTCTGTCTCTCTCTCTCTGTCTCTTTCCCTCTCTCTCTGTCTCTCTGTCTCTTTGTCTCTCTCTCTGTCTCTCTCTCTCACTCTCTATCTATCTATCTATCTATCTATCTATCTATCTATCTATCTATCTATCTATCTATCTATCTATCTATCTATCTGTCTCTCTTTCTCTCTCTCTCTCTCTCTCTCTCTCTCTCTCTCTCTCTATATATATATATATATATATATATATATATATATATATATATATATATCGATATCCATCTATTTGTCTATCGATATATCTGTCACATGGGCAATCTGCCGGAGCCTAACTTAACAGTACGGTACTGCCACCCAGGGGGGAAGGGGGTGGGGGGGGGTAAGGGGGGGGGGTTCCAAATAGCTCAGTTGGTAGAGCACTCGCTTCACACGCAAAGGGACCAATGCAATCCCGAGTGCAGTCGAGATATTTTCTGACCCCTGACTGCTTTTTGCAGTGAATGGGTAGCTTAATCTGTTAGATTTGGCGGAAAGTACTTTACTTTCTAGGGACTAGGGTCCTATCCAAATGATAGCAGACAATTGCTATTGTCCGTTTCATGCTATAGAAACCGGGATAAACTCCGAGTCCGTGGACTCAATGGCTCTGGAGGACTACAGCCACCTATAGATAGAATGCGCTTGGCCAAGGAGTTCACAACATTGCCATCCGGAAGTATAACGGACCAACACACAAACTCTGTGTAACCATTAACTTTTATAGTCTGGTTAATACAGTTTAGTGAGAACAACTCACAAACGCGGATGGCAAAAACAATAACAAAGGCCTGAGTGACGTCATCTGCATACTACCTATAGTTATGACCTGATACTGACCAAAAAATGACGTCAAAATGCCAGTCTTTTGCCACAACAGAAAACAAATCGTGAGTTGTATTCAATAGTTCAACCAATGAATTAACTTGTTTCCACGAGCTCTACTAACGACAACTCACTAGGCGGTGCAAAAACAAAATAATGACGTCAAACTGCCAGTCCTTTTGGATTTCAGTGTCAGGCTATAACATAACGATGGCTACGTTCACAGTCGTCTGACGATGGCTACCATCGTTATGTTATAGCCTGACACTGAAACCCAAAAAGACTGGCATTGGTCTTTGACGTCATTATTTGGTTTTTGCACCGCTTAGTGAGTTGTCGTTAGTAGAGCTCATTGAAATAAGTTATTTCATCGGTTGAACTAGTGAATACAACTCACGATTTGTTTTCTTTTGTGGCAAAAAACTGGCATTTTGACGTCATTTTTTGGTCAGTGTCAGGCCATAACTTTACGATGGCTACGCTCTGTGACGGTATAAAACATAGTGCCTAATGGATCATGGTATACTTAATATTAACCAGTTAACTTCGGCACTGAAGAAAGTGCGTATTAAAATTTTGGACAGAAAACTCGACCTTCAAATAGCGATTGAAGTTTTTGACAAGTTGAGAGTCATTTTAATTGATCAATGTTTGAAGGATGAATATTTGGACAAATTTTTCAAAACGTGTCTATTTCAATGTACACAATATTGTGTCTCCATCCATCAAAATAACCGTCAATAACAGGTTTCTATGCGGTTGCTACGGCTATGATTTATATCTATTTAATGAGCTTTTATATAGCGCAACATCCACTAAACGTGCTCAAAGCGCTTTACAAGGGGTCCCTGGTCAACAGCAACATTAAACATGAAAGACGAGACATGACGCCTGTCAGGCGCTATTACAATTTTTTCGAACAAAGACAACGCCGTTAACGGCCAGGTACTCATTTTACACCTGAGTACGGTGAGAGAATGTGAGTAAAGAACCTTCTCCAAGGACTCAACTATGCGCCGAGCGAGGATCGAACCCAGGACCTTCCGATCCATAAGCGAGTGTCATACCACTAGACCACATAGCCGCACATGCGGCTGCTACGCCTACGATATATTCTGCAGAAGAAAAATAATATATCTATTACATCAATCTTTGAAAAGACCTTTAAAACTAAACAAAACAAACCCCCCAAACCCCCCCCCCCCCCCCTAATAAAAAAAAACCACAACTTACATCCAAAAAAAAATAAAAAAGACTTACAAAAACAGGACGTTCACAACAGTGAAAGATGGCGAAAACCAGTACAAAATATATAATGGCCACAAAAACTTTAACCATCAAATGACAGAACAAAAACAGCTTGGAGCAAAATAATGTGAAAAACAACAAGATTGAAATCGTCACTGGCAACATAAGCAACAACTCGAAAAACAACGATGTGTAAATCGCCCTTCGTCCCTCTCTCTCTCTCTCTCTCTCTCTCTCTCTCTCTCTCTCTCTCTCTCTTTCTTTCTTTCTCTCTCTCTCTCTTTCTTTCTCTCTCTCTCTCTTTCTTTCTCTCTCTCTCTTTCTCTCTCTCTCTTTCCCTCTCTCTCTTTCTTTCTCTCTCTCTCTCTCTCTCTCTTTCTCTCTCTCTCTACACACACACACAACACACACACACACACACACACACAACACCATTCGTTAAATCCTTGTCAATCTCGTAGTAGTAGTAGCAACCTTCATCGCATCACGTCAGAGAGCTGTGTGAAATATCCCTAAGGGTCCTCAAATCTCCACTTGACAGACAATGAATCAATTAACAACAAATTCGTGTGCTTTTTGTGTTTTATTTTCCTATAAAATTTTATCAGGAGAAATAACACGAGATGTGTGTTTGATCTTTGGTAAATGACCCTGAAATATGGTTTATCATAAAATTTATTTACACAATCAGATTGTCAACAAATGACCTTTTATATGTGCACAGATTGTCAAAAGAAATGACCTTTTATATGTGCACAGAATGTAAAAAGAAATGACCCTTTTTTATATGTGCAGTAAATTTGAGAATCGTAAATCTCTCTAAAGAATGCCAAGTATCACAACAAATCAATGACCAATTTGACTTATGGTTATGGTCCATCATAGAAGTCAATTTTTGTTCTTCAGGTTTTAGCGGTTACAGTTATCATGTTATTTCATCATTGTCCTTGTAATTTTGGTTTAATATTCCGAGTTGGTAAATGTTGTATCAGATAATATAATTATACCAATTCCACGTTCTTCATAGATAACAACAAGAGATGAAGTGAGTAGGAAAGAGTGCCAGAAGACAATAGAGAATAAACATTTCACGGCGGTGATGGGGCTTCTTCATAGAACATTTATTGGTGCTTGAGTGTTCCTCTCATTGCACTCTTTGCGGCCATAAGCTGAGTCTTTGGAAAAGGGGGTTCTGTTTGCACATTATCTCAACTTACTCTGGCGCAAAGAAGGAAAGTGGAGGGTTGGTCGACCAAAGCAAACATGGCGACGAAACATTGAGGTTGTTTTAATGACAGCCGGTTGAACAAACCTGGGCCCATATAAGGAAGACGACATCCAAAAACCGAGTCAAAAGGAAGAGTGCTGTCGAGGCCCGATGATCCACAAGGAAACAAGTCAGTCGAGTCAGTCACTTTGGTGCTTCACAAGCGTCTTACGTCTCGACCCATGTGTTAAGTGTTACTGTTGACTCGGTGCTGCTAGTAAAACGATTTGGGCACGTGTATTGATATGTATTTCTTGGAATTTCAAAAAGATCATTGCTTTGTGGTTTAACTGAAATCTTCAAAAATACCTGGCATGCATGTCATTTCCCAAGCAGGGACACTTCCGGTTTGTACTATTTTGGTCTCTGATGAATGTTTCTCAATCCTGAGTATTAATTGGATTCAATAGTCTGATGTCACGTCGTCCAGCAACGGCGGCCATCGTGGTTCTAAACAAAGAAAATCGGTACTTTTTATTCTTCATGCTGGCTAGAACTTTTCATATGCCTTGTGATCAGAATGTGTAAAAGTCAAAACATGATCAGATTTATGTGTTTTTTTTTAATACTCTGGATACGCTTTTATACTCGTCGGAAAAATATTTCATAAGGGCGTCCACCGTTGTTCCGATAGTTTAGAGCCAGTTACTAAGTTACCATGCGTCATTACGAGGGAAGTGACGTTACGACTGTTGAAGTGTATTGTGCTCGAGGGCGGAGAGAGTTATTGACTGTTGTCCCTTTGTCGTGCATGGAATAACCTCAAGCAAACGTGAAATAAACACCATTACAAGAATGCACAAATGAGTTCATAATTTTGCTCAGTAAACATGCACATCTAGCACATACCGTTCGATTAATTTTCATGAGTTATGAGTTGCCAAATTGTTTGTTTCATTGATATTTAACAGATAGAACGTAAGTGATCTCACTCAGCTCGTTGTTAATGTTTTTAGTCAGGCATTTCACTGATTAGTTCTCACTAAATTCTATCAATCAGACTAGATTTAAACGTTTAAGTTTTGTGTTATGAGTATTTCACTTAAACGCATAGCATCAAATGTTTCGCTTTGATTAAAAAATAAATAAATGGCACGATGGCAACTGGGGTTGTTTATGACATGTGTAAACGAGTAGATATGATGATACATCCTGTCCTCATGGCGATATAAAGCAAGTTGTTCCGGGGTTTTTAATAGTCCATTTTATTGGCAAGAATCAGGTATAAAACCCCGGAATACAGCTCTGGTTCTGTGATCACTGACTGGTGTAAGTCACGGAAAAAAGTAAGTGTTTGATAGAGCAGCATGCCCAACCTTGTAAATTAGGAAGGACTAAAAGGTTCAGGAATTGAAAGGATGGAAATGAGGGGGGGGGGGGGTGTGGTTGGAGGGTTTGGAAATAAGTATATATTGAAAGATGTCGAGCGAGTTAGAAAGACTGACAGACAGTCACCCACATACCTACATACAATATATATATATATATATATATATATATATATATATATATATATATATAATATATATATATAATATATATATATATATATATATATATATATATATATAAATTATATATATAAATTAAATCTCCCTTTATTCATCCCATATGGGAAATTTGTCTCTAGGGTCTATTCCAAGCGGAGCGAAGACTGGAATAACCCAAGCGTCAGCCGCAGTGCAACGCCGCAAGTTGAGCTAGGGTGAGGTCACTTGCTCAAGGTCACACAGGGCAGCGGTGGGTGATCAAACTCGGTAGCTTTTATATAGGGCAATATCCACTAAACGTGCTCAAAGCGCTTTTCTAGGGGTCCCTCCCTGGCCACATAACATTTAGGACGGGACGGCATGATGCCTGTGAGGCGATATTACAATTTTTTCGAACAGAGACAACGCTGTTAACGGCCAGCCAGGAACTCATTTTACACATGAGAACGGTGAGGGAATGTGAGTAAAGAGCCTTTTCCAATGACTCAACTATGCGCCGAACGAGGTTCTAGCCCAGGATTTCGGATCCGAAAGCGAGTAATTACGGTGTGAGATATTGAAGGAGGAATAGAAAAAATGAAATAAATGACCAATTTGGGCAAATAGAAGTCGATTTTAGGAATTGAGTAGAAAATTGCTGTATGTTGATATGATCTAGCCCAAGACCTTCCAATCCGAAAGCGCGTGTCATACCACTAGACCACATAGCAGTACACTCTGATTGAACGAACCCCTTGTCTAAATCTGACATAATACACCGATTAAAATTAGTAAGCTTCTCTCCTTTTTTTTTACGAGAAAACCTTGTAGCAATGCGAAATCCATAATATGCACGTATTGATTCTAGGCGATTAGTCGTTTTTTTTTAAATGCACAACATCCGTCCGCTGGATAGAGATAGTATGCGCTTAGCTAAGAAGCTCAAAACATTGCCATCCGGAAGTATAACGGACCAACACACAAAACTATGTGTAACCATGAACTTGTATAGTCCGGTCCATACAGTTTAGTGATAACTACTCATAAACGTGGATGGCAAAAAACAATAACAAAGATGTGAGTGACGTCAACGTCATTCTGTCTATAGATAGTATGAAGTTGACGTCACTCAATTCTTTGTTTTTACTTTTTGCCATCCATCTTTATGAGTAATTCTCACTAAAATGTATTAACCAGACTATAAACGTTTCGGACACACATAGTTTTTGTGTTGTCCGTTTTACTTCCGGATGGCAATGTTGTGAACTTATTAGCCAAGCGCATACTACCTATAGATAATATGCATGAAGTTGACATCACCCAGATCTTTGTTATTGTTTTTGCCATCCATCTTTATGAGTAGTTCTCACTAAGCTGTATTAACCAGACTATAGATAGAATGCGCTTGGCCAAGGAGTTCACAACATTGCCATCCGGAAGTATAACGGACCAACACACAAACTCTGTGTAACCATGAACTTTTATAGTCAGGTTGATACAGTTTAGTGAGAACAACTCACAAACGCGGATTGCAAAAACAATAACAAAGGCCTGAGTGACGTCATCTGCATACTATCTATAGATAGTATGCGCTTGGCTAAGAAGCTCACAACATTGCCATCCGGAAGTATAACGGACCAACACACAAAACTGTGTGTATCCATGAACGTTTATAGTCGGGTTAATACAGTTCAGTGTGCATTACTCATAAACACAGATGGCAAAAAAACAATAACAAAGACCTTAGTGACGTCATCTTCGACCTATCTACAAACGTTGATGACGCACATAGTTCTGGATGGCAATGTTGTGAGCTTCTTAGCCAAACGCATACTATCTATATCTATAGATAGTATGCAGATGACGTCACTCAGGCCTTTGTTATTGTTTTTGCCATCCGCGTTTGTGAGTTGTTCTCACTAAACTGTATTAATCTGACTATAAACGTTCATGGTTACACAGAGTTTGTGTGATGGTCCGTTATACTTCCGGATGGCAATGTTGTGAACTCCTTGGACAAGCGCATTCTATCTATAGATAGTTCGAAGATGATGTCACTCAGGCCTTTGTTATTGTTTTTGCCATCCGCGTTTGTGAGTTGTTCTCACTAAACTGTATTAACCAGACTATAAACGTTCATGGTTACACAGAGTTTGTGTGTTGGTCCTTTATACTTCCGGATGGCAATGTTGTGAACTCCTTGGCCAAGCGCATTCTATCTATTGGTCGATCCAATGTGACCCTTGCTTTCCCCCATCAATACGTGTGGATCTGTGTTTAATAGAATCATTACTTTTTTACTCTGAAAACAATAATATGGTTGGCTACGGTTCAGTTCCCGGTAAATGAGTCTTTTAACGATGCTGCCCATCTCATTCAAATCTTAATTGTTTGTCCTCAGGTAACCAAACACGAGAAACTTGGCTTTTTCATTCCACTTTTCCAAACGAATGATGGAAATTGACTTTTAGTGAATTATTTGATTGATAGATAGTGTGCGCTTTGCTAAGAAGCTCACAACATTGCCATCCGGAGGTATAACGGACCAACAGACAAAACTAAGTGTAAACTTGAACGCTTATAGTCTGGTTAATACAGTTTAGTGAGAATTACTCACAAACGCGGATGGCAAAAAGCCATGACAAAGACCTGAGTGACGTCAACTGCATTCTATCTATAGGTACTCATTCGTGTAGTGTGGTGTCAGTGAGTTTTTTTTTCTGGGTCCAAATACATATATATATATATATATATATATATATATATATATATATATATATATATATATATGTATATCAACAAACCAACTCAGTCCTGACGATGGCCAATTAGGCCTGAAACATTAATGTAGACTGTCTCAAACATTGTGGTAAATATTAAAATAATAATTCGCTCCATTACTACATGTCGAGCACTTTTCGAATCATATCTGTATCAAACATGATTCAATATATACATATATATATATATATATATATATATATATATATATATATATATATATAATATATATAATATATATATATATATATATAATAAATTATATATATATATATATATATATATATATATATATATATATGTGTGTGTGTGTGTGTGTGTGTGAAAATGTCATTATCATTATTACCACAACCAACACAAAGGCCAAAGCCACCGCTACCATCATCATCATCATCATCATCATCATCATCATCATCATCATCATCATCATCATCATCATCATCATCATCATCATCAACATCATCATTATAGGCATCATCTTTATCGTCGTTAACAGCATATTCATCGTCGTCTCTATCTGTATCTGTATGGTTGGCGCTGAAGAAACCAATGGTCTGGTTGTATTTCAGCGGCGTCCTCATTGGGCGCGGGCCCATGTCAGTCGGGCCTTGAAATCGTTTAGGTGTGGTGCCATGATGACCATTTCATCCAGAATTCATGAAGAATAGAACAGTACCGATTTTCTTTGTTTAGAACCAAGCTACTGATTGCCGGGCGGACGTGACATCAGACTATTGAATCCTACTCCGCGTAGTTTGTTTTCAAGCCAGCGGTCATGCTAAAGCTCTCTTCTTAACACAAACATGAAACATAGAGACGAGTGAGACAATGATTAAGCTCGGATATTGGGGTTGAATATTAATTCAGAAAAGTGATGAGTGGATCGGATCGACAGTATAGCGTCCCTAGTACGTCTAGGCGGAGTAGGATTCAATAGTCTGATGTCACTTCCGCCTAGCAACCAGCAGCTTGGTTCTAAACAAAGAAAATCGGTATTTTTATTCTTCATGCTGGCTAGAACTTTTTCCCATATCATGTTATCAGAATGTATAAAAGTCAAAACATGAGCAGATTTATAATGTTGTTCTCCGCTTGATACACTTTTATGCTCGTCGTAGAAGTATTTCATAAGGGCGTCCGTCATTGTTCCAATAGTTTAGAACCATTTACTAAGTTACTATGCGTCATTACGAGGGAAGTGACGTCACGACTGTTGAACCTTATTGTCGTTTCAGTAGGTTTGT
>NC_088364.1:76060355-76092855 GCF_034508935.2 Berghia stephanieae | reverse complement strand
TGATAATGTGTTTAGTTTTGTAAAGTTTTTTGTTGGTTTCCTTCTATGTCATCAAATTTCCCTCTTATTATTTCTCATCTAAATGCATTAGTCGATCAATACCCAATTTATATTGCCAGACCAAAAATGGATAAATAATGTTCGTTTTTCTTATCTTATAATTATGTATAAGAATAATCAGTGTTATAGATAGTTCCAGTCCAATAGTATTGGACTGGAACCCTCAGGGCAGAAGATCAAGGGGAAGGCCACGAGGAACATGGAGAAGAATTAAAGAAGCTGATATACAGAGAAGTGGTAAGACCTGGAATGAGATAAAAAAAAGTTGGCTCAGGATAGAGAAGGATGGAAACTGTTTGTCTGTGGCCTATACCCTGACCCAGGGTGAAAAAGGCAATGATGATGATAGATAGTTCAAAGATGACGTTACTCAAACCTTTGTTGTTATATTTTGCCATCCGCGTTTGTGAGTTATTCTCACTGAACTGTATTAACCAGACTATAAAAGTTTATGGTTACACATAGTTTTCTGTGTTCGTCCGTTATACTTCCGGATGGCAATGTTATGAGCTTCTTTGCCAAGCGCATACTATCTATAATTTAATTTATTTTGAGCATTTATATAGCACAATACACAAAGAACTTGCTCAACCCTTTTTTCCCCCCCGTTAACGGCCAGGTACTCATTTTACAGGATAACGACGAGAGTATATGTGACCCAGCGTCTTAAAACGGTATTAATCAATGGCATAAAACAATAACAAAGACATGAGTGGCGTCAACTTCATTCTATCTATAGTCTGGTCAATACAAAGTTCAAAGTTTATTCAATCTTAGGCTTTCGCCAATAAATCACACAATAAATTTCATGACAACATACATGGAAGTACAGTTTAGTGAAAATTACTCATAAACATGGATGGCAAAAAGCAATAGCATGTAGATAGAATGCAGTTGACGTAACTCGGGTCTTTTTGTTAGTGCTGTTTGCCATCCACGTTTATGAGTAATTCTCAGTAAACTGGATTAACCAGACTATAAACGTCCATGGTTACACATAGTTTTGTGTATTGGTCCATTATATTTCCAGATGGAAATGTTGTGAGTTTCTTTGCCAAAACTGTGTGTATCCATGAACGTTTATAATCTGGTTAATACAGTTCAATGAGCATAACTCATAAACGCAGATGGCAAAAAACAATAACAAAGACCTGAGTGACGTCATCGTCGAACTATCTATAATCTGACTGATACAATTTAGTGGGAACTGCTCATAAACATGGCTGGCTAAAAACAATACACAGAGCTGGAGGGGAGTGGCGTCCATTTCTTTCCATCTTTACACGCGAGCACAACCTAAACTGTAGCCGGCATTATTTATTAACATGTGAGACGCAATCACGACAAACAAATTCAATAACAATCCATTGCTGTGATTTTTAACTGTTGTTGTTTATTGTTTCTTTGTGTTTTTTTTTTAATTAAAAAAAGAAATAGTGAGGGGAGTAGAATTGCGTGAGAGTGATAGTGACGGATGTGACGTCATGACTTGACTTAAACAAGAAGGCTAGAGATAAGACAGTTCTAGAACTGGCAAAGCAATGAATTATTGAAGAGGTCTATCTCTCAGTCAAGGTCAGGCGTGAGTGGGGGGTGTTGACAAATGTGACCCTTCGCCTCAAAACGGTATTAAGTCGGGATGGTTAAGATGTTGAAAATTGAATTTATAGCCATACATATCAGACTTGTGTTGAGTTTGTATGTTTTATTGAGGAGAATGGATACGATATTTTAGGGTGCTAATGTCAACAATTTATATTTTTGACCAATTTTAACATTAAATTCCCCTTTTCAGCATCTGGTTCGTTCCGACATAATACCGTTTTGAGACGAAGGGTCACAAATTGACTCTTTCGTTCTCGTGTTTGGTCCTCTCTTCTTACCGATTTTTTCCTCCTTTCCTGTTATTTAAAAAAACAAGATGAAACGATGTCCTTTGTAGTCATGTTGAGTTTATATTCCGTCCATCTCTGGTTTTCTTTTTTTTCCCGAAAGCACGAGAACATCTGTTTATATTTGCGACCCTTCGTCTCAAAACGGTATTATGTCGGAACGATCCAGATGCTGAAAAGGTGAATTTAATGTTAAAATTGGTCAAAAATATAAATTGTTGGCATTAGCACCCTAAAATATGGAATCCATTCTCCTCAATAAAAATACAAACTCAACACAAGTCTCATATTTCTGGCTATAAATTCAATTTTCAACATCTTAACCATCCCGACTTAATACCGTTTTGAGCGAAGGGTCACATCTGTCTATATTTATAAGGGTTTTCAGATCGATAAAATGGCTAAAATCTGTCTATATTTATAAGGGTTTCAGATCGATATGGCTAAAATCTGTCTATATTTATAAGGGTTTTCAGATCGATATGGCTAAAATCTGTCTATATTTATAAGGGTTTTCAGATCGATATGGCTAACATCTGTCTATATTTATAAGGGTTTTCAGATCGATAAAATGGCTAAAATGCCAAAACAAGCCCAAGAAAAAACAAACAAATGGTGCAATTTTTGCTAAAGAATGATAAAACGTCCAATCTTCATTTTGGCCGAAAATTCTACTTCAAATAAATTAATAATTTGTCGATTTTTTTTAAACAGGAGAAAGAATCCCAGGAAACTCGGTTAAGAGTTTTTTTTTTCAAAGATTAATTTATTGAGTTTTTAAATATACATGGCTGTTAAATATCACAAAATAAAAATTAGAATAGAAATAGAATAAAATAGAATTCCCTTTATTCATCCTCATGGGGAAATTTGTCTTTAGGGTCTATTCCAAGGGAAGACTGGAATCACCCAGGCGTCAGCCGCAGTGCAGCGCTGCAAAGTGAGCTAGGGCGAGGTGACTTACTCCAGGCCACACAGCGCGGCGGTTGATCGAACTCGGTACCTTTTGGGTACGAAGCAAAGACCGTACCGCTGAGCCACGCTGTCCCCAAAAGGTGTTTTGTCAGTGAAGAACGAAGTGGCGTTTGATCTAAGCAACGCTTGTTTGTTTTTTTTAAATATAAAAGCGTACACTTCGTTAAAACATTATAATCTCAGTGCCTCTAGGGGCTGAGGGCTAGGGCTTGAGATAGGGGTAGGGCTAGGGCTAGGGCTAGGGCTACAGGTAGGGCTAGGGTTAGGGGTAGGGCTAGGGCTAGGGGTAGGGGTAGGGCTAGGGCTAGGGGTAAATAACAATTTGATACAAAGAATTCGATGGCCTAATAAGAGGGATTAATCGATCAAAGACAAACAAAGGGAGGTAATACGCAAACCACGGAGTCCAGCCTTTTTGATCTCTTTAACTAGTTAAATACCCTACTCTAGACAGATAAAACGTATCTAAATATTTGGCCTAAAAATTCGTTCTTCAAATATCGATCGATTTAAATGACTCTCATCTTTTTTTTCTTTTTTTTTTTAACCTCTCATACCTGGGACCCGAAGCCATCTTAAACAGACTCTCATAGTGCCAGATCTTTTTTATCACAAGGCCAAATTATGACCCCAAATTTTCTTATTCATATTCTGGTAGTAAAAATGCCAAATCTGCAATTATCAATGGCATGTCAATAACTGTGCTTTTTGACATCATTTGGGTATAATTAAACTTGTGAATACGCTTCTTACAGACTGAAGTCTTACCATTTTTATTTAGCTCTACGAAAAATGAATAATAACAAAAAAAAATAGGAATAACAACGAACAATATAAATAAAAGCGAACATAGACAATTGAAAGCTTATAGATAGTTCGAAATTGACGTCACTCAGGTCTTTGTTATTGTTTTTGCCATCCGCGTTTATGAGTAATTCTCACTAAACTGTAATAATCTGATTATAGATGATCATGGTTACACAAAGTTTTGTGTGTTTGTCCGTTATACTTCCGGATGGCAATGTTGTGAGCTTCTAAGCCAAGCGCATACTGTCTATACCGACAGAGGGCAAGTGGACGTGACGTGAACTTGACCATAAATCAGTTGATACAAATCATGCAATCGTAAACATCTTTTGTGAAGCATGTAAATCATTGTAAACGGTGACCACTAGAAACTCAGCAGATAATAGACATCAACAGTCGTGACGTCACTTCCCTCGTAATGACGCATAGCAACTTAGTAACTGGTTCTAAACTATCGGAACAATGGCGGACGCTCTTATGAAATATTTCTCCGACGAGCAAAGAAGTGTATCCAGAGAAGAAAAACATTATAAATCTGATCATGTTTTGACTTTTATACATTATGATCACATGACATGTGAAAAAGTTCTAGCCAGCATGAAGAATAAAAAGTCCCGATTTTGTTGTTGTTTAGAACCAAGCTGGTCGTCGCTGGGCGGACGTGACATTAATAGACTATAAAATCCAATTGTGTTTTATCAAGTTGTAAAGATACCGACTTTACGACAGGAGGGGTGGGGGGGGGGGCGGATGTATCAAAAGAAGGGGGGGGGGGGTGGACTGGAGGAGTGGGGGGTGTATCGAAAGAAAGGGGGGGGGGTTGTCTAGGCGAAATCAAATTATCCAATAAACTGTTTGCCCATTTTTGATGCTTTAGAAAAAAAAAAATCTAATTTTGAAACAATATTAGGATAATAACAAAAAAATAAAAATCAAGTAAATTTCAATTCAATTTTGGACATTGCTATGTTTGATAGAAAGCAACTAAGTTGTATTTTCATTTTCTGTAAAAAAAAAAAAAAAAAAACAAATGAATGTCGTGATTTTGAATATATTTCATTCTTTTAGCCATTATTGAAGAAGATATTGGTGAATCTAGATATTTAAATTCAAAAAGATCTAAAGTATTAACTTTGTTGGTTTGTTTTTCGGTATAATAAGATAAATTGATTTAGTTCAAAGAAAACATTAATCTAATTCAAACTGTAGACTATCTTAGGCTTAGGCTTATTCAAATTCCAACGTTAGGTTCATTCTTATTGAAAACAATGAGCTTTTATATAGTGCAATATCCACTTAACGTCAACTCCGCGTGGCCGGGGAGAGCGTGACTCTACCTACGTATGAGCTATCCACGATCCCGGAGTTGTCGTATCAGTAAGGTTGCGGGTTCAAACCCCCATCACCGCCGCGAAATTTTTATTCTCTATTGTCTTCTGGAACTTTCTTACTCACTTCATCTCTTCTTGATATCGGTAAAACGCCTCCATTGAGTCCTGTGGTAATCCAAGATAGAGTACTGTATCCACTTAGTGTTAATCTGTGAATAATGCAGACCTACCTAGTACTGCGAAAATCGCGTAGAAATACGAATTTTTGGTTCCAGCTACAGAACTGCATAGATGATGACGATGATGATGATGGTGATGATGACGATGTTGTTGTTGATGCCGGGTTTTTTTTTAAATGTTACTAGTGTGCATCTTGTGTAAGTGTGTCTATGTCAATATTGTATTGTTATAAATGTGTAACCAAATGACAAATTGCCACTTTTTTGGGGACAATAACGATATATTATTATTATTGTCTCTTTGACTCAACAAATTTTGATGAAAAGGAAAGTTTAGCTGCTTAGAACCTATTATAGTCAGGACTTTGGATGATTTTTTGGACCATGCTGAGAGCAAATTGATTATTTCTAAAAAAAAAAAGATTTTTAAATGAGCGTTTATATAGAGCAATATCTACTAAACGTGCTCACAGCTCTTTTGAAGGGGTCCCTGGCCAACAGCAATACTTCACATTTAGGACAAGACATGACGCCAGTAAGGCGATATTCTAATCTTTTCGGGTAGAGACAACGCTGTTGACGGACAGGTACTCATTGTACACCTGACTACGGTGAGAGAATGTGAGTAAAGAGCCTTTTCCAAGGACTCAACTATGCGCCGAGCGAGGCTCGAACCCAGGATCTTCCGATCCGAAAGTGAGTGTCTTACCACAAGACCACATGCTTAGAACTATTATATTCCGGACTTTTGATTATTTTTTGGACCATGCTGAGAGCAAATTGTCTATTTTTACAGCTATTTAAAGTGAAATTTCCTTATATTTTTATATTGGGAACTAGGAATTTTTGAAATTTCCAGACAGCTCAGGTAATGGTTTCATTAAGTGACAAAAACCCTCTTTCCTTCTATTTCAGATTGATTAAAATCCAAAGTCTTAATTTCCTGTGTAAAATGACGTAAATTTGAACTACCTACGTTGTCTCGTGCCCGTTGCCATTGGCTACCAGCACACACGCACACCCCAACGATAACACACTTGTAGCGTCACGATTGCGTCATGGCCACGACCACGGAGAACATCAAAAGCGCCGTCAGCGCCTTGTATCAGACTATGGGTTTTAACGACACCGACAGCGACCAAAGTTGGAATTCCAGTAACACCAATGGAACGTAAGTATTATACAAAATTTGTCTCGTTTTCTTTTTATATATAATATAAATGGAGTCACTCATTTATGGCCGAAACACATGTTTCTGTGGTCTTCCCACGTCGTCAGTCGGCATATAATATCCCTATGATATATATATATATATATATATATATATATATATATATATATATATATATATATATATATATATATGTATATATATATATATATATATATATATATATATATATATATATATATATATATATATATATATATATATTGTACGAATGTTACTGTTGATGGTAGAAAAAGGGAGCCCATCCAATCACCATTTCAGCTGCCTCACCAACCCGGCAGGCAGGATAAAAGACTTTCATGGGTTGTTGAAGAAAAACCAGATGCATATCACGTTCAAAACTTAAGAAATAGAGAGAAGAAGCAGAACAAAAGAAATACTAAAGAAAAAAAAAAACAGAAGGAAGGAACCTAATAGAATTCCAGTTCAATGACTTATATTCTTAGCCTCACCACATGTTGAGAACACAACCATTCATCTCATTTCATCAATATCAAATTTCACCATTTGGCTCTCAGATTAAAAATAATGGAAACAAGCAGCTTCGAATTAAAGAAGCTGATATACAGAGAAGTGGTAAGACCTGGAATTAAAAAGTTAGCTCAGGATAGAGAAAGATGGAAACTGTTTGTCTGTGGCATATACCCTGACACA
The DNA here is from genome assembly GCF_034508935.2 of Berghia stephanieae. Taxonomy (NCBI): domain Eukaryota; kingdom Metazoa; phylum Mollusca; class Gastropoda; order Nudibranchia; family Aeolidiidae; genus Berghia; species Berghia stephanieae. The sequence continues at coordinate 76,085,726 of NC_088364.1, read as the reverse complement.
GGGTGAAACAGGCAATGGTGATGATGATGATGATGATGATGATGATGATGATGATGATGATGATGATGATGATGATGATGATGAAAATCAAAACTTCACAGGCAGAAAAGGCTACGGCGAACCTCGAGATACGTACAAAATAACAATAGCCTTCAACAGTCGTGACGTCACTTCCCTCGTCATGACCCATAGTAATTAGCAACTGGTTCTAAACTATCGGAACAATGGCGGATGCCGTTATGAAATATTACTCCAACGACCAAAAAAGTGTTCCAGAGGAAAAAAACATGATAATTGGATTCAATAGTCTGATGTCACGCCGCCCGGCAACGGCGGCCATCTTGGTTCTAAACAAAGAAACTCATTACTTTTTATTCTTCATGCTGGCTAGAACTTTTCATATGTCTTTTGATCAGAATGTGTAAAAGTCAAAACATGATCAAATTTATTGGGGGTTTTTTTCTCCTCTGGATACGCTTTTATGCTCGCCAGAGAAATATGTCAGGCGGGCCTCTGCCATTGTTCCGATAGTTTAGAGCCAGTGTTACTAAGTTACCATGCGTCATTAGGAAGGAAGTAACGTTACGACTGTTGAAGGGTATTGTCGTGTCTAGGTTGATAGAATTCGACATTTTAGGGGGGATACTCTTTTACTTCCTCATTCACTGCTAACAAAGTTAATGGTGATCGTGACGATGACGATGATGATGATGATGATGATGATGATAATGATTATGATGATGATGATGATGATGATGGTGACGATGACGATGATTATGATGATGGTGATGATGATAATGATGATGATAATGATCATGATGATGACGATGATGATGGTGACGATGAGGATGATAATGATGATGATGATGATGATGATGATGATGATGATGATGATGATGATGATGATGATGATGATGATGATGATGGTGACGATGACGATGATTATGATGATGGTGATGATGATGATGATGATGATGATGATGATAATGATGATGATGATAATGATGATCATGATTATTATTATGATGATGATGATGATGGTGATAAAGAGGGGGCGGAGGAGGAGGAGGAAGAAGGGGGAGGAGTAGGTACGGGTGGATGAGAAAGGTGATATTTGAATAAAGTATATAATATAAGTATTTGTATAAATTATAAAACAAAAACCATGAAATAATAGTGCTCAACTTTAGTATAAAAGGAGCTATTTATAAACATTTGTAATTAAGATAGTTTGACTTCTACAACGTTGTTATCGAGCGTTGCTCTCATCAGGATGATGATGGTGATAAGGAGGGGGCGGAGGAGGAGGAGGAGGAAGGGGGACGATAACAACGTTGTAGAAGTCAAACTATCTTAATTATATTTCAAATGTTTATAATATATGTATTTGTCTACTCCCAAAATTCTGCGTTGCCTCAGCTCTCGGTGTACTGGCAGGAGCAGAAAACCATACATACAACATACTAAAACGAATCTTTTTTTAAAAAATTGAGCTTTTTATAGCGCAATGTCCACTAAATGTGCTCAAAGCGCTTTACAAGGAGTCCCTGGTCAACAGCAACATTTAACATGTAGGACGGGACATAACGCCTGTTAGGCGATTTTACAATTTTTCGGACAAAGACAACGCTGTTAACGGTCAGGTACTCATTTTACACCTGAGTACGGTGAGAGAAATTGAGTAAAGAGCCTTATCCAAGGACTCAAATATGCGCCGAGCGCGAGGCTCGAACCCAAGACCTTCCGATCCGAAAGCGAGTGTCATATCACTAGACCACACAGCCCACAACTACACACTACTACATAACAGGAGCCATTGTATTATATTGTACCAGGCATTTTTTAAATAGTGAGTTAAAGCTTTAAATTAAAAAAAATTATTGATATTCATTATCTAAAACTGTCTATCGTTTGCATGAATACCATTTTAAAGTTTGGTATCTCCCTGAAGATCTGTATTACCTTTCCATGTGTTCGAGGTCATTGGTCACATTGGAAAAGATAGAACGAAGTTGACGCCACTCAAGTCTGAGTTATTTAACAAAAAAATTGTTTGCCATTCATGTTTATGGGTGTATAGGCCTTTGTTATTGTTTTTGCCATCCGCGTTTGTGAGTTGTTCTCACTAAACTGTATTAATCTGACTATAGATAGAATGCGCTTGGCCAAGGAGTTCACAACATTGCCATCCGGAAGTATAACGGACCAACACACAAACTCTGTGTAACCATGAACTTTTATAGTCTGGTTAATACAGTTTAGTGAGAACAACTCACAAACGCGGATGGCAAAAACAATAACAAAGGCCTGAGTGACCTCATCTGCATACTATCTATAGATAGAATGCGCATGGCCAAGGAGTTCACAACATTGCCATCCGGAAGTATAAAGGACCAACACACAAACTCTGTGTAACCATGAACGTTTATAGTCTGATTAATAGATAGAATGCGCTTGGTCAGGAGTTCACAACATTGCCATCCGGAAGTATAACGGAGCATCAAACAAACTCTGTGTAACCATGAACTTTTATAGATAGTATGCAGATGACGTCACTCAGGCCTTTGTTATTGTTTTTGCCATCCGCGTTTGTGAGTTGTTCTCACTAAACTGTATTAACCAGACTATAAAAGTTCATGTTTACACAGAGTTTGTGTGTTGGTCCGTTATACTTCCGGATGGCAATGTTGTGAACTCCTTGGCCAAGCGCATTCTATCTATAGACTGGTTAATACAGTTTAGTGAGAACAACTCACAAACGCGGATGGCAAAAACAATAACAAAGGCCTGAGTTACGTCATCTGCATACTATCTATAGATAGTATGCTCTTGGCTTAGAAATCATAACATTGCCATCCGGAAGTATAACGGACCAACACACAAAACTGTGTGTAACTATGAACGTTTATAGTCATATTAATACAGTTTAGTGAGCATTACTCATAAACACGGATGGCAAAAAACAATAACAAAGACCTGAATGACGCCAACTTAGAACTATCTATAAACGTTCATGGGTACACATAGTTGTGTGTGTTGGTCTGTTATACTTCCGGATGGCAATGTTATGAGCTTCTGAGCCAAGCGCATACTATCTATACACAGTGAATTCTGTTGTGATTATAAAGATCGCGGAACTCGTCCCTCCAGTCTTGACAAGGGATTTACATTTCACAAGATTCATGTGTACGACACACTAACATTGACATTCTGGGTTCACAATGACACATCAAATTGTACACACTTTGTACAAACTTGACATAAACAATGGACATGATCAAAAGATAGTTCGAAGATGACGTCACTCAGGTCTTTGTTATTGTCTTTTGCCATTCACGTTCATGAGTAATGCTCACTGAACTGTATTAACCCGACTATAAACGTTCATGTGTGTTGGTCTGTTATAGATAGTTCGAAGATGACGTCACTGAGGTCTTTGTTATTGTTTTTTGCCATCCACGTTTATGAGTAATGCTCACTGAACTGTATTAACCTGACTATAAACGTTCATGGATACACACAGTTTTGTGTGTTGGTCCGTTATACTTCCGGATGGCAATGTTATGAGCTTCTTAGCCAACCGCATACTATCTATACTTCCGGATGGCAATGTTATGAGCCTCTTAGCCAAGCGCATTATATAGATAGTATGCGCTTGGCTAACAAGCTCATAACATTGCCATCCGGAAGTATAACGGACCAACACACAAACTCTGTGTAACCATGAACTTTTATAGTCTGGTTAATACAGTTTAGTGAGAACAACTCACAAACGCGGATGGCAAAAACAATAACAAAGGCCTGAGTGACCTCATCTGCATACTATCTATAGATAGAATGCGCATGGCCAAGGAGTTCACAACATTGCCATCCGGAAGTATAACGGACCAACACACAATCTCTGTGTAACCATGAACTTTTATAGTCTGGTTAATACAGTTTAGTGAGAACAACTCACAAACGCGGATGGCAAAAACAATAACAAAGGCCTGAGTGACGTCATCTGCATACTATCTATATATTCCCTTTCCATGTGCTCGAGATCATTGGTCACATTGCAAAGCGTGCTCAAAATGACCCACATAGTGAAAAGTGTTCACAGCCTTTGAGATGTCTCGCATCACTATTGGCCATTTTATTCAGCTTGACACACGGGTACGTTTACAACTTTCATAAACAAATCAGCGTGTTTACATTTGTTAAGAAATATCCAATCCTTTGACCTCAACAAATCATGTGATTGATGACTCGGTTGGACGAAGACATGAATATAGATCGCTCTCATTGTTACAATTTAATAGTTGGAAGCCATAGGCGTAGCTACCTGTTGGGATTTCTATATTCATAAAAACTGATAAAAAGTTGGATTAAAATGTACATTTGTCACAAAGAGGAACATTTAAATTATTTCAATTTCTCCAGAGGGGCGAAGCGCGGAATTCTTTTTCATGGTATGCAGCTGCTAGCAATATGGCTCACAACCAGGAACTCAGAGGGGAGAGGTCAAATGAATATTTTTGTGCCATCTGTTATGCAACTTTTGTATCTGAAAACTGCGGCTCTTTTGAAAAGTTATACTGTACAAAACGTAGGTACATGAAATGTCGTGTTAAAGAAGTTTACATTCAGTTATATTTCACATTAATACATTCAAAGCGACTCCCCCCCCCCGCCTCTTCCAGCGAACATAATTCAAAAGTGGCGAACACGTAGCGTACTCGACTGATGACCAGTGACATGTGTTGTCCGACCTTTATGAGTTGTTTTGCTCAACAGTTGGTCGGGTGTTATGTCCTTTTGAAACGCAATGGGAGCGATCTATATTACCTTTCCATGTGCTCGAGGTCTTTGGTCACATTGGAATATGGGCTTAAAATGACCCACATAGTGAAAAGTGTTCACAATTTGAGAAATATCCAACATCATTATTAAAAACATCATATTATTAAAAGAATGTGCCCATCAGCTTTCCCCCATTTATACACATATTTTTAACTGGTCCCTCTAATGCGTTTCGATCCCTGAAATTTGGAAATCTTCAAAAATTATTCCTGTTCCAAAAAAAGAAAAACTTGAAACTATGAACGATCTCAGACCTGTTGCACTGACTTCAATAGTCATGAAATCCTTAGAAAAACTTGTTCTTGTTAAAATTAGGAATCAGTTTATGCCATTGAGTGATAGTCATCAATTTGCTCACAAACCAGGACGTGGCGTAGAGGATGCCATTTTGCTGTTTACAAACAACATCTACAGGCATCTAGATCACGCTAGGAGCTATTGCAGATTGCTTTTTGCAGATTTTTCTTCAGCGTTCAATACAATGCAACCTCAGTTGGTTGTTCAAAAATTGACTAGTCTGAATTTAAACAAGTATATAATTGCTTGGGTGCTCGAATTTCTTACGGAGAGAGCACAATATGTTCAATTAGGACAAAACAAATCTTCCTGTATAACTACAAATACTGGTGCTCCTCAAGGTTGTGCATTGTCCCCTGTATTATTCACAATATACACGAATGACTGTAGAAGTCAAAACCTGAGTGTACCGTTAATAAAGTTTGCAGATGACACCGCTCTTCAAGGCCTCATAACAAATGGCAACGAAGTGGCTTATAGGCAAGAAATTGATAGATATGTGTCTTGGTGTGATGCACACCACCTAGAGCTTAACATAAGCAAGACAAAGGAGCTAGTGATTGACTTTAGGAGAGTGAAGGAACCGATAGAACCGTTAAAATTAAAGGACCAATTCGTCCAACGAGTTCCTCACTACAAATACCTTGGTGTAACGATTGATGACAGGCTCAAGTGGGATGAACACTTGAAAATAATTAGGCATAAGATGTGCAGACGTACATATGTTTTATCAAAACTCTCTCAGTTTAGAATAGATAAAACCCTCTGCACATTATTTTATAGAGCAGTAATTGAAAGTGTTTTGTCATTTTGTATAACAGCTTGGGGAGGCAATTGCTTAGCAGTGGAAAGGAACAAAATAAATTCAAATATTAAAAAATCCATTAAACGCTATATAAATGATGTTGACGATGTAGATCTTTTATACGAGAAATTTTGTATAAATAAAAATAACTAAAATATTAAATGACCAGTATCATCCACTAAGACCATCAGTTATTATGTCAGAAAGAAGTGGTCGCCCTTTCTCTACAGCAACAAATGATGTCATCGATGACGAGGTTGGACAAAAACATGAATATAGATAGTATGCAGATGACGTCACTCAGGCCTTAGTTATTGTTTTTGCCATCCGCGTTTGTGAGTTGTTCTCACTAAACTGTATTAACCAGACTATAAAAGTTCATGGTTACACAGAGTTTGTGTGCTGGTCCGTTAAACTTCCGGATGGCAATGTTGTGAACTCCTTGGCCAAGCGCATTCTATCTATAGATCGCTCCCATTTATTCTGTCCTATCGGACATCGATGTTTTTGTCCGGTATAATCTCTAATGGGCTGCTTGTGTCGTCCATTTTTTTATAGATAGTATGCGCTTGGCTCATAATCTCACAACATTGCCATCCGGAAATATAAGGAACCAACACACAATACTATGTGTAACCATGAACTTTTATAGTCTGGATAATACGGTTTAGTGAGAATTACTCATAAACGCGATGGCAAAAAAACAAAACAAAAACAAAACAAACAACAACAAAGACCCGAGTGACGTCAACTTCATACTATCTATAGATAGAATGCGCTTGGCCAAGGAGTTCACAACATTGCCATCCGGAAGTATAACGGACCAACACACAAACTCTGTGTAGTCTGGTTAATACAGTTTAGTGAGAACAACTCACAAACGCGGATGGCAAAAACAATAACAAAGGCCTGAGTGACGTCATCCGCATACTATCTATACGGCCGTTGTTCAAGAGATAAAGTATAAACGCTGTGAAGTACTAGATAAATGCTATCTATTATTAACCCACTTAAAACCACCCAAAATTATTTGCTAAGCTACGCCACTGAATGCAACTTTGTTAAGATTATTTCCCCGCGGGAAAGAGAAACAACACACCATTACTATAAACATTTTAAAGTTTGAGTCACATTTTATTGCAAACGATTAAAATATCAAAGGAATTCGGCATGTGAGAAAACTGTTTGTTCAATCGCTATCAGTATTCAAAATTCGTAATGTCACTTAAAATATTAGATAGCCCGCATGCAAATAAAATCACTGCACCACATTTCGTAACTTTGGAGGAATTTCTAAGATTCCTTGCGCACAGGACTTGGAACGGTCTATAATACTCAATAGACTGCATCAACCAGACTATGAACGTTCAAGGTTACACATAGTTTTGTGTGTTGGTCCGTTATACTTCCGGATGGCAATGGTGTGCGTTTCTTAGCCACAGCATTTACATGTACTCAAAATTGCACACATAGTAAAAAATGTTGACAGCTTTTGAAATGTTCAGACATCACGATAAGACATTTTGTTCATCTTGACACATGGGCATGTTTACAAATGTCATAAACAAGGCAACGTGTTTATATTTGTCTCTGAATATCCAATCGTTGGACAGCAACAAATCATGTGATTGAAGACTTGGTTGGACGAAAACCGGAATCCAGATCGCTCTAATACGCTTCCACAGTCGTAACGTCACTTCCCTCCTAATGACGCATGGCAACTTAGTAACTGGCTCTAAACTATCGGAACAATGGCGGACGCCCGTATGAAATATTTCTCAGACGAGCATAAAAGCGTATCCAGAGGAAAAAAAACCGCATTAAAAATCTGATCATGTTTTGACTTTTACACATTCTGATCACAAGACATATGAAAAGTTCTAGCCAGCATGAAGAACAAAAATACAATTTTCTTTGTTTAGAACCAAGATGGCCGCCGTTGATGGGCGACGTGACATCAGACTATTGAATCCAATTATCATTAAGCGATGTATTCGTAACACAGATTAGCGTGATATACGATATGTTTGTTCACTGTTTACACAAGAATATATCAGTGATCGGTTTTACAGTAACCTTGACCTGAAGAAAATGATCCAAATATGGAACAGTGAAGTATTTTTTTATTTAAATTAATCTCACCTGTGTTGAATAATATATCATAATATTATCGTGAATATTATTATTTGTGTTTTCAATTATCAGCATTATCAGGGAAATCTTCATGTTACTATTATGACATCGCAGACACCGTATTTATTTGTGACCAATCCTGGCAAATCGGTGATACTCCGAGTTGGTAAACTCTCTCCTTACCAGTTATTTTCAGAATTTTACCCTAAACTTCATACTCACCCAACACGAAAATAGATTTTCATACAGAATAGTAACGAGTATATTCTGTATTTTGTTCAGAGAAATGAGCTCTGCAACACAGTGTCGAGTTTTTATGGCTATAGATAGAATGCGCTTGGCCAAGGAGTTCACAACATTGCCATCCGGAAGTATAACGGACCAACACACAAACTCTGTGTAACCATGAACTTTTATAGTCTGGTTAATACAGTTTAGTGAGAACAACTCACAAACGCGGATGGCAAAAACAATAACAAAGGCCTGAGTGACGTCATCTGCATACTATCTATAGATAGAATGCGCTTGGCCAAGGAGTTCACAACATTGCCATCCGGAAGTATAACGGACCAACACACAAACTCTGTGTAACCATGAACTTTTATAGTCTGGTTAATACAGTTTAGTGAGAACAACTCACAAACGCGGATGGCAAAAACAATAACAAAGGCCTGAGTGACGTCATCTGCATACTATCTATAGTCTGGTTAATACAGTATAGTGAGAACAACTCACAAACGCGGATGGCAAAAACAATAACAAAGGCCTGAGTGACGTCATCTGCATACTATCTATAGATAGAATGCGCTTGGCCAAGGAGTTCACAACATTGCCATCCGGAAGTATAACGGACCAACACACAATCTCTGTGTAACCATGAACTTTTATAGTCTGGTTAATACAGTTTAGTGAGAACAACTCACAAACGCGGATGGCAAAAAACAATAACAAAGGCCTGAGTGACGTCATCTGCATACTATCTATAGATAGAATGCGCTTGGCCAAGGAGTTCACAACATTGCCATCCGGAAGTATAACGGACCAACACACAAACTCTGTGTAACCATGAACTTTTATAGTCTGGTTAATACAGTTTAGTGAGAACAACTCACAAACGCGGATGGCAAAAACAATAACAAAGGCCTGAGTGACGTCATCTGCATACTATCTATAGTCTGGTTAATACAGTATAGTGAGAACAACTCACAAACGCGGATGGCAAAAACAATAACAAAGGCCTGAGTGACGTCATCTGCATACTATCTATAGATAGAATGCGCTTGGCCAGGGAGTTCACAACATTGCCATCCGGAAGTATAACGGACCAACACACAAACTCTGTGTAACCATGAACTTTTATAGTCTGGTTAATACAGTTTAGTGAGAACAACTCACAAACGCGGATGGCAAAAACAATAACAAAGGCCTGAGTGACGTCATCTGCATACTATCTATAGTCTGGTTAATACAGTATAGTGAGAACAACTCACAAACGCGGATGGCAAAAACAATAACAAAGGCCTGAGTGACGTCATCTGCATACTATCTATAGATAGAATGCGCTTGGCCAAGGAGTTCACAACATTGCCATCCGGAAGTATAACGGACCAACACACAAAGCTATGTGTAACCTTGAACTTTTATAGTCTGGTTAATACAGTTAAGTGAGAATTACTCATAAACGTGGATGGCAAAAAAAAAAAAAACAATAACAAAGGCTCGATTGACGTCAATCTATAGGTGGTAAGAGATGGTTAAGTTGATAGAAAACGAATGTAATAATAATAATAATATAGCCATTATTTGTGACCCATCGTCTCAAAACAGTATTATGTCGGAACGAACCAGATGCTTAAAATCAGAATTAAATGTTAAACTGTTCAAAAATATAAATTGTTAGCATTAGCACCCTAAAATATGGTATCCATTCTCCTCAATAAAACTTACAAACTCAACACAAGTCTGATAGTTTTGGCTATAAATTCAATTTTCAACATCTTAACCGACCCGACTTAATCCCATTTTGAGGCGAAGGGTCACATTTATTTTATGGCCATTTTAACATTGATCAGTAAAATGGCTTACTCTGGAAAAGTGACACGTTTTCAAAATTTGGCCAGAAACCAGTCCTTTATATCGATTGATTTCAATAACCCTCATCTTTGTAAAAATTAAATAAATATGGGAATTCGCCAGACCTGCAAAGTACTATGAAATGTTCGTAGAAATACGAATTTTTGGCTCCAGCTACAGAGGTGGATAGGGTTCTTTGACTAGATAAATCTTGTTGAATAAGAAAGTTTAGCTTCGTAGAACCTTTTTTCAGGACTTTGGATCATCATCATCATCATCATCATCATCATCATCATCATCATCATCATCATCATCATTATCATTATAATCGTCAGCATCATCGTCGTCATCATCATCATCATCATCATCATCATCATCGTCGTCATCATCATCATCATCATCATCATCATCATCATCATCATCATCAGCATCATCATCATCATCATCATCATCATCATCAACATCATCATCATTATCATCATCATCAGTATCATCATCATCATCATCATCATCATCATCCACCACCCCACCACCATCATCACCATCACAACAAACATCAAAAACACAATAATTATCAAACACATTCACGACTTTATTGAAAAAAAAATTCCAGCCACCACTCATCTAACCCTCCCCCCCCACCCCCCCCCTCACCCACCCTCCTCTTTCCTTCCTTCCCTCTCTTCTTCCCTCCAGAACTCACCCCGACTACCTCCTCAACGACGTGACAGTCTTCATGTCCACGTACTACCTCTGGGTCATCCTCATCATCGGCGTTCCCGGAAACCTGGCGTCCATCTTCACCATCCTCTCCATGCCCACCGTCTCATCCTCCAAGGTGAAGAAATTCTCTCTGCTTTACTCGCGAACCAAACTTAAAAGTAGGCGTCTGCACGTCTACTCTCACCATTCCCCCAACCACAGCAATCTCCCTCTGCAGCAGCTTAGCGATACGCAGATTCACAACTACAGTTCTCTTTCTCCAACTCGTTATAAAATGAGCAAAGAGTGTGGAGGATGCGATTGTGGCTGTTTTACGCCCAAGAGAAACAAGGATTGTTCGAGAAGCCTGAGAAATAGAATGGCTCCTTCTCTTTCGGTGAATACACACCTTTCGATTTTGAAGTGTTTAGTATGTAGCATGCTTTTGATATCGCATATCTATCTTCTCCGCTGTAGCATGTCTGTGGTTGGAAATTATAGGGAATGAGATTAGAGGAAGAGTAGCGTCCCTTGATTGGACGTCATCTTACAGAGAGAACGTCAAAATGGTTTTGCTCATGCGTCTCTCTCGTGCTCGCTTTCGGTGAAGTGTCTCATGCCGCTTTCACCGGAAGCGAGGACGAGAGACGCGTGCGCACAACTAACATGACGTTCTCTCTCTAATAACTTTTCCGCCGGTGACGTCCAATCAAGGGACGCTACTTTTCCGCTAATCTCATTCCCTATACCGCCTGGCACAAAAAGCGCGTTGTCAAATCCTGGCAATAACTCGCTCAATTTTCAAAGCACATTATTGGAATTTAAGAATTAAAAAAAAAAAAGAAATAATGATAGCCAAAATAACACTGTTAATTGTTGTATCCTTATTGCAACCGACATCACGGGGCAATACTTAAAAGTTACTATTATTTCCGGGTAATGTGTTCACCCACGTTACAAATTCCAATTTTCACCTACACTTAGGGTTTTTTTGTTGACATGATATTATTAAGTATCTAGCTGTGTTGTTTCCCCCCACTATATTTTACCCAACCAGTAAGGCTTTTAAGATTTCGAATCTAAGGTTTTGACAATTGTTGATTTTAGTTTTGGTGAATGTTATAAACATCTTTTGAATTTACTGAGTCCCATGGGTGGATTTTATACAAGATGTCGTGCTTTTTATCGTGCCACGGTGTGTCTCTATCATAACCATTCATTATATCTCTATTCTGTTCTGACATTTATTAACTGTTTCTTGATTTCCGAATTACTGCACCAGCTTAAGACCTATTACACCTAATGCCTAATTCACCATAATCTACACACGTAAACTTATTATCAATTCTGATAACCAAACACAATTATTATGAGCTTGATACAATATGAGACCCTTCGCCTCAAAATGGTATTAAGTCGGGATGGTTAAGATGTTGAAAATTGAATTTATAGCCAGAAATATCAGACTTGTGTTGAGTCTGTATGTTTTATTGATGAGAATGAATACCTTATTTTAGGGTGCTAATGCCAGCAATTTATATTTTTGACCAATTTTAACATTAAATTCAACTTTTCAGCGTCTGGTTCGTTCCGGCATAATACCGTTTTGAGACGAAGGGTCACATATTGTAATGGAAAATACTTTGCCTTGTCTTGAGGGTATTTCCATTACAACAATGAATGAGCCCACTACATTTTGGTTTATCAGACTTGCTAATAAGCAGCATATTATATTAGCTGTAGCCTTATCTTAATCTTATTAACATCTTTTCTTATCTAAAATTCGTAGTCAATAGCCTTTATTTTCTTTGTTTAGATGCAAGAAAATAGCGAGTTGAAGTCTAGTTGATAAGTTGTGGGAAAGAACGAAAAATGAAAGCACAGGCAACACTTTCAAAATTTAAATTTCAAAATTGAGCTTTTATATAGCGCAATATCCACTATACGTGCTCAAAGCGCCTTACAAGGGGTCCCTGGCCAACAGCAACACTTAACGCTTAGGACGGGACATGACGCCTGTAAGGCGGTATTGCAATTTTTTTTCGGACAGAACACGTGTTAACGCCAGGTACTCATTTTACACCTGGTACGGTGAGAGAATGTGATAAGTAAAGAGTCTTTTCCAAGGACTCAACTATGCGCCGATCGAGGCTCGAACCCAGGACCTTCCGATCCACGAAAGCAGTGCAATACCCTAACCACATCCGTTACTCCAGACAATTATACCCGAGATTTAGGATTTGTATCAGCAAAAGCAAATATTATAATTTGCCGGCGATTAACGGCTCAATATCTCTTGAGGCAAAAGCAAACTTATGTCTTGAAACCATTATTCCATATTTTTCATGTTGATAGTCGCTCATATATTTATATTTGATCGTCCACGAATAAAGTAATCAAAGGTGTAACCAATATTAATTTAGATTAAACATTTGTAGTTTTGTCACTTTGACATAATCACACATCCAGCACTCACATCACACAAAAAAATATTTTCAATTATTTATATATATTATTATATATATAATGTCCACGATAAACATATTCAAAGTTTAACAACAATATATGCAGTTTTAAAACTGTGCCAGAAGACAATGAGAATAAAAAATTTTTTTTCGCTGTGGTCGGTTTGAACTGCGACCTTATTGTACGACACTCCCCTGGCATGTGAGCGTGGCTCTCCGTGTGACTCATCCACGACACAAATATTCGTTTCAACCAATATTCCATTTGTCACACTACTAATCCCTTTAATACGATTCGTCCCACAAATCGCGAAGTAATTTGACACATTAAGCCTAATAGCAATTTTCATCCAACAATTTGACATTAAAAGATAATGGACATGGTATTAGTGTAGCGGTGAGATTTTTTTAATAGAAAGTGCGTGCTAAGCAACTTAATTAAGTTACCAATTTTATGAATGAAGAGTGCTAGAAACAATAGAGAATAAAAAATTTTTTCGCGGCGTGGGGTTTGAACCTCACCTATTTATTGAACACTGCCTGCAGTGAGAGCGTGCTCTACCGTTGTGAGCTATACACGATAAAAAATATTGTTTCAAACCCAAAGTATTTTAAACACTACCTCAACCATTCTTGAGAATCGCGATTCGTTCACACTACGCAGTAATTTTGTCAGCATAAACTAACATAGCTATGTCAACAAACATTAAATAAGATTACGACATTGGTATGCTCCGGGTATGGTGAATGTTTATTTAATAAAAGAAGTTGAGTGAAGCAGCACTCTGTTGGTAACACAAGAAAAAAGTGGTGAAAACGTCAGAAGACAATTGAGTAATAAAAATTTTTTGGGTCGGTGGTGGTGTTTGAACCTCCCTTTTCATTACTACTAGGCATCGCCATGGGTGAAAATTTTTTTTCAAAGGCATCTGACCACTTTTACTCATTACATCTCTTGTTTTCCAACCATAAACGTCACAATCACTTTTGAACAAAAAAAATTCCTCCAACTTATACCGTACATATCAATGTCTCAAAACGTATCTATGTTTGTAGAATTTTTTAAAGAAATATTGGCAAAACTTAACTGCTTCAAATTATTCGCGATGGTGGTTACGAATCGGATCTCAGGATGTGGGTTGGAGGACTAGAAATGGACTTTGGGTTGAAAGAATATTTAGTAGTTGTGATAGCTCACACGGTAGAGCCACGCTCTCACTGCAGGCGGAGTTGTCGTACCAATAAGGTCGCAGGTTCAAACCCCACCACCGCCGCGAAAAAATTTTTTTATTCTCTATTGTCTTCTGGCACTTTTCTACTCACTTCATATCTTGTTGTTACCAACATAAGTGCCTGCTCCACTCACTTTTCTGAATTAAAAAAAATTCACCCCATACACCGGAGCATACTCAATGTCTCAATCGTTTCTATGTTATATGTTTGTGATGAGAATATTGGCTATTAGGCTTAACTGCTGGTCAAAATTACTTCGCGATGGTGGTGAACGAATCGGCGATCTCAAAAAGTGGGTGAGAGAGGGATCTAGAAATGACTTTGGGTTTGAACGAATATTTTTGTGTTCGTGGATAGCTCACACGGTAGAGCCACGCTCTCACCTGCCAGGCGGAGTTGTCGTACCAATAAGGTCGCAGGTTCAAACCCCACCACCGCCGCGAAAAAAAATTTTTTATTCTCTATTGTCTTCTGGCACTTTTCTACTCACTTCATATCTTGTTGTTACCAACATAAGTGCTGCTCCACTCACTTTTCTGAATTAAAAAAAATTCACCCCATACACCGGAGCATACTCAATGTCTCAATCGTTTCTATGTTATATGTTTGTGATGAGAATATTGGCTATTAGGCTTAACTGCTGGTCAAAATTACTTCGCGATGGTGGTGAACGAATCGGCGATCTCAAGAAGTGGGTGAGAGGGATCTAGAAATGACTTTGGGTTTGAAACGAATATTTTTGTGTTCGTGGATAGCTCACACGGTAGAGCCACGCTCTCACCTGCCAGGCGGAGTTGTCGTACCAATAAGGTCGCAGGTTCAAACCCCACCACCGCCGCGAAAAAAATTTTTTATTCTCTATTGTCTTCTGGCACTTTTCTACTCACTTCATATCTTGTTGTTACCAACATAAGTGCCTGCTCCACTCACTTTTCTGAATCAAAGTTTAACCCATTTTTACATCCTTAACTATAAATTCAATTGCTGTATCCTCTTAGTCAACTCGACATAATACTGTTTCCAGTTGGTGGGTCACATTTTAACAAAAAAGAAGAGTCACTGTTTCAATCTCTCTCTCTCTCTCTCTCTCTCTCTCTCTCTCTCTCTCTCTCTCTCTATTTATCTATTTATCTATCAATTCTCTCTCTCTCTCGCTCTCTCTCTCTCTCTCTCTTTTTATCTATTTATCTATCAATTCTCTCTCTCTCGCTCTCTCTCTACCTCTCTCTCTCTCTCTCTCTCTCTCTCTCTCTCTATTTATCTATCTATCTCCCTTTTTGTTAGAAAGCTAAGTTAGATGGCCGGTCTAAGTTAGATAAAAGCCCATCTATAAGGGTTTGAAGAGAATCGAACTGCATCATTCAACCATGATACGATATTTTTTTCCTCCCCCCCCCCCCAACCTTTGGCCCAGTTCACCCAAGAGTAAATCGGTAGCTGCCCGATTTAATCTAGCTCCTTGAGAGAAAAAACCTCCTTTTCCTCTCATAAGAATAGAATTAAAATTGCCCTTTTTTTGCTATAATAAAGGGCTTAAAACGGAGCATGTGTATAGTGCAATATCCATTTAGCGTGCTCGAAGCGCTTTACAGGGGCTTTTATTGAAAGTCATAGATAGAGATATAATGCCTGTTTGGTAGCTACTTTTCAAAATGTGTTTAAAATGAGCATGTACATAGATATTTTTATTCAACTACCGTTAACATGTAAAATCTAGAAACATTACCTTTGATACTTCGCCTATATTTTGGCTCAGAAAATGTAACAAATAGGCATGGGGTAAAAGTAATCCGGGTAAATTACGGATATAGTCGGTGTTAGGGTCGAGTGAGTTAAAGTTAAGAAAACGTGTCAAGTTTAAATAAATGTCCAGACGACTTTAGACGACAAGAAAAACAACATCTGTGGTACGTCTCAGTAGGTCAAATTTGGTAGTCAAATAACAATTTGGATTAGTTGTTGTTGTTGTATAGTTTCTTTATTTCATTACTACTCTAAGGTTACACCAGTGTTGGTGAAACGATTTTTTTCAAAGGCATCATGTAACCATTTATCTGTTTAACCCTCTCCTTGCCAACTGCAGGAAAATCGTCACAATCGTTACGATACAACCAACATTTTTCTCATTCAAATTGCTTTTGTACATCATAAAATTTAAAGAAACCGAACTGTGTGTTGTAGAACTTATATTTCTAAAGAAAGTATGTATGACAAGAACTTACTGCTATTGTGTTTGAGTGATAAAAAATTATAATTTTGTGTTAGTTGGGTGTGAAGTTCTGGGGAAAATCCTGAAAATGGCTGGTAAGGAGAGGGTTAAAGAGGTAACGATAGATTAATCGATAGAGCACGAGATTCACAACAAGTATAATTATTTATTATGGGGGAAACGTGGCTCGGCTCGGGGGTACGGTCTTTGCTTCGTACCCAAAAGATACAAAGTTCGACTACCCGCCCCGTGTGTGGCCTTGAGCAAGTCACCTCTCCTTAGCTCACTTTGCGGCGCTGCAGTCTTCCCTTGGAATAGACCTTAAAGACAAATTTTCCCTTTGAGGATGAATAAAGAGAATTTTATCCTTATTTTTAGTTTTTATTCATATTAATACAGTGCTTAGTAGAGAATCGCCATTTTTTATACAGTCATTGAACACTGAAGTAGAGGGAATAGGTGAGACGAATATATAATAGCAGGGGGATGAAGAGAAGGAGGAGGAGGAGGGAGGGGGGAGAGCACTAGATTCACAATATAATTATATTTATAAAGTAGAGATCTGTGTGTCTTTTTCTAACGCCATTGACCACTGAAAAATTATAAGGAGATGGAAAAGTAGAGACGGATATATAACTGCAGGGGGGAGGAGGAGGATGAGGAATAGGAGGAGGAGGAGGAGGAGGAGGAGGAGGAGGAATAGGAGGAGGAGGAGGAGGAAGATGAGGAGGAGGAGGAGGATGAGGAGGAAGAGGAGGAGGAGGAGGAAATGGCAGAAAAAGAAGAAGAAGAAGATATAGTAGTAGTAGTAGTAGTAGTAGTAGTAGTAGTAGTAGTAGTAGTAGTAGTAGTAGTAGTAGTATAGTAGTAGTAGTAGTGGTAGTAGCAGTAGTAGTAGTAGTAGTTTTAGTAGTAGTAGTAGTAGTAGTAGTAGTAGTCGTAGTAGTAGTAGTAGTAGTAGTAGTAGTAGTAGTAGTAGTAGTAGTAGTAGTAGTAGTAGTAGTAGTAGTAGGAGTAGGAGTAGGAGTAGTAGTAGTAGAAGGTGAAGAAGAGGTGTAGAAGAAGGAGGAGGATGAGGATGAGGATGCCCAACAACAACAACAATAAGAGGAGGAGGAGGGAGGGAGAGAGGAAGAAATAAGAGAAAATAATAATAAGAAGAAAAAACTAGGTCATGAACATGACAGGATTTGATAATAGGGTTAAGAATAAGAACTAAAAACGATGGAAGAAAAGGGCGATAATCCCCCTAGTCGGAATGAAACGGGTTTTTTTTTTCAATTTTCAATTACTGGAAGTTTTTGGTGTTTTTTTTACCAGTTTACTATCGTACTCTCGAAAACACGTATTTAAATATTTGGCCAGAAAACTCGACCTTCAAAATTAAAATCAATCTATTTAGATGACTCTCATTTTGTCAAAAACTCCCAAACCTGAGACTTCGTTTAAACCTCAAGTTTGAGAGTTTTGTACAGGATGAGTCACTGTAATCAATCTATTTGTGAACTCTGGTTTTCTGATCAACAGTTAAAGAAAAGTAGTCCTTGAGAGCCATTAGGTCCATATTGTTGTTAATACTTTGAGAATAGATCTACTGTTTTATTTAAATGCAATAAAAGTAATTTGACTTTAATAATGGGTTGAAAAAACATTTAAATCCAACCTAGACCCTATACATCACTTAGTAATTGTTGATCAAATAGAAGTGATTTATTTATTTATTTATTTATTTATTTATTTATTATTATTATTTATTATTTATTTATTTGTTTATTTATTTATTTATTTATTTATTTATTTATTTATTTATTTATTTGTTTGTTGTTGTTTTTCTTTCTTTTGGGATGAATTCTACATTATCTTCATCCTTATTATGATTATAATTCGAATTATTCCTTCAAAGGGATTAGAATACGGCTATTGGCCAGGAGCCTGAAATAAAGTCTTAAACTGAACTGATTATAAATTGATAAAGGGTTGCCCAAAAATTGTAGAAAGAAGTTTTCCATTGAAGTCAACTGAAACTCGTCGGAGTCAAGTTCGATCCAAATTTCAATTCAAGAACATAACATAACATAACATAACATAACATAACATAACATAACATAACATAACATAACATAACATAACATATGGCATAGGGCGAAATAGGATAAAAGCCCTTGAATACCCTGAATATTAATTGTAATGCCAGAATTCTATTGATTGAAAGATCACAATAATGATATACGTTCAGTGTTGAATGAATTTCCTTTTTTTTTTTAAACAGAGTTTAAAAAAAAACGCATCTGAATTCAAAATATTACAGTTAAAATAATTCATCGTAGACATGGGCTGAGAAAATAAATTGGTATTCTACGTTTTCACGGATCGTATTTTTTTAAGCAAATTGAAAAGGGAGTAAGATTAGCGGAAGAGTAGCGTCCCTTGATTGGACGTCACCGGTGAAGAAGTTATTTGTAAACAAACCAACTACAAGCCAAGCGTTCCAAATAAAAAAAATATATTTTTCATATTTCTGTACAAACATGCATATCATAATCAACGTTATGTATTTTTTGTACAGAAATATGAATAATACATTTTGTATTTGGAGCGCTTGGCTTGAAGTTGGTTTGTTTACAAATAACTTCTCCACCGGTGACGTCCTATCAAGGGACGCTACTCTTCCGCTAATCTCTTTCCCTATAGATAGTATGCGGATGACGTCACTCACGCCTTTGTTATTGTTTTTGCCATCCGCGTTTGTGAGTTGTTCTCACTAAACTGTATTAACCAGACTATGAAAGTTCATGGTTACACAGAGTTTGTGTGTTGGTCCGTTATACTTCCGGATGGCAATGTTGTGAACTCCTTGGCCAAGCGCATACATTCGTTCTCTTCTTCTGCTTAGACAAAGCACCTTAACCCTTTACTTACCAGCCATTTTCAGAATTTTCCCCAAAATTTCACACCCGCCCAATACAAAAACAGACATTTCTTACTTAAACAGAAAAGCAACAAGCACATTCTATACGTAATATTGTTCGACAACATGAGCTCTATTAGAGAATGTCAGGTTTTTATAGCTATAGCAAAAAGGAATGAAATCTGGATGAGAAAAGTGACGCCTACATCGTAACAAATGTGACGATTTTCCAATCGGTGATAAGGAGAGAAAGGGTTAAACATTAAAGCTATTGTTTGCTGTTAAATATTGTTTATATTCTGACAACTGAACAATGAATTTACCCGGCAATGGTTCTTGTCATAAAATATGTTTCCGTTTTAATCTATCTATTGTATCTATTGTATCTTATTATACCAAACGTTTAAACTAGAATAATATAACGGGGGGGGGGGGGGTATTAAGGCATTGCACTGTCACCAGGAAGCTCCCGAGTTCGAACCCCGCTACAGACATTTTCGTTTTTTTCCCTTGGGCAAGATTATTAACCACCAATTTACTTACTTGGACAACATGGGTGATTCCTGTTGACATCAGACATCTTGTTTGATGAGTTATCTATATTATTCCTTCGTGGAATGCCTAGGCGACGATATCTTATAATGTCGTGGCGGAAGGGCATAATAAATAAAATAATAATAATAATGATTATAATAATAATAATAATAATAATAATAATAATAATAATAATAATAATAATAATAATAATAATAATGATAATAATAATGATAATAATAATAATAATAATAATAATACTAATAATAATAATGATAACATAATAATATAAGATATAAATTAATAATAATAATAAGAATAATAAATAAATATAATAATAATAATAAATATAATAATAATAATAATAATTAATAATAATAATAATAATAATAATAAATAATAATAATAATAAAATAATAATAATAATAATAATAATAAAATAAATAATAATAATAATAATAATAATAATAATAATAATAATAATAATAATAATAATAATAATAATAATAATAATATAATAATAATAATAATATAATAATAATAATAATAATAATAATAATATAATAATAATAATATATAATAATAAATAATAATAATAATAATAATAATAATAATAATAATAATAATAATAATAATAATATAATAATAATAATAATAATAATAATAATAATAATAATAATAATAATATAATATAATGATGATGATGATGATGATGATGAAATAAGACGGACATTCAGCGATAGAACGGTCTCTATTGTTAACAGTAGCCGACATGGCCTAAAGCCGTTAGTTCCATAGTGATAGTGAAATCATCGGGTAAGTTATAAGGTGTTGTTAGTCAGAATGTTATTTTGTGTCTCACGGCGTTGTCTGTTTTGTGTGATACCTTGGTGTTATGTGTCGACTGTCTGTCTGTCGGTGTCCAATGTTATTCAATATCATGACTATTTTGGCAATGTTCTATGTTTGAAGTTACACCTGATTGTCGTAACACTGCATGGGTTTCAGCCATTAATCTTCTCATTCTGGAATAATGGTTTTTAAAAAAGGCTTCTTATTATTCTGTATACGGGTTTTTTTCCGCAAAGATGACTTCAAAATAATCATCAAATGCTGAAAGTAATAATATTGTGATTTTTTCGTCTTTATAGATAGTATGCACTTGGCTAAGAAGCTCATAACATTGCCATCCCGAAGTATAACAGACCAATACACAAAACTATTTGTAACCATGAACTGTTATAGTCTGGTTAATACAGTTTAGCGAGAATCACTCACAAACGCGTCTGACAAAATACAATAACAAAGGCTTGAGTGACGTCATCTTCATTCTATCTATATGACTTTACATATTTTAGTTATGACCATTTTGGACATGTAAGGTGTCTTCTTCTAATGGGGACGATCTCTATTAACTTTCCATGTGCTCGAGGTCATTGGTCACATTGCAAAATGTGCTCAAAGTGACCCACTTAGTGAAAAGTGTTCACAGCTTGTAAAATATCTAACATCACGATTGGTCATTTGATTCAGCTTGACACATGGGTATGTTTATAACATTTGTAAACAAAGAAGCGTGTTTACATTTGTTAAGAAATATCCAATCGTTGGAGTGCAACAAATCATGTGATTGATGACCTGGTTGGACGAAAACATGAATATAGATAGAATGCGCTTGGCCAAGGAGTTCACAACATTGCCATCCGGAAGTATAACGGACCAACACACAAACTCTGTGTAACCATGAACTTTTATAGTCTGGTTGATACAGTTTAGTGAGAACAACTCACAAACGCGGATGGCAAAAACAATAACAAAGGCCTGAGTGACGTAATCTGCATACTATCTATAGATCGCTCCCATTGTCTCCCTTGGGAGGTCTCCAGTTTGATATTTGAATGTTTGATTGTCGGGGATCAGGAAAGTCGTGACAGAGATATGTGAACTTCCGCCTCGAAACGGTATTAAGTCGGATTTTTCAATTTTGGGTTTTTGGTACCAATCATAGCTTATATTATGCTTAAAATTTTAATACCAAATTTATAAAATTCTGTTTATTCATTGCCCAACTATGACCGTTGTAAGTAGGGAGAGTGTAAAAACCAAGTTTTGAGAAAATCGACTTTGAAGTGAGGCACCGTTTTCACACATAATCAAATCAATGGGGCAAAGATAACTCCTCAGATACGGGCATTGAAAATTTGATGAGAATAGTAACATCTGCAGAGACGTCAATTTTCAATTTGACTCACAGGAATTTCAGACACCACTCGGAGGAATTTCATTCCGAAAGAGGAATATCCGCACACACAAAAAGGGATTGGGATGATATTTATAACAAATAACTTTGACCTCAAACTTTAACCTCGTTGGTTTTTAAAGTTCGTGTTGCTCTACTTATCACTTGATGCACTTTTAGCACTCTCACTCTCTCTCTCTCTCTCTCTCTCTCTCTCTCTCTCTCTCTCTCTCTCTCTCTCTCTCTCTCTCTCTCTAAGTTTGAGGTCAAAGTATTTGTTATTAACTATTATGGGCAAGTGCAGCTTGGAAATGGTGGCTCTCTAAGAGAAAGTCAATTCTTGTATTGAATATTTCACTGATAATTGCTTTTTAAAACTTTAAATATATATAACTTATCGTCAATACTTGTGTTGAATTATTATGTTTTCATGTAGAAAAATGATTGTAGTTTCTGAAACAACCAAAACTGAAATTTGATCATTATGACCATTTCCACTTTAAAACCGGTTTTCTTCGTTTTCCAAATCCCGACTTAATACCGCTTCGATGGCGTAGGGTCACATATTACGTTTAGTGACAAGAGACATAGTTTTTTAATATGTTCATGGCCTGAAACGATCAACAAAGCTGTCACTACAAAGCTGCGAGAAGCTCTGTCATCGTTTTTAAAAAACACAGTATAGATAGTTCAAAGATGATGTCAATCAGGTATTTCTTATTGGTTTTTGCCATCCGCGTTTATGATTAATACTCACTGAACTGTTTTAACTGATGACTATAAACGTTCATGGATACACACAGTTTTTATGTTGGTCCGTTGTACTTCGGATGGCAATGTTATGAGCTTTTAGCTAAGCGTGTACTATCTATATGCAATGTTTACGAAATGGCACATACTGTGTTCTTTAAACAAACGGCAGAACTGTGGACTGTACAAAAATGGATTTGGCAGCTTAACATTAAAGAATAACACCACAAAGGAATAAAATAGTTTTTAAAAACAATAACGAATACGGAACAGGCCATGACCGAAACTTTTCTGCAATCAATAACAAAGACAGTTTAAACAGTAAATACAACACGACGTCAAATGTGAGGCTATGTGGTCTAGTGGTGTGACACTCGCTTTCAGATCGGGGGGTTCTGGGTTCGAGCCGCGCTAGGCGCATAGTTGAGTCCCTGGAAAAGACTCTTTAATCACATTCTCTCATCGTATTCAGGTGCAAAATGAGATCCGGGTTTGAGAGTTTTGCCAAGATGAGAGTCATTTAAATCGATCGATATTTGAAGGACGACTTTTCTGGCCAAATTATTTAGTATGTGTTTTCCTAGAGTGCGGCAGTATTGTACTTTTCGCTAATTTGTCATTTTCTAATAATAAATAATTGAACTTTATACAGCGCAATATCCACTAAATGTGCTCACAACGCTTTACACGGGGTCCCTGGTCAACAGCAACATTTAACATGTAGGATGGGACATGACGCTGTTAGACGATATTACAATTTTTCGGACAAAGACAACGCTGTTAACGGCCAGGTACTTATTTTACACATGGGTTACGGTGAGAGAATGTGAGTAAAGAGCCTTTTCCAAGGACTCAACTATGCGCCGAGCGCGACGCTCGAACCCAGGGACCTTCCGCTTTCGCCGGCACAGTATTGGTATTTTTAGATTATAAATGGGACTACACCGACGTCTACATATATGCAGGTCTGTCGTCCGATTCCACTGATAGGCCTAGTTTAACACTGTTATAATTGACACTATTTTACATCATTTTTTTTGGTGAGATTTCCAATACAACAATGAGCCCATAAGGAATTGGGTTATCAGACCTGCATTAATGCCGACGTCTGGCTACACCGACGTGTATACATATAGATATATAGTATGCGTTTTGCTAAGAAGCTCATAACATTGCCATCCGGAAGTATAACGGACCAACACACAAAACTGTGTATATCCATGAACGTTTATAGTCGGGGTATAAGTGCAATGAGCATTACTCATAAACGCGGATGGCAAAAAAAAAACAATAAAAAGACATGAGTGACGTCATCTTCGAATTGTTATACAAAATAAGTTCACGTCGGACAACACTAATGTCTTCATCTCCGTCCAATCGTGTACAATGTTTGTGTTTTGTAAAACAGACGGGGCTTACAGCGGTAATCGCGAAATCCTCTGAAGAATAGCAACCATTAATTCGTCAAGTTTATAGGGAATGAGAGTAGCGTCCTTGATTGGACGTCACTGACATAGTCTGTGACGTCACCGGCGGAAAAGTTATTAGAGGAGAACGTTTATGTTTGTTGTACGCATGCGTCTCTCGTCCTCGCGCCTTTTCCGCCGGTGACGTCACAGACTATGGGTGACGTCCAATCAAGGGACGCTACTCTTCCGCTAATCTCATTCCCTATGGGAAAATCTCTGTGGTGTAATGAATACGTCAGAATGCCAAAAGCTTATTTTATTCTGAACTACATTATGATACACGGTGTACTCACTGATCTTCCAATTGAGCTAATTAAATATTTTTTACTTGGTTTTATTAGTTGTAAGTGGAGATTTACAATTCCTCCTCCTCCTCCTCCTCTTTCTCCTCTTCCTCCTCCTCCTCCCCCTCCTCCTCCTCTTCCTCTCCTCCTCCTCCTCCTCCTTTCTCCTCCTCCTCCCCTTTCCTCCTCTCCTCCTCCCTTCTTCTTCTTCTTCTTCTTCTTCTCTTCCCTTTTTCCTCCTCTTCTTCTTCTTCTTCTTCTTCTTCTTCTTCTTCTTCTTCTTCTTCCCTTTTTCTTCTTTTCTTCTTCTTCTTCTTCTTCTTCTTCCTCTTCCTCTTCTTCCTCTTCTTCTTCTCTTCTTCTTCTTCTTCTTCTTCTTCTTCTTCTTCTTCTTCTTCTTCTTCTTCTTCTTCTTTTTTCTTTTCTTT
>NC_088364.1:76039966-76052466 GCF_034508935.2 Berghia stephanieae | reverse complement strand
CTTTAGCCGCACGTGATGATGCGTTTATATCCTGATGGCGGATGGTATGCGTTCTCATCATAGACGCAAAGCATCAATATATTAGTGTATTCAGTAAGTTTCGGGACTGCCCAAAAGGCACGAGCACTGAACGATCACCGACCGGGGTTGAACGGAAGTTTGGAGATGACTGTACGTCTAGTTGACTTGCGTGAAAAACAACAAGCAATAATAATAATATAATAATAATAATAATATAATAATAATAATAATAATAATAATAATAATAATAACAATAACAATAACAATAATAATAATAAATAATAATAATAATAATAATAATAATAATAATATAATAATAATAAAACAACAACAACAACAATAATAAATAATATAATAATGATAATAATAATAATAATAATAATAATAATAATAATAATAATAATAATAATAATAATAATAATAATAACAACACCAACAACAATACTTATAATAATAAACAACAACAACAAACAATAACAATATAATAATAATAATAATAATAATAATAATAATAAATAATAATAATAATAATAATAATAATAATAATAATAATAATAATAATAATAATAATAATAATAATAATATAATAATAATATAATATATAATAATAATATAATAATAATAATAACAACAAAAAATAATAATAATAATAATAAAAATAATAATAATAATAATAAATAATAATAATAATAATAATATAAAATTTCTAGTTTTATGAGGATTTTTGATATATCCAATACATTTATGCATATTTTTAAAGACCTTTATAACATCTTCATTTGATAAACAAATTTTATCATTTTGAAATCATTATC
Source organism: Berghia stephanieae (assembly GCF_034508935.2). Classification (NCBI taxonomy): domain Eukaryota; kingdom Metazoa; phylum Mollusca; class Gastropoda; order Nudibranchia; family Aeolidiidae; genus Berghia; species Berghia stephanieae. The sequence continues at coordinate 76,051,630 of NC_088364.1, read as the reverse complement.
AATTTAACAGGAAATCACTTTTTCATCGGAAAATCTGTGTCAGAATCGTAAAAAATCCTTTGTATTCAATAGTCTGATGTCACGTTCGCCCAGCAACGTTCAGCATGGTTCTAAACAAAGAAAATCGGTACTTTTTTATTCTTAATGCTGGCTGGAACTTTTTCAAATGTCATGTGATCAGAATGTATAAACGTCAAAATATGATCAGATTTATATAGCTTTTCTCCCCTGGATATACTTTTATGCTCGTAGGAGACGTATTTCATAAGGAGGTCCGCCATTGTTCCGATAGTTTACTAAGTTAGGAGGGAAGTGACGTCACGAATGTTGAAGCCTATTATTGAAACTGTTCCTGATGGTCAAATAAAGAGTATCAGATCAGACACATTGCACTTTTACCAGAATTTCAGTTATGTTTTAGCGAGTATATTTTCATCTCTTTTAAGTATAATCTATCTCCCAGTTCCCCTTTTATTGCCTTGAGGACATGGATAGATATTGGTCTTTCTTTGCGCTTTTTGATTTTGCACCGTATTTTGTTGCTTATTTTTTGTGATTATTCATCTTAACTACGCCACTACCACACCATCGCATTCATCTGTAGTGTTTCAATAATCCTGTTTTGTTGATAAAGGGGAAACCCGAAACGTTAATTTGATCTGTTTTTGTAATTAAATTGAAGCTTACATTCAACTTCACGTTATTATTTACTTATTTTTTTTGTGGGATATCGAGTATTTAGAAATCTTTTAAGTTGTGTTCTATGAAATCTGTCTAATTTTTGTTTTGTTCTTCGTTTCCAGTCAATACCAATGTTCCATAGTTGTGCATAAGACCTAATTATGCAAGGGTTGTGTATCATTTGATTTTATCGTTCATTTAAAAAAAAATAATTTTTAAAAAATTGAGCTTTTATATAGCGCAATATCCAATAAATGTGCTCAGTGCGCTTTACAAGGGGTCCATGGTAAACAGCAACATTTAACAAGTAGAACGAGACATGACGCCTGTTAGGCAATATTACAATTTTTCGGACAAAGACAACGCTGTTAACGGCCAGGTACTCATTTTACACCTGAGTACAGTGAGAGAAGATGAGGAAAGAGCCTTTTCCAAGTACTCAACCATGCGCCGAGCGAAGCTCGAACCCAGGACCTTCCGATCCGAAAGCGAGTGTCATACCACTCGACCACATAGCCGCATCTCTTTAAATCCACATGTTTGATAATGTAATTTGTTTAATGCGACCGTCGATGAATCTTACGCACACGATGAAATCAGTAATTTCGATTCTATCTATATTATATGTCAGCGATCTTGTGTACATTATGACTAAAAGTGACTTTTAACAATTATATTGCACGCCTAACAAATGTGACCCATCGTCTCAAAACGGTATTATATCGGAACGAACCAGATGCTTAAAATCTGAATTAAATGTTAAACTGGTCAAATATATAAATTGTTGGCATCAGCACCCTAAAATATGGTATCCATTCTCATCAATAAAACATACAAAGTCAACACAAGTCTGATATGTCTGGCTATACATTCAATTTTCAACATCTTAACCAACCCGACTTAATCCCTTTTTGATGCGAAAGGTCACAAATGGTCTAGTTGGAATGGCATGTTACATACCTGATTAATTAATTGTTTAGAAATGCTTGACTTTATTCTTAAACTTCTTTATCGAATAGTTTGTTTTATTAATAATGTTCGTTCAGTTGTGTAGATATTCCGTGCCGTGGCTATATTAGTTGACTTGGTGCCTGGCACCACATAACATCTTTTAAAAATGGATTATTACAGCATTTAAAATAAAATAAAACTGACAAGTGGTAAACAACGCCTCTTATTTGAGTAAGTCTTTTCTGTATATTTTGTCTTTCTTTTGTATTTACTAATATAGCATGTTTTAAGTCATTTTCTTCTGATTCTGGCACCACCTTTTACTGTAATCACGCCACGCCACTGTAGATATTTAAATTTTGTTCATTAAAACGATCTAGAGAGAAAAAAACTAACAAGCCCAAACAAACATGGAGCGAGTTCGGCTACTTACTTTATCCCCATCGAACCACGGAGCGCATTCGCATTCGTCATCCACCTAGGACTTCCATTTCTGTGCCTTTGCTCGTGAAGCGAACACTCCATCAATTGAGCCCTGTCACAAGCCATAAGCCAGAGACAAGCCATGGATATGTCGTGTGGTTTAACTTTGCGTTTCTCTTATGACGTCATTATACACAAAGTTGATTATGTCTTCCAAATCCAGGAGATATAGGTCTAATATTAGCCATGATGAATCAGGAAGTCATTAGGGGAGGAGAAAAAAAAAACCACACACACACACACACACGCACACACACATACATTATTATGTAAATAGCTGGTCTGGTCATTTTCTTTTTTTTTTTCTTTTTTTTCTGCCATTTTCTCGCCTCCCTTCATTACCCCGTCTTCCTACTTCTCCTATCTCGTTACTTCTCACCATTCGTCCATTTTAGGCTATGTTTGTAAATGGTCGTAAATGACTGGGGGACTACAGCGTCATACATACGTAAACAAACGGAGATTTAGAATGTATGCATGAAATTGTTTCAGTGTTCGAATAGCCTCTCGGTGTTTACAGATAGGCTAGCACGTCTTTTGATAACGATACAATGGATAGGGTTCGAGTCCAATATGTAGAGAATAGATTTTGCGGGTGATAATATTCTTTCTTTTTTGTACAATTGTATATTATTCCTATTAAGAAAGGAGTCCGTCAAGGGTGTGTTGCCTCACCAGATCTGTTTAATCTATACCAAGAAACAATCATGAGGGGCATAAATAATATGGAGGGAATAAAAGTGGGAGGTCACAACATAAATAATATAAGATACGCAGACGATACGGTACTCATTGCAACATCAGAAATCCAACTTCAAAAGATTGTTGACAAAGTGGTAGTAGATAGTGAAGCCAAGGGAATGGAAGTGAATATCACCAAAACAGAATGCATGGTAATACAGAAAAACCCCGAAAACAACAACACCTGCAATATAACGATTCACGGCGAGCAACTTACCAACGTAGAAAGTTTTAAATACCTAGGTTCAATAGTGACAACAGATGGAAGATGTAACCGAGACATACGAGCAAAAATAGCTCAAGCCAAACAGGCCTTCATGGACCTGGGAAACATTTTGAAAAACAAACAGATGTCGTTCGGGATTAGATTCCGAGTCTTGAAGTGCTACGTGTGGCCACTCTTGTTATACGGATGCGAAAGCTGGACTACAAATGCAGAAACACAAAAGAACATTGAAGCTTTTGAAATGTGGTGCTTGAGAAGGATGCAGAGAATATCGTATACTGCACACAAAACGAACGAAGAAGTGCTAAAACAAACATACCAACAAAGGAAACTAATGCCCTTAATAGTGGATCGACAACTATCCTTTTTCGGACACATAGTAAGGAAAGATAAGTATGAATACCTGGCAAGTTGTGGAAAAATACCTGGTAAACGCGCCCGGGGGAGACAAAGAAAAACACTCATAGACCAACTGAAGGGCTTCACCAGCCTAACAATCCAAGAGCTGTTTGAAAAGGCAAGAGACAGAGAGGAATGGAGAGAGATAATTCATGCAGTATCCGAAGCCTGGACCAGGCATGGAACCTAGAAGAAGAAGAAGAATATTATTTCTATTCCATATCTTACTCATTTTATCTTACATCACTATTCAGATTATATATATATATATATATATATATATATATATATATATATATATATATATATATATATATTATATATATATATTCTATAAATTTGGTGTGTAGTCCGGTAATGATTCGCTAGCATTAGTTTTTGATTTCTATAAATTTGTTGATCAATAATCAAACTTTATTTTGCGAATCTTGTCATTTCTACTCTTTGTTCTCCTCTCTCCTTCTTGTTGCTTCGTATTCATATCAATTCCCTCCCACTTCACCTTCTTTTTACTCCTCTTCCTCATCTACATTTCACCTTTGTTCTTTTAGTCCTCTAACTCTTCCTACTCTTCTCATGCCCCCCCCCCCCCCGCCCTTTATATAGATAGTATGCGCTTGGCCAAGAAGCTCATAACATTGCCATCCGGAAGTAAAGCGGACAAACACACAAAACTGTGTGTATCCATGAACGTTTATCGATAGACAGTTCGAAGATGACGTCACTCAGGTCTTTGTTATTGTTTGTTTGCCATCCGCGTTTATGAGTAATACTCACTGAGCTGTATTAACCAGACTATAAACGTTCATGGATACACAGTTTTGTGTGTTGAATATTATAACCACGAATATGTGACCCATCGTTTCAAAGCGGTATAGGGAATGAGATTAGCGGAAGAGTAGCGTCCCTTGATTGGAAGTCACGAGCGGAAAAGTTATTAGAGAGAGAACGTCATGTTGGTTGTGCGGCATGAGACACTTCACCGAAAGCGAGGACGAGATTGAGAGACGCATGCGAAAAACCATTTTGACGTTCTCTCTGTAAGGTGACGTCCAATCAAGGGACGCTACTCTTCCGCTAATCTCATTCCCTATTAGATCGAGATGAAATTCTGGGTTATTTCGGTTCGTTATCGTGGAAAATAAATACAATTTCTTACATTGCAAAAAAAAACCCAAAAAAAACCTGAAAATGGGTTTAAGTATTTCTTATCATTTGTGACCCATCGTCTCGAAACGGTATTATGTCGGAACGAACCAAATGCTTAAAATCCGAATTAAATGTTAAACTGGTCAAAAAATATAAATGGTTGGCATTATCACCCTAAAATATGGTATCCATTCTCCTCAATAAAACACAAATTCAACACAAGTCTGATATTTCTTGCTATAAATTCAATTTTCAACAGCTTAACCATCCTGACTTAATACCGTTTTGAGGCGAATGGTCACATTTTAATTATAAATCTACTTCCAGGATCCGATCGATTCATACCGATGTAGTCGATGGCAGGCGGATCAAACCTCTGAGGTCTCCATTTTCACGATCGGCGGATCAAACCTCTGAAGTCTCCATTTTCACGATCGGCGGATCAAACCTCTGAAGTCTACATACAAGATTTGTGCACCATGTTTTATTTAATTTTTGGGGGAACGGACCTCTGATGACCCTTCAACCTCATCAGAGGGTCTGTTCTGCCCAAATTTAAATAAAACATGGTTCGCAAATCTCGTAGATATGTAGATTTCAAAGTTTTAGTCAGCCGATCGTGAAAATCGAGACTGACTTCAGAAGTTTGATCAGCCGACCATCGTAATACCGTTTTATGACGGTGAGTCACAGATTTATTGTTTTCACCAAAACAACAGTAACACTGTCGTACTCTGGACAGAATCGCGGATTTAAAACTTTGATCAGATAACTCGTTCTTCTGGTGTCGATCACTTAAATTGACCGTATAGCTCAGTAGATAGAGCACGACTCACTTCACAAGCAAAAGGACGGAGATAAACTCCCGGGTGAAGGTCGAGATTTATTTCCGAAATATTCCTTCCCTGTCCACTCACCCAACAGGGATTGGATAGCTGGGTCTTGAGGATCGGGCGGAAAGTACTCTACGATACACTAAGTCGGATCCAAATGGTAGTAAGCAATTGCTATTGTACCTTTCACGCAAAAAGCGGGATAAACTCCGGCTCCATGAGCCTAATGGCTCTAAAAGACTTCTCTATGGTTTAACCCTCTCCTCACCACTTATTGGAAAATCGTCCCATTTGTTACGATGCAACCGTCACTTTTCTCAGCCAGATTTCAGTTCTTTTTGCTGTAGCTATAAAAACTTGACATTCTGTAATAGAGCCCATATTGGCGAACAATAATATTATGTATAGAATGTTCTTGTTGCTTTTCTGTTTGAGTAATATATGTCTGTTTTTGTGTTAGGTGTGGATGAAGTTTTGGGAAAAATTCTGAAAATGGCTGGTAAGGAGAGGGTTAACCCGATGATTACGAAAATTTGAAAACATCCAGGCTCGCTCTCCAAAAACTGTTAAGCTCTCTTCGTCTTTCTTTATTTTAAAATGTTTCACCCAACCGGAACTCTACAACATCCTATTTATTTATCACCCAGTTTAAATTGTCTATGTTTTTAAGTTCTTCTCCTCTTCCTGTTCGTGTGTTTTAAAATCATGTTACCCATTCTGGTACTCACTGCATCATTTTGAAATTAGGGATTGAGATTAGCAGAAGAGTAGCGTCCCTTGATTGGACGTCACCGGTGGAGAAGTTATTTGTAAACAAACCAACTACAAGCCAAGCGCTCCAAATACAAAATTTATTATTTATATTTCTGTACAAAAATGCATATGTCTAATCAAGGGACGCTACTCTTCCGCTAATCTCATTTCCTATAACACTCAGTTTAAATTAATTATTTTTGTTTTTAGAAAAAAGATTATTATTGGGAAAGGAAAATGAGGCGTGGAAAAGATCGGGATAGATCAAAACTCCAGGTTTGTCATTTTCTTGGCATGGCGTTGCTTTTTCTTTATTTTTAGCCAGTGACTTTTAAAAATTTTTTCCTAATAATTTAGTTCTTCGTTTGTTCTTTTTTTAGTATAGGGAATGAGATTAGCGGAAGAGTCGCGTCCCTTGATTGGACGTCACCCATAGTCTGTGAAGTCACCGGCGGAAAAGTTATTAGAGAGAGAACGTCATGTTGGTTGTGCGCATGCGACTCTCGTCCTCGCTTCCGGTGAAAGCGGCTTGAGACACTTCAAAACTAAAGTGACGTTCTCTCTGTAAGGTGACGTCAAATAAAGGGACGCTACTCTTCCGTTAATCTCATTCCCTATAAATGTGGTTGGTTGTTCCTATTTCTAACTTTATTGAGACGAATCTTGTTTTAATTATTTTGGTGGTTTTGAGAGATCGCTACTGGTTGGGGGTTTTTTTCTCTCCTCTCTATTCAATTCCATTTAATTCTTATTTTTTCCCTATTTTTAGAATTTCAACATGGTTCAAAATGTTGTCCGACTAGGCAGGACCATCCAATAAGAATGTGGTAGACAGTTATTTCTTGATTCGATACTCATCTGGTCTTTGTTTTCTAAATTATTACTCTAAATTCGTGAACGGGCAGAAATGCAACCACAAAGACCGACGTGCATTTATTTGCAGGTCTGATAATCCAATTTATTGTGGGCTCATTGTTGTAATGGAGATTTCAAAAATCGGATGTCAGCGTAGCCATCGTTATGTTATAGCCTGATACTGAAATCCACAAGGACTGGCAGTTTGACGTCATTATTTGGTTTTTGCACCGCCTTGTGAGTTGTCGTTAGTAGAGCTCATGGAAACAAGTTATTTCATTGGTTGAACTATTGAATACAACTCACGATTTGTTTTCTTTTTGTGGCCAAAGACTGGCATTTTGACGTCATTTTTTGGTCAGTGTCAGGCCATAACTTTACGAGGGCCACGATGTCAGACCCACATATATAGACACGTCGATGAAAACCAATCGAATTTATATGTCCGATTTTTGGAGTCATAAAACCGGTACTGGACCAAAGTATAACATTAGAGCTGAGCATTTATGACGCAGATAGGGTTTTTCGCCTGTTGGATAAATTTTCTTTTTTTCCCCCTATTGTATTTGGGTTTTTTTTTTCAATCTCTCATGTAAGCATTTGAGTTTATTCCTCTTAGTGGGGACCGTGCTTGTGTCCGGATGAGACTTATTGGTGTTCTCAAACTAAGTACATTGATGATATGCTCTTGGAATCTTCATATGATCCCTATTTCTACCCAGTTCCCCTTTCTCTTACTTTTTCTTGGATGCTTTAATTGTAACTCTATAACTTTTTACGATCCCATTTTCTTCCTTTTTACTGGCGCTGATATGACCTAAATGTGTTGCAAGCGCCGTAAAACCCTTAAAAACAAAACATAAAAACATTTTCAATCTCTTGACACAGAAGAGTATTCTGGAACTACAATTTCCTTTATTCCACACGCCCCTCCCCCCCCCCCCTTAAAATGGGGATGGCGGGGGGGGGGGGGGGGGTAAAGGCATTGCACTTTACTCCGAAAGGTCACGAGTTCAAGCTCTACTCGAGGCACTTTCGAGGGTTTTTTTTTCTCTTTGGCAAGATCATTAACGCCTAATTTGCACACTACGGACAACATGGGTGATTCCTGTTGAAATCCGACGGTTATTTGATGATGGATTACCTATAGATAGTATGCGCTTGGCTAAGAAGCTCAAAACATTGCCATCCGGAAGTATAACTGACCAACACACAAACCGTGTGTATCCATGAACATTTATAGTCAGGTTAATACAGTTTAGTGCGCATTACTCATAAACGCGGATGGCAAAAAAAAAAACAATAACAAAGACCTGAGTGACGTCATCTTCGAACTATCTATATTATTATTCCTTCTAAAGATCCCGCGTCGAATAGAGTCCATTTTTGGGGGTCAGAAAATGAAGTCTATCTATAGATAGAATGCGCTTGGCTAAGAAGCTCAAACATTGCCATCCGGAAGTATAACTGACCAACACACAAACCGTGTGTATCCATGAACATTTATAGTCAGGTTAATACAGTTTAGTGCGCATTACTCATAAACGCGGATGGCAAAAAAACAATAACAAAGACCTGAGTGACGTCATCTTCGAACTTTCTTTATTATTATTCCTTCTAAAGATCCCGCGTCGAATAGAGTCCATTTTTGGGGGTCAGAAAATGAAGTCTATCTATAGCTTCCTATATATTTCACAATGCAGTGGTTACCTTATCTGTTCATAAATGCAGTGACAGTATTTTGAGTGTATTCCTCTTAGTGGGGACCTGTGCTGGTGTCTGGGTGAAACATTTAGGCAATCTCAAACTAAGTACACTAATAGTGTGCTCTTGGAATCTACATCTGTTTTCTATTTGAACCAATTCCCCTTTGTCTTACCTTTTCTTGGGTGCTTTAAATGTAATTCTAGAACTTTTTACTATCCCATTTTCTTCCTTTTTACTGGCGCTGATATGACTTTACTGTGTTGGAAGCGCCGTAAAACCCTTAAAAACAAACAAAACAATAGTCTCATCTCCCCAAAACGTGCTCATCGTTTTACAACGAATCAAATATGTGACCCATCGTCTCGAAACGGTATTATGTCGGAACGAACCATATGCTTAAAAGCCGAATTAATTGTTAAACTGGTCAAAAATATAAATTGCTGGCATTAGTACCCTAAAATATGGTATACATTCTCCTCAATATAACATACAAACTCAACACAAGTCTGACATTTCTGGCTATAAATTCAATTTTCGACAGCTTAACCATCCCGACTTGATACCGTTTTGAGGCGTAGAGTCATATATGATATAATCTAACATTACGCAGGGTAATAACTCAATGGAAACCAATGTCAGTAATCCATGGCGCTTGGATCGTAATCGTAATAGTAATCGTAATCGTAATCGTAATCGTAATTGTAATCGTAATCGTAATCGTAATAGTAATCGTAATCGTAATTGTAATCGCAATCGTTATCGTAATTATAATCGTAATCGTAATCGTAATCACTCAATACTCGAACCGCCACTGGAATCGATCCAGCTACCCAACCTTCTTCCTCCCCTCCCCCCCCTTTCCCTCCAAATATTAAACAAAGTATAAACTAGCTCTTGTCTTAATTTATGACCATCGAGACTCACCTGAATAAGAGCAACCAATATCCTAACCCATTCATTATATTGATTGTAAGAATGATGATAATGGTAATAATAATAATAATAATAATAATAATAATAATAATAATAATAATAATAATAATAATAATAATAATAATAATAATAATAATAATAATAATGATAACAATAATAATGGGAATGATGATGATAATAATAATAATAATAATAATAATAATAATAATAATAATAATAATAATAATAATAATAATAATGATGATGATGATGATGATGATGATGATGATGATGATGATGATGATGATGATGATGATAATTATAATAATAATAATAACACATAAATATTATTATTATTATTATTATTATTATTATTATTATTATTATTATTATTATTATTATGATTATTATTATTATGATTATTATTATTACTATTATTATTATTATCATTATATTATTATTATTATTATTATTTTTATTATTATTATTATTATTATTATTATTATTATTATTATTATTATTTTAAAATCATATTTAAAACTGCATGGCACGGTCATTTTCATGACGCAGTGTTGACGAAAAGAAAAGTCAAATGATATTCATATTCATATTCAGCTGTAACATAGAAAAATCTATAACTGGATATGAACATATCCAGAGTACCTACTTAGGCTGATAGACTCAGCACTGTAACTGTTGTTCTCTATTCAAGCGGAGTCGTACAGTACACGCTACTCTTGTCAGACAATCGATATCATTAATAATCGATATCAAATACCAGTTGACCAGAAATGCGGATGTGACGTCACCTTCACCTCTAATGCACGGGATTGAATTTCGTTGATTGAACTATTTCCCGGTGCTCTAGTTTTCCTTCATAAACTTTTAAACGTCCCTTAAAGAAAATGCTCACCTTGATCGTGACCTTCGTAAAGTTATAGATAGTATGCAGATGACGTCACTCAGGCCTTTGTTATTGTTTGTGCCATCCGCGTTTGTGAGTTGTTCTCACTAAACTGTATAAACCAGATTATAAATGTTCATGGTTACACAGAGTTTGTGTGTTGGTCCGTTATACTTCCGGATGGCAATGTTGTGAACTCCTTGGCCAAGCGCATTCTATCTATAGATAGTATGCAGATGACGTCACTCAGGCCTTTGTTATTGTTTTTGCCATCCGCGTTTGTGAGTTGTTCTCACTAAACTGTATTAACCCGACTATAAAAGTTCATGGTTACACAGAGTTTGTGTGTTGGTCCGTTATATTTCCGGATGGCAATGTTGTGAACTCCTTGGCCAAGCGCATTCTATCTATAGCGTGATACTGACCAAAAAATGACGTCAAAATGCCAGTCTTTTGCCACAAAAGAAAACAAATCGTGAGTTGTATTCGATAGTTCAACCAATGAAATAACTTGTTTCCTTGAGCTCTACTAACGACATCTCACTAGGCGGTGCAAAAACCAAATAATGACGTCAAACTGCCAGTCCTTTTGGATTTCAGTGTCAGGCCGTAGCCATCGTTATGTTATAGATAGAATGCGCTTGGCCAAGGAGTTCACAACATTGCCATCCGGAAGTATAACGGACCAACACACAAACTCTGTGTAACCATGAACTTTTATAGTCTGGTTAATACAGTTTAGTGAGAACAACTCACAAACGCGGATGGCAAAAACAATAACAAAGGCCTGAGTGACGTCATCTGCATACTATCTATAGCCTGACACTGAAATCCAAAAAGGACTGGCATTTTGACGTCATTATTTGGTTATTGCACCGCCTAGTGAAATGTCGTTAGTAGTGTTCATGGAAACAAGTTATTTCATTGGCTGAACTATTGACGCCATAATTTTACGAAGGCCACGGCCTGACACTGACCAAAGAGTGACGTCAAAATGCCGGTCTTTTGCCACAAAAGAAAACAAATTGAGTGTTGCCATTGTTGATATGGCGGAAAGATCTTGTAAGTAT
>NC_088364.1:76024966-76032466 GCF_034508935.2 Berghia stephanieae | reverse complement strand
ACCAGTTTAACATTTAATTCGGCTTTTAAGTATTTGGTTCGTTCCGACATAATACCGTTTTGAGACGATGGGTCATATATTTGTTATTATTGTGTAAAAACTAGAATTTCACAATTAAGGCCTTTTTAATTTTGAACTTTTGTTTGTTTTGCTTTGTTTTTTGTTTTTTTTTTGTGTGTTTTATTTTGTTGTTTGTTTTTTTACTTTTTGTTTTTGTTCATTTTCTTTTTTTTTTTTTTGTCCTCATTAAAGCATTTAAATGACATGAAACTTCCAGACTACCGTTTTGAGTGATGAGTCACAAATGTGCGCTTGGCTAAGAAGCTCACAACATTGCCATCCGGAAGTATAAAGGCCAACACACAAAGCTATGCGTAACCCTAGATCGTTTATAGTCAGGTTAATACAGTTCAATGAGAATTACTCATAAACGCGGATGGCAAAAAGACCTGAGTGAAGTCAACTTCATACTATCTATAGCATCAATAAGAAATCAAACAATTTTACGACATTCAGCACACAGACTTAATTGCACGGTGTGTTGGTTAGCCGACGTACCTATATTTTAAGATCTGATAATCTACTGCGAGTTTGGGCCTTGTTGTAACATAGATGTAGACTAATAGACATTATCTTCCTTTGGTCAAAGAGTGTGTAGGGTAACGTAGTTACCAAGAGCTCTCACTTCTCTTAACCGCAATGCTATTGTCGCGTGCCAGGCGAGACAGCGAGGTGGGTGTGCTCCGCGTGTATCATGCGCGCTAGGCTTACTGATACAATGAAGAAAATACGAGTAGAAGACGGAAGATGCTTGGCTTCACCAAAAGCGGGAAGTGAGAGCTCTTGGTAACATAACAATCGTTACCTACACGCTCTTTGCTTTGGTTGAGAGTATTTCCGTAGTAATCGATCATCTTGCGCTTCGAAGCTTCCGCATAAGCGCTATATAAATGTGCGACTATGTGGTCTAGTGGTATGACACTCGCTTTCAGATCGGAAGGTCCTGGATTCGAGCCTCTCTCTGCGCATAGTTGAGTCCTTGGAGAAGGCTCTTTACTCACATTCTTTCACCGTACTCAGGTGTAAAATTAGTACCTGGCCGGTATCAGCGTTGTCTCTGTCCAAAAAATTTATACATCCCCTAACAGGCGTCATGTCCCGTCCTAAATGTTAAATGTTACTGATGGCCAGGTACCCCTTGTTAAGCGCTATGAGCACATTTAGTGGATATTGGGCTATATAAGAGCTCAATTTAAGAGCTCAATTTAAATGTACATTATTAGTATTATTATATAGTAATATTGCGCCGATAAACAACTTAGTATCAAACCTGTAAATAAATATAAACTAAATTTTTCCACAGTTTTTTTTTCAGAATAACTTTAATTCGTTTGTGTGTGTGTGTGTTTGTGTGCCTGTGTGTGTGTGTGCCTGTGTGTGTGTGTGTGTGTGTATGGCTATCTATGTATTTGGTAGACAAATGACAGTCAAATGTGCTTGTCATATAGATAGAATGCGCTTGGGCAAGGAGTTCACAACATTGCAATCCGGAAGTATAACGGACCAACACACAAACTCTGTGTAACCATGAACTTTTATAGTCTGGTTAATACAGTTTAGTGAGAACAACTCACAAACGCGGATGGCAAAAACAATAACAAAGGCCTGAGTGACGTCATCTGCATACTATCTATAAACAAGCGGATGCTGTTGAGTGTAGTGTGATATGCTCACAAAATATTGTAAGCTTGAATACCCTTCAACAGCCGTAACGTCACTTCCCTCGTAATGACGCATGGTAACTTAGTAACACTGGCTCTAAATTATCGGAACAATGGCGTACGCCCATATGAAATGTTTCTCCAACGAGCATAAAAGCGTATCCAGATGGGGAAAAAAATAAATCTGATCATGTTTTGACTTTTACACATTCTGATCACAAACATATGTAAAAGGTCTAGCCAGCATGAAGAACAAAAAGTACCCATTTTCTTTGTGGCCGCCGTTGCTGGGCGACGTGACATCAGACTATTGAATCCAATTGAGACCAAAAAGGACTATACTGTGCAATAGGATTCAATAGTCTGATGTCACGTCCGCCCAGCAACGAGCAGCTTGGTTCTAAATAATGAAAGTCGGTGTTTTTTATTCTTCATGCTTTTTGACGTGTCATATGTGACCAGAATGTATAAAAGTCATTTTCTCATCTGGGTACACTTTTATGCTCGACGGAGAAATATTTCATAAGTGCATCCGCCATTGTTCCGATAGTTTAGAATCAGATACTAAGTTACTATGCGTCATTACGAGGGACGTGACGTCACGACGGTTGAAGCCTATTTCCACCACTTTAAAATGATCATTTTTGAGTGACCTATTTAATGATAAATTCTATTTTTCTATCTCCCATCCCCACCTCCCTTTTTTCTACCCTATATTCTGTCACAGGCTCACGTGGCGATCTTGGCGGCAGCAGATACGTGCGCCATCATCTTCAAGATCACTTACAGCGAGGTGTCCAAAGACGGTCTGCAACTCACGTCTCCAGGATGCGCCACGATCATGTTCTTGCAACAGTTCTTCACCACCTACGTCAACTGGATCGTCGTTGCCATGACAACGGAACGCTTCGTCGCCGTTTGGTTCCCGCTCCGCGTCGGACGGATATACACCCGAACCAAAGCCTGGTGTATCTTGTCCATCTTCGCGTACTTGACAGCTTCTTGCTACGCCTGTTTCTTCTGGGTGTTCGAGGAAGTGAATGACCCAGTCTTCGGATATTACTGTCGTGTCCGAAAAAAGTACAACGATTTCATTTCCGGAACATTCTGGTACTGGTTTGAAGGAACGGTCACGGCCTTCTTGCCGTGCACCTTGGTTCTCGTGGGAAACATCCTAATCATCCACAATATCCGAATAGCTCAACGAGCTCATCGTCATCTCACCAATTCCTTCGACCATGGAGGTCGCAAAGCCAAGGACCAGAGACAGATAACCATCATGTTGGTGGTCGTGTCCGTTGTGTTCCTCGTCCTCAACGTACCCAATGCCGCCATGTACGTTGCCAAAGCTTACTGGAAGCCCAAGAGCCCGTATGTGTATGAGTACGCACAGTTAAGATTCTTATTTCGATTCGTGCATATTCTTATGGATTTCAACCATGCCGTCAATTTCTTCTTGTATTTCCTCAGGTGAGTGGGTTTTTAATCTATTTGTAAAGCGCTTTGAGCACATTTAATGGATATTGCGCTATATAAAGCTCAATTTTTATTTTTTTTTCTATTTATTTTTTATTTAATTGCACTAGGAGAAGGAGGTCCTGATCCAGATAGCTCACTTGGTAGAACACTCGATTCACACGCTAAAGGAATAATATTGATCCAGGGTGAATTAGGGTTATTTTTTTCCCTCCTGACTCTCCCACCAACCTGTCCATCCAGCAGTGAATAGGTAGCTGTGTCTGTTCGATCTGGCCGAAAGTACTGTTCAATAGACTAGCATCCTATCTAAACGGTAGCAAGTGATTGCTATTGTCGGTTTCAAGCCTTAGAAACCGAGATAAACCGGCTCCATATGCCAAATGGCTCTAAAGAACTACACTGCACTGGAAGGGAGAGAACTTTTCGATAGACCTGCACCATATTCATGGATAACAAGCAATTGGTTTTGTCGGTTTTACGCTCTAGAAACCGGGATAAACCGGCTCCACGGGCCTAATGGTTCTGATAACTACATTGCACTGGGATTAACAATTCTTTCGTTACTCCAATTGTACCCAGTGAGAGGAGTGAGGGCGGTCTTTCCCCCCCCCCCCCCCCCACGACTACAAACTTGAAAAAAAGTTTTTAAAAAGTTCAACTGAACTCTCTCCGTACTGGCCGGTTTCATAATTTCCCCTAAATATTCATACCGACGTAACACAACAATAGTTTTTTTTTTTTCTAATTCAAACAGAAAATCAACAAATACGACCTATCTATACATAATATTTTTAATCAGAATGAGCTCGGCAGTACAGTGTCAAGTTTTTATGGTTATAATAAACAAATTTTCTTCAAGTTTTATTAGGTACAAAAGAAATCATATGAGAAAATTGTTTGTTGCATCGTAACGAATGTAACGATTTTCCTGTAGTTGGTAAAGAGAGGGTTAATTAAGATGAATTTATTAATTTCCAATTATGGTTATCGTCCTTTGTTTTGTTTTATCAAAAGAAGATCACAACGTTGAGGTTCATTGAAGATCGAAGAAATAATCAATGAATGGATGTTGTCCTATTCAAGTAAATGAGACATAGCGTATATTTTCAATATAATAGTAGCAATTTACATATTATTGGAAAGGATATATCCTCCAGTTCTTCTTCCGTTAATTGCTCTCTCTCTCTCTCTCTCTCTCTCTCTCTCTCTCTCTCTCTCTCTCCTCACTCTCTCTCTCTCTCCCTCTCTCTTCTCACTCTCTCTTCTCTATCTCTCTCTCTTCTCTCTTTCTGTATGTTTATCTCTCTCTGTCTCTGTCTCTCTCTCTGTCTCTGTCTCTCTCTCTCTGTCTCTGTCTCTCTCTCTCTCTGTCTCTGTCTCTCTCTCTCTGTCTCTGTCTCTCTCTCTCTCTGTCTCTGTCTCTGTCTCTCTCTCTCTCTCTTTCTCTCTCTTACACAGAAACACACGTACTTTTCCCCACCAGGTTCCAGTCCTTTTGCGTGTGAAGATAGTGTTCTACCACCTTGGAGAAATCCAAGCAATGTAACACATCTTAAAATAATAAACAAAAGTGAAGAATGTAGATAATACGACAGCTTCAAAAATGAACATAAATACACAACACGGAATAGGGTTTTGGTTGCAGTTTGACAGATCGTAAAGTTATATAGCCTGACATTGACCAAAAAATGACGTCAAAATGTCAGTCTTTTGCCACAAAAGAAAACAAATCGTGAGTTGTATTCAATACTTTAACCAATGAAATGACTTGTTTCAATGAGCTCTACTGACGACAACTCACTAGAAGCTCCACAAACCTAAAAAAAACGACGTCAAACTGCCAGTCCATTCTTGTGTCAGGCTATAGATAGAATGCGCTTGGCCAAGGAGTTCACAACATTGCCATCCGGAAGTATAACGGACCAACACACAAACTATGTGTAACCATGAACTTTTATAGTCTGGTTAATACAGTTTAGTGAGAACAACTCACAAACGCGGATGGCAAAAACAATACCAAAGGCCTGAGTGACGTCATCTGCATACTATCTATAGATAGTTCGAAGATGACGTCAATCAGGTCTTTGTTGGTGTTTTTTTGCCAACCGCGTTCATGAGTAATGCTCACTGAACTGTATTAACCCGACTATAAATGTTCATGGATACACACAGTTTTGATTGTTGGCCCGTTATACTTTCGGATGGCAATGTTATGAGCTTCTTAGCCAAGCGCATACTCTCTATACGTTAAACGCTCAACTCGGTGCAAAAGATATTATGCGCTTGGCTAAGAAGCTCATAACATTGTTATCCGGAAGTATAACGGACCAACACACAAAACTGTGTGTATCCATGAACGTTTATAGTCGGGATAATACTGTTCAGTGAGCATTACTCATAAACGCGGATGGCAAAAAAAAAACAATAACAAATACTTGAGTGACGTAATCTTCGAATTATCTATAGCCTGACACTGACCAAAAAATGACGTCAAAATGTCAGTCTTTGGCCACAAAAGAAAACAAATCGTGAGTTGTATTCAATAGTTCAACCAATGAAATAACTTGTTTCCTTAAGCTCTACTAACGACAACTCACTAGACGCTACATAAAACTAAAAAATGACGTCAAACTGCCAGTCCTAAAGGGATCTTTTGTCAGGCTATAGATAGAATGCGCTTGGCCAAGGAGTTCACAACATTGCCATCCGGAAGTATAACGGACCAACACACAAACTCTGTGTAACCATGAACTTTTATAGTCTGGTTAATACAGTTTCGTGTGAACAACTCACAAACGCGGATGGCAAAAACAATAACAAAGGCCTGAGTGACGTCATCTGCATACTATCTATATGTTAAACGCTCAACTCGGGGCTATATTCAACCTCGATAAGGATTGGAATACGATTCTTTCATTTCTTTGTATTTATTAAACGAGTTATGTTTATCGTGCCCAATAACACAACGAACTTGCGAGTATGTATTATTACACGATAAACATATAACGAGTTTAATAAATACAAAGAAAAGACTCTTTACTCAAATTCTCTCACCGTACTCATGTGTAAAATGAGTACCTGGCCGCTAACAGTGTTGTCTCTGTCCGAAAAAATGGTAATATCGCCTAACAGGCGTCATGTCCCGTCCTGAATGTTAAATGTTGCTGTTGGCCAGGGACTCCTTGTAAAGCGCGTTGAGCACGTTTAGTGGATATTGCGCTATATAAAAGCTCATTTATTATTTATAACTATAACATTTTTGAAACTATTGAGGGAAGGCAAATTATAATTTTTTTTTCTAAGTTCAAAATTCACAGTCTTTCCAGCTTTGCTGATTGGGATAAATGTGACCCATCGTCTCAAAACGGTATTATGTCGGAACGAACCAACTGCTTAAAAGCCGAATTAGGTGTTAAACTGGTCGAAAATATAAATTGCTGACATTAGCACCCTAAAATATGGTATCCATTCTCGTCATTCAAACATACAAACTCAACACAAGTCTGATACTTCTGTCTATAAATTCAATTTTCAACAGCTTAACCATCCCGACTTAATACCGTTTTGAGGCGAAGGGTCATATATAGAGTTGTATGTCTGAAATGATTCCAAGTTAAAGGTCTTATGATGACATTGTAATATTGCTAATTCATTTGAGCTTTTATATAGCGCAAATTCCACTAATCGTGCTCAAAGCGCTTAACTAGCCAACAGCAATACTTGTCTCGTCCTACATGTTAAATGTTGCTGTTGACCAGGGATCTCTTGTAAAGCGCTTTGAGCACATTTAGTGGATATTGCGCTATATAAGAGCTCAATTTATTTATAAATTTATTATTAATACTTAATATATAGTACAAGACATGACGCCTATTCGGCGATATTAAAATTATTTTGGACAGAAACAACGATGTTAATAGCCAATTACTCATTTTACACCTGAGTTTGGTGAGAGAATGTGAGTATAGGACTTTTACCAAGGACTCAACTATACGCGGCGGGACTCGAACCAAGGACCTTCCGATCTGAAGCCGAGTGTCAAACCACTAGACCACATAGCCGCACACATTACATAGCCGTTTACATATCACTTGTTATGAGTTTGTATTGAATTCCACCCAAACTTGCGTTATCTCAAATGTGACCCGCCGTCTCAAAGCGGTATTATGTCGGGATGCACTCGGTTAGGGAAATTGAATTCATTGCCACAAATATAAAACTTGGGTTTTATTTCTCTACGTCATGATGGAATATAAATACTATTTCTTGCTTTACAAAAACTTTTAAGGTCCAATTTCTC
>NC_088364.1:75967466-76019966 GCF_034508935.2 Berghia stephanieae | reverse complement strand
CAATAATCTGATGTCACGTCCGCCCAGCAACGAGCAGCTTGGTTCTAAACAAAGAAAATCGGTACTTTTTATTCTTCATGCTGGCTAGAACTTTTTCTCATGTCATGTGATCAGAATGTATAAAAGTCATAACATGATCAGATTTATTATGCTTTTCTCCTCTAGCTACACTTGTATGCTCGTCGGAGAAGTATTCTAAAAGGACCTGATGCTGACCAAAAGATTACGTCACAAAAACGACGATGAACACAAAATGAGTTGCCTATTAGGCTTCAGCAGTCGTGACGTCAAAACCCTCGTAATGACGTATAGTAACTTAGGAACTGGTTCTAAACTATCGGAACAATGGCGAATGCCCTTATGAAATACTTCTTCGACGAGCATAAAAGTGTATCCCGAGGAGAAAAACATTATAAATCTGATCTTGTTTTGTCTTTTATACATTCTGATCACATGACATTATGTGAAAAAGTTCAAGGCTGCCTGAAGTATAAATAGTACCGATTTTCTTTGTTTAGAACCCAGCTGCTCGTTGCTGGGCGGACGTGACATCAAACTATTGAATTCAATTGGTTAATTTATTAGTTGCTTAACTCACTCAATCCTAACACCGACTATATCCGTAGTTTACCCGGGTTACTTTTACCCCATGCATATTTATTACATTTTTCTGAGACAAATTATTGGCGCAGTATCAAAGCGAATATTTTTAGTTTTTACGTGTTAATGGTAGTTGAATAAAACTATCTATGTAAGTACATGTTCAATTTTAATACATTTTTTTTCTAATTTTGGAAATTAGCAAAAATCTCTAGGATTGAGTGAGTTAATGAAACGAATGATTCCATTGGCTGAGCGATTGACTACAACTCACAATCAACTTTTTCCCCGTGATCATTGTCTTCTGTCATGACGATTTTTTAAAAATAGTTGGCTACGGTCAGGCTATAGATAGAATGCGCTTGGCCAAGGCGTTCACAACATTGCCATCCGGAAGTATAACGGACCAACACACAAACTCTGTGTAACCATGAACTTTTATAGTCTGGTTGATACAGTTTAGTGAGAACAACTCACAAACGCGGATAGCAAAAACAATAACAAAGGCCTGAGTGACGTCATCTTCGAACTATCTATACGTTAACTCACTTAACCCGAACACCGACTATATCCGTAGTTTACCTGGGTTACTTTTACCCCATGCCTATTTATTTCATTTTTTTCTTAGACAAATTATAGATAGTATGCGCTTGGCTAAGAAGCTTATAACATTGCCATCCGAAAGTATAACAGACCAAAAAAACAAAACTGTGTGTATCCATGAACGTTTATAGTCTGGTTAATACAGTTCAGTGAGCATACTCATAAACGCGGATGACAAAAAGCAATAACAAAGACCAGAGTGACGTCATTTTCGAACTATCTATAGGCGTAGTATCAAAGCTAATGTTTCGGTGTTTTGTTTTTTTTTTTTGCATGTTAATGATAGTTGAATAAAACTATCTATCCTACATGCTCAATTTTAATACATTTCTTCCAATTTTGAAAAATAGCAAAAATCTCTAGGATTTTGTGAGTTAAGGGAGGCTATGGTTTGGGTAAATGTGTGCTTCTTCCCAGGTCTGATTACCAAAATTATTATCGGTTCATGGTTGCAATAGAAATATTCTCAAACCAACGCAAAATTATATCGTCCAGCCATGCATCGCAACGTTTCTCAATCAACCATGCATTCCACGATCAGACCTGCTAATAGATAGAACGAAGTTGACGTCACTCAGGTCGTTGTTACTGATTTTTCCCATCCGGGTTTAGGAGTAATTCTCACTAATCTGTATTAATCAGATTACAAAAGTTCAAGGTTACACATCGTTTTGTGTGTTGGTTCGTTATACTTCCGGATGGCAATGTTGTGAGCTTCTTAGCCAAGTGTATACTATCTATAGGTACGGAAGCTGAACATAAGTTAGGGTAGACTTGCCTAAACGACATTCGTAGTCTCCAAGGGAAAAACAAAAAGAAAAATTCAATATAATGTAAGATGTGAGAATGTTACGATCTTACTTTGTTAAAAAGAAAGGAATGCCAACGACAAGTGAAAGATAAGATTAGAAGTTTAATTAAAGAGAAAGTAGTGACTGTTACTCCAATCGGAAGTAGGAAACCAGAAAGTAAACAATATAAAAAGTGGCCAGATAATTTAGGGAGAAATCAACTAAACATTATTTGACACAACAATAAATAGCTTTACAAATCAATAATTTGAAATCACAGCAATCCTCAGAATAATGCTTCAAAGTCCTAAATAAAGGATCTAAGGAACTACCTTTTCCTTTTCATCAAGATTTATTGAGTCAAAGAGGCGAAAGCCGCTCTGTAGCTGGGGCCAAAAATTCGTAAACTACGTATTTTTCGTAGTACGGGTCTGGTTTAGGCTATGAAAATAGGGTAGGCTTAAGTTACCGGCACCGGTACACAATATTTTTACGAGATTTGGAGAAAAAAAAGCCTTTTTTAGTGGGTTTTCCGCAAAAGTTGCACCAATGTTGCAGAAAAAAAGCATCAAAGTTGCACCACGGTTGCCAAAAGCGGCAAAAGTTGCAAAAAAAGCGAACTCGCGTCAAAGTTGCAATCGCGAGTTTCTGAAAGGACAGGTTAGGGTCATAATAATAATAATAATTGAGCTTTATATAGCGCAATATCCACTAAATGTGCTCAAAGCGATTAACAAGGGGTACCTGGTCAACAACAACACTTAACATGTAGGAAGGGACATGACGCCTGTTAGGCGATATTACAATTTTTCGGACAAAGACAACGCTGTTAACGGCCAGGTACTAGTTTTACACCTGAGTACGGTGAGAGAATGTGAGTAAAGAGCCTTTTCCAAGGACTCAACTATGCGCCGAGCGCGAGGCTCAAACCCAGGACCTTCCGATCCGAAAGCGAGTGTCATACCACTAGACCACATAGCCGCACTATCATCCGAATCTATTGATATGAATGAAGTAAAGTTTTCCTGCTGACACGATACAAAAGTCCAATGTGCAACCAGACTGTATCCTTCCTTTCTATAAAGGAAATTAAATTGTTGTGCTTTATTTATGACTTCGAGGAAGTAAATAATAACGAGAATAAACTAGAATGCGAGCTTCAATTAATTTACAAATATAAATAAATAATGTGAATAAAATACTATGGGAGTTTTGATTTGATTCACAAATACAAATTATAATGTGAACAAAACACGACTAAAGATTTGGTTTGATTCACAAATACAAATTATAATGTGAACAAAACACGACTAAAGATTTGGTTTGATTCACAAATACAAATTATAATGTGAACAAAACACGACTAAAGATTTGGTTTGATTCACAAATACAAATTATAATGTGAACAAAACACGACTAAAGATTTGGTTTGATTCACAAATACAAATTATAATGTGAACAAAACACGACTTAAGATTTGATTTGATTCACAAATACAAATTATAATATGAACAAAACACGACTTAAGATTTGATTTGATTCACAAATACAAATTATAATGTGAACAAAACACGACTAAAGATTTGGTTTGATTCACAAATACAAATTATAATGTGAACAAAACACGACTAAAGATTTGGTTTGATTCACAAATACAAATTATAATGTGAACAAAACACGACTAAAGATTTGGTTTGATTCACAAATACAAATTATAATATGAACAAAACACGACTTAAGATTTGGTTTGATTCACAAATACAAATTATAATGTGAACAAAACACGACTGAAGATTTGGTTTGATTCACAAATACAAATTATAATATGAACAAAACACGACTTAAGATTTGATTTGATTCACAAATACAAATTATAATGTGAACAAAACACGACTAAAGATTTGGTTTGATTCACAAATACAAATTATAATATGAACAAAACACGACTGAAGATTTGATTTGATTCACAAATACAAATTATAATGTGAACAAAACACGACTGAAGATTTGGTTTGATTCACAAATACAAATTATAATGTGAACAAAACACGACTGAAGATTTGATTTGATTCACAAATACAAATTATAATGTGAACAAAACACGACTGAAGATTTGGTTTGATTCACAAATACAAATTATAATGTGAACAAAACACGACGGAAGTTTTGGTTTGATTCCCAAATATAAATTATAATGTGAACAAAACACGACTGAAGTTTTGATTTGATTCACAAATACAAATTATAATATGAACAAAACACGACTGAAGTTTTGATTTGATCCACAAATACAATTTATAATATGAACAAAACACGACTGAAGTTTTGGTTTGATTCACAAATACAAATGATAATGTGAACAAAACACGACTGAAGATTTGATTTGTTCACAAAGATAGTTGATATGGACGATTTTGCTTTATTTTTCTTTTTGTCCGTTGTCAACAAAACAAGCTGACACTCCAGACTGCTATTCTTCGAGTTCTACTTATTTCAAAGTGATACTTAACGCATAGAAAGTGTGGATTGTAAAAAAAAAAATAATGAACAAAAATGAATGAAACAGCCTCAAAAAATGAACAAAATATCAACCACGTAACTTTTCTTGCTCACAGCCTTCCTTCAGCGATGTATTAATGGTTTTTACTGTTTGCTGAAGAAAGGGTTTGAACCCGAAACGTTCCGTGTTTGGTATTTCGTTCTTTTTCGTTCCAAGTTGTTATGTCCCCTTTTTTTGTTCATTACTTTTTATTGTCTTATTCATTGTGTTTGTTGACAAAGGGGAAATCGGAAACGTCTTCACCAATTGTCTTTGAGGCTTCCAGTTCTTTTTGTTGTTGTTGTTGTTGTTGTTGTTGTTGTTGTTGTTGTTGTTTTATTATTTATATTATTATATATTATTATTATTATTATTATTATTATTATTATTATTATTATTATTATTATTATTATTATTATTATTATATTATTATTATTATTATATTATTATTATTATTATTATTATTTATTATTATTATTATTATTATTATTATTATTATTATTATTATTATTATATATTATATTATTATTATATATATTATTATTATTATATTATTATTATTATTATTATTATTATTATTATTATTATATATTATTATTATTATTATTATTATTATTATTATTATTATTATATTATTATTTATTATTATTATTATTATTATTATTATATTATTATTATTTATTATTATATTATTATTATTATTATTATTATTATTATTTATTATTATTATCATTATTATTATTATTATTATTATTATCATTATTATTATTATTATTATTTCCTTCATGGAGAAAATAACTGACGCGGGTTTTCTACGTTTTATTCTTCAATCAATTTAATTTATTCATTTGATTTATTTCATGATTGAAATACTTATTTGTATAATATATAAATATCAATTCATTCTTCTGATTATCTATTCATTTCTCATTGGTCTTTTCCAAGGAAAGACGGGAATAACTCAGGCATTAGCCGCAGTGAAGCGCCTTTAAGTCAGGTTGCGCTAGGTCGTGATTTGACAAGAGCAGAGCATGCCCGTTAATCAAACTCGGTGCCTTTCGTATGAAAGGCCTTACCGCTGAGTCATGCCGCACAGTTGAAATACTCTCATAGTGGGCAGGGGGGTACATACTGTGTCTTCTATCCCCTTATAGAACTATCTGTTTTCCAACATGCTTTCTGTCTTTGTCTTGGAATGAGATGACTTGGTTTTGTCCTGGCCCTGGCCGGAGTCCTAGCTGGGAGGGAAACAGCCAAATGCATAGTTATTGTTTTGGGAGATGATATTTTTTTCCTTGTAAATCATCTCTCTGTTATGTATTATTATATTTGTTATTTTTAATGTATAATGTAAGCATTTGAGTGTATTCCTCTTTGTTGGATTTTGTGCCTGTATCCGGATGAGACTTATAGGTGATCTCAATCTAAGTACATTGGTGGTGTGCTCTTGGATTCTACATCTAATCCCTATTTGTTCCCAGTTCCCCTTTGTCTTACATTCTCTTGGGTGCTTTAATTGTAATTATAGAACTTTTTACTATCCCATTTTCTTCCTTTTTTACTGGCGCTGATATAACCTAAATGTGTTGCAAGCGCCGTAAAACCCTTAAAAAACATAACAAAACATAAACAGTTGAAATAAAATCCAGATTTTGATATTTTTATTGTTATTTCGATGTTTGGTTGTAATACCACTCCAATGTAATGCCGTTTTGAGAACCCCCCCAAAAAATGACTTCTATATCTCTAATGCGTTCCGAATCCCTATAAGAACTTCGCTATCAAACAGAAGTAGGCTAGTCCTTCATTTAGAGTTTATCCTGGTTTCTATAGCAAGAAATAGACAAATTAAATAGTAATTGCTTGCAACCCTTTGGATACGACTCGAATCTGTCGCAAAGTACTTTCTGCATAATCTAACAGGCGCAATTACACAATCACAGCAGGGCGGACGGTGGAGTCCGAAAAAACAATTCTCTACATCACCCTGATCGAATTCAATCCCGTTGTGTGTAAAACGAGTGCTGCTCCACCAACTAGCCCCAAGTAACTTAAAGAATTAGATTTTGAATACAACCAGAGAATGCGATAAATATTTTATTCAACCCCCCCCCCTCAACCCCACCAAAAAAAATACATTTTTTCTTTTTAATTCTGATATTGTTCTTTTTTTTTCAAACAACAAACTAGAAATTAAAAGATTTATAAAATGATACCTTTTGTAGTCTGCAGCGTGTCTCAGTGGTAAAGGCAATGCTTTGGGCCCCAAAAGGAAGCTTGTTCGGCTACCCATTACGCTGTAGGGCCTTGAGCGTGTCACCCCCCCCCCCACCCCCCGCCACACACACACACATACACACACATTTCTTTATTGCACTGCGGCGTGGCGCTGTAATACGATTATTCTAGTCTTCCCTTGGAATAGACACTTACTAAAGACAAATTTCCCCTTTTGGACGAATAAAGGGAATTAATTATGTTTATATTATTATCTTTTATCATTATTGTATCTATCATTAAGTGTCGCTCTTTATGGGGGCAGGTCGACGTTTTCTTGTTAGCAGGTCTGATAACCTAACGCAATTATGGGCTTGATTTGACATTGTTGTAATGGACAAACGTTTTGCCAAGGTTTGAGATTATTTTCATTTCACCAATGAGTCCATAACTATTTGGGTTATCGGAACTGCAAATAAGTACACGCCGGGAAAGGTATATTAAGGTAGATGACGTTACTCAGGCCTTTGTTATTGTTTTTTTGCCATCCGCGTTTATGTGTACTTCTCACTAAACTGTTTTAACCCGACTATAAACCTTCAAGGTTACACACAGTTTTGTGTGTGGGCCAGTTTTACTTCCGGATGGCAATGTTGTGAACTTCTTAGCCAAATGCATACTATCTATAGATAGAATGCGCTTGGCCAAGGAGTTCACAACATTGCCATCCGGAAGTATAACGGACCAACACACAAACTCTGTGTAACCATGAACTTTTATAGTCGGGTTAATACAGTTTAGTTAGAACAACTCACAAACGCGGATGGCAAAAACAATAACAAAGGCCTGAGTGACGTCATCTACGAACTATCTTTTGGGAATGAGATTAGCGGAAGAGTAGCGTCCCTTGTTTGGACGTCACCGGTGGAGAAGTTATTTGTAAACAAACCAACTACAAACCAAGCGCTCCAAATACAAAATCTATTATTCATATTTATGTACAAAAATGCATAAAGTTGATTATCATATGCATTTTTGTACAGAAATATGAATAATATTTTTTTTTATTTGGAGCGCTTGCCTTGTAGTTGGTTTGTTTATTTTATAGCTGCTAATATTACACACTTCGCCAGAAATATTTATTACGAAATGTTCAAAACTTTAAAAATATAACAGTAAATTATCATGTCAAATTGTTGATTTTTAAAATGTTTAATTTTTATGGCCTGATACCAACGTGTACATATTCACAGGTCTGATGACCAGACACAATTGTAGGCTTTATGTTGGTTTGAGAGTATATTATCCTTGACAACAATGGGCCAATAAAAATATTAGCTATGAGACCTGAAAATAAGCACACATCACCTGGTACAGTTTATCCTGGAGAAATCTTCTAACGGCTATGTGGTCTAGTGGTATGACACTCGCTTTCGAATCGAAGGTCCTGGGTTCGAGCCTTGCGCTCACGGCTATGTGGTTTAGTGGTATGACACTAGCTTTCGGATCGGAAGGTCCTGGGTTCGAGCCTCGCGCTCGGCGCATAGTTGAGTCCTTGGAAAAGGCTCTTTACTCACATTCTCTCACTGTACTCAGGTGTAAAATGAGTACCTGGCCGTTAACAGCGTTGTCTTTGTCCGAAAAATTGTAATATCGCCTAACAGGCGTCATGTCACGTCCTAAATGGTAAATGTTGCTGTTTTCCAGGGACCCCTTGTAAAGCGCTTTGAGCACATTTAGTGGATATTGCTCTATATAAAGCTCAATTATAAAAAAAATATTTTTTTAACACATTTAAAAAAAAAAAATTTTTAATTTCTGATCAGATAACATTATGATTTGCTCCCAATATCAGTTGGTTTAGATCGACGTGTATATATTTGCAGGTCAGATAACCCGCATTGTCATGGTCTCATTGTTGTAATGGAAATAGTCTTAAACCAATCAAGCCCATAATAATCGCGTTCGGTTACGAGACCTGCAGATTTGTGCACGTCAATTAAGATTATCCAATCCCCATCTACTACTTACTTCTTCCCGGGTGCTCGAATTGTAATTCCAGAATTGTTGATTATCCCAGTTACTCCCCTTTCACTGGCGCTGATATGACCTGAATGTGACCCCAATTTTATTTGTTTGAAGACTCGGAATTAAAATGTTTTGAGTTGATGAAGATCATTTAAATCAATGTATTTATATATATATATATATATATATATATATATATATATATATATATATATATATATATATGGATATATCGTCGGCTGAGAATCAGCACTGAGACAATTGTCCTGGCAAAGATAATGTGAGTGTCCTTCATTTATTATACACTAATATATATTAGTGCTCAACATTTTGATAAAAGGGACTAATTACAAAATATTTCAAGACTATATATATATATATAATATATATATATATATATATATATATAATATATATATATATATATATATATATATATATATATATAAGCTCAACCTA
The DNA here is from genome assembly GCF_034508935.2 of Berghia stephanieae. NCBI lineage: Eukaryota > Metazoa > Mollusca > Gastropoda > Nudibranchia > Aeolidiidae > Berghia > Berghia stephanieae. The sequence continues at coordinate 76,010,729 of NC_088364.1, read as the reverse complement.
TTGACCCCCCAAATTGTGATATGTCAATTGATGGCGTTTATTCTTCAAATTTCCGAAGAAGAAAAAAAAATCACATTTTAAAAATGTTGGCTAGAAAACTAATTTTTCAAATGTGACCCTTCGCCTCAAAGTGGTATTAAGTCGAGATGGTTAAGATGTTGAAAATTGAATTTATAGCCAGAAATATCAGACTTGTGTTGAGTTTGTATGTTTTAATGAGGAAAATGGATACCATATTTTAGGGTACTGATGCCAGCAATTTATATTTTTGACCAGTTTAACACTTAATTCGGCTTTTAAGCATTTGGTTCGTTCCGACATAATACCGTTTCGAGACGATGGGTCACAAATGTCAATCGATAAAAATGACCCTTGTCTCGTTAAAAACAAATATCCACTTCTCAACTCGCAAACTTGGAAAGTAATCGTTTGATTGTTGAAGGACTAGCCTTCTGGCCAAATATCTTTTTAATGTGTTGGTTTGTTTTGTTTTTTTTTCATAGTACGCATACCGCGTTGTATAATTTGTAAAGTCAAGATTTGGCCTTACTATGATTCTTGTTAATAATTCATTGTTATATTCTACATTGTGATTTTTTAAAATGTTTGATTTTGATGTATCGTAAATAAATGTTAAATACAAATTGTAAATCCTTTGATTTGTCTCATTATTTTCTCCTATATGAAAACATATAATCACTGTATGTGGTTCCTGACCTCCCATAGTGGGCAGGGGAGGCTACATACTGTGTCTTCTATCCCCCTATCTGACCTCCCATTGTGGGCAGGGAGGTACATACTGTGTCTTCTATCCCCCTATCTGACCTCCCATAGTGGGCAGGGAGGTACATACTGTGTCTTCTATCCCCCTATCTGACCTCCCATTGTGGGCAGGGAGGTACATACTGTGTCTTCTATCCCCCTATCTGACCTCCCATTGTGGGCAGGGGAGGCTACATACTGTGTCTTCTATCCCCCTATCTGACCTCCCATTGTGGGCAGGGAGGTACATACTGTGTCTTCTATCCCCCTATCTGACCTCCCATTGTGGGCAGGGAGGTACATACTGTGTCTTCTATCCCCTTATAATTGTTTTCCAACTTGCCTTCTGTCTTTGTCTTGGAATGAGATTACTTGGTTTTGTCCTGGTCCTGGCCGGGTGCCCTGGGCGAGAGGGAAACAGTCAAATGTATAGAGTTAGTTTTGGGAGATAATATTTTTTTCCTTGTAAATCATCTCTCTGTATTATGTTTTCTTTATATTATATATGATTTGTAAAACATTTGAGTTTATTCCTCTAAGTGGGGACCTGTGTTTGTGTCTGGATGAGACTTTTAGTGATCTCAGACTAAGTACTTTGATAGTGTGCTCTTGGAACCTACACCTGTTTCTTATTTGAACCAATTTCCCTTTGTCTTACCTTTTCTTGTGTGTTTAATTGTAATTCTAGAACTTTTTGCTATCCCATTTTCTACCTTTTTACTGGCGCTGATTTGACCTTAATGTGTTGCAAGCCCGTAAAGCCCTTAATAACAAAACAAACTTACTGATGAGTTTTCAACACGCCCCCCCCCACCCCTACCCATCAACCCCCACCGGTGAGGTTGAGATTTTTATTTCCACCCAGAAGAGATTTTGTTGCTGGGTCTGTTGATCTGTCTGAAAGTACTTGCGGTAGACTACAGTCACATTATTGTCACAGTATTACTGGCTTGGAACCGCTTGTAAAGCGCTTTGTACTCATTAAGTGGATATTGCGCTACGTAAGAGATGAACTCTTTTCAAGGAGGAAAAACACAATGGGGAATGAGATTAGCGGAAGAGTAGCGTCCCTAGTCTGTGACGTCACCGGCAGAAAAGTTATTGGAGAGAGAACGTCATGTTGGTTGTGCGCATGCATCTCTCGTCCTCGTCGTAAAAATCTTAAATCTGAACAAATGTTGAATTCAGGCTTTATTCCAAGAGAAAACCGAACTAACTCCGGTATAAGCCGCAGCGCAGCGCCGTAAACTGAACTATGGCGAAGTAACTTTTTCGAGGCCATAAAGCCAGTCGAGTAATCGAACTTGGTACCTTTCGGTTATGAAGCAAAGACGATACCACTGAGCCACACAATCCCTAGATCACCCGGCATAGTAATGGATCACACGGAACATGCCCGTATTTGCAAGTCTGATCGCCGGACGCAAAACGCTTCAACAGTCGTGACGTCACTTCCCTCGTAATGACGCATAGTAACTTAGTAACTGGATCTAAACTCTAAACTATCGGAACAATGGCGGACGCCCTTATGAAATACTTCACCGACGAGCATAAAAGTGTATCAAGAGGAGAAAAAACATTATAAATCTAATCATATTTTGAATTTTATACATTCTGATCATATGGGATAGTGAAAAAGTTCTAGCCAGAATGAAGAATAAAAAGTACCGATTTTCTTTGTTGAGAACCAAGATGCTCGTTGCTAGGCGACGTGATATCAAACTATTGAATCCTACTATAAGACTGCTTTAAAATTATATAGGGAATGAGATTGGCGGAAGAGAAGCGTCCCTTGATTGGACGTCAACTTACAGAGAGAACGTCAATTTGGTTTTGAAGTGTCTCAAACCGCTTTCACCGGAAGTGAGGACGAGATACGCGTGCGCACAACCAACATGACGTTCTCTCTCTTATAACTTTTCCGCCGGTGACATCACAGACTATGGGTGACGTCCAATCAAGGGACGCTACTCTTCCGCTAATCTCATTCCCTATAATAGGTTAATATTATATTGTTGTAATCGACACTATTTTGCGTTGCAAAACGAGTTTAAAAGTAAATCCATTACAACAATGAGCCCAAAACAATCTGGATCATAAGAACTGGCAATACGTATATGTTGGTCACACTTAAAATTAAATATAATCATCCTTTTAAAAAAAACAACAAAGTCATTGACTCATTTTGATGGGTGAAATCTCGATTATCCAACCAACCTTCACACATCATTTTCATCACCATCACTATTTAGGCATTGTTAAAAGCATTATTTGTTTGCCTGCTGTCGCTTAAAGCTCTGCCTTCAATCAATAAAATCAGTACAACATTCATCAATAGAAGCTCATATTCATAAAACACCAAAAACAAGTATATTAGTTAACATTAGCAAAACCATATGTGACCCATCGTCTCGAAACGGTATTATGTCGGAACGAACCAAATGCTTAAAAGCCAAATTAAATGTTAAACTGGTCAAAAATATAAATTGCTGACATTATCACCCTAAAATATGGTATCCAATTCTCCTCAATAAAACATACAAACTCAACACGTCTGATTTTTCTTGCTATAAATTCAATTTTCAACAGCTTAACCATCCCAGCTTAATACCGTTTTGAGGCGAATGGTCACATATGTTCCACCAACACATAAAAACACGTACCTATACTCTCCAAACGATTCAATTTGCTTGAATCAATGATTTTTATATTAACCAATAATATTATACTTCCTCTCTCTTTCTCTCTCTCTCTCTCTCTCTCTCTCTCTCTCTCTCTCTCTCTCTCTTTCTCTCTCTCTTTCTCTCTCTCACTCCACCTCTCATTAATATCGTATATGATTTTAGAGCACAGATCGATAACTAGTACTTGTTAATGAAATTGGTTTTGGTGATTAATCCACCTGATGGTTATTGTATTCGGTGACATGAACGGGTGCGGCTGGCCGGCTGGCTTTAGAGAATAATTTATTTAGATCTAGTTGGTTTACAACATCCGGGCATTTTGTTTATGCTATCAATTTGTTTTGTTTTGTTGTGAAACTTCGTTCAATTCCATGAATCAGTTTTAGGGATGGACCAGGAGAAAATGAGTCTCGTTGGGAACACAACTATCATTGGATGCTGTTTCCGAATGCTGGTGAGAGATAAATTATTATATAGATAGTATGCAGATGGCGTCACTCAGGCTTTTGTTATTGTTTTTGCCATCCGCGTTTGTGAGTTGTTCTCACTAAACTGTATTAACCAGACTATAAAAGTTCATGGTTACACATAGTTTGTGTGTTGGTCCGTTATACTTCCGGATGGCAATGTTGTGAACTCCTTGGCCAAGCGCATTCTATCTATACAATATCACCTGCTGTTGCGTCAAAACGGTATATTGTCGGGTTGATTCCAATGTTAAAAATCCTATGTATAAAAGATAAACAAACACACTTACACACACACATACACATACAAAACACACAATAATAAAGTTGTGTTTATATGTTTTATAACAGTCGTAAGACAGAATTTTAGTTTGAAGGAACAAAAAATACAAGTTTCCTTTTAACCATAAAATCACTTAATATTATTTATTTATTTATTTATTTATTGCATTTTTTTCAATCTGACAAATTATCGTTTTGTGAGAACAGGCTACGTGTTATTTCATTAATTGAATATTCCGCATGAATATAGGGAATGAGATTAGCGGAAGAGTAGCGTCCCTTGATTGGACATCACCCATAGTCTGTGACGTCCTCGCGGAAGCGCACAACCAACATGACGTTCTCTCTCCAAGCAAGGGACGCTACTCTTCCGCTAATCTCATTCCCTATTGGAGTAAATATTAAAGGAAGATATTTTAATAGCAAGCATAGTTGCGAAGAATTTGTATTTTAAGGCGTGTGACTAATATATCTAGAGCCAAAAAGAGTATGAATATACAAAGATAATGGTCTATTTGTGAGGCTATGTGGTCTCGTGGTATGACACTCGCTGTCTTGTTCAAGGAAAGTCCGTACGCCTGTAGTTGAGGCTATAACGGCTCATGCCGTGGAGAAGAATAAACGTTTGGTCATAGACGTAAACTTTTGTGGGATGGGACACCAATTGTGGCATTGATAAATTTAGAAGTCTGGCTGAAGAACTTTTACTTTAATGACAACAATGGTTATGTGGTCTTGTGGTATGCCACTCGCTTTCGGATCGGAAGGTTCTGTGTCGAGCCTCGCTCGGCGCATAGGTGGGTCCTTGGAAAAGACTCTTTACTCACAGTCTCTCACCGTACTCAGGTGTAAAATGAGTACCTGACCGTTAACAGCGTGGTCTCTGTCCGAAAAAATTGCAATAGCGCCTCACAGACGTCATGTCTTGTCGTACATGTTAAGGGGCGGTTTGGGTCTAATTATTAGGAAAATCCTTCGAAAAATTGATTTTGAGATTTTGGTGGAAAATGACATTTTATTATCCTAGAAATAATATAAGTGAATTCCAAATTCTTAAAGTAGACTATAAATGCACGAAAAACACAGTCGAAAATGGTACAGATAGTAAGAAAAGTGTGAAAAACGGGAAGCTATTTTGATATTTTCTCAAAATGTCATTTTTCTAAGGGTATGGGATACTGTGTCAAACGTTTCTCAGAATCAATTCAATGAAATTGTCTGAAATTTTCCACAATTATCACAGAGATAATGTATTGTGTCACCATAGAGAGATTTTTTTGATAAGATATGTGAATTTTTAATTATAATCCCAATTCTGAATTTTTAACATCACTTTTGTCATAACATTTTGATTCTCAACTTTGTAATGTTCTAATAAAAATTTCATAAGCTAAAGCCGTAAAATCTCTCTATTGTGACACACTATGGTACAATGTTGACAAGAGGGAAGAATATTGAGGTCATTCCTTCATTAGTTTTTGTGGAATGTTTGCCACAAGATTGTTATATTTTTGATGTCAGACCCCCAAATTAGGTCGCAAAATGGGTATCAACACAGATAATTAAAATTTTTCACCATAAATGTTGTTTTTTTAACCTATAATGACGATATAGAATGATTAAAACTGCCGAATATTGGTAATTAAATTTTTTTTAGAAAAGACACAAACCGCCCCTTAAATGTTGCTGTTGGCCAGGGACCCCTTGTAAAGCGATTTGAGCACGTTTAGTGGATATTGCGCTATATAAAAGCTCAATTTTAAAATAAAATTTTAAAAATCATAGCAAACCTTTGGGCATGTGTACAACATCACATCCCGACATCACTTATACTTATAGGACAATCTCTGCTTCTGTTTGTAATATAGGATAATTGAGCTTTATATAGCGCAATATCCACTAAAATGTGCTCAAAGCGCTTTTCAAGGGGTCCCTGGTCAACAGCAACATTTAACATGTAGGACGGGACATGACGCCTGTTAGGCGATATTGCAATTCTTCGGACAAAGACAACGCTGTTAACGGCCAGGTACTCATTTTACACCTGAGTAAGGTGAGAGAATGTGAGTAAAGAGCCTTTTCCAAGGACTCAACAATGCGCCGAGCGCGAGGCTCGAACCCAAGACCTTCCGATCCGAAAGCGAGTGTCATACCACTAGACCACATAGCCGCACCAGTCTTGTCTGATACGTCTCCACTCTGTCCAGAGTACTTCTGTAGATGTCGGCCATTGCGAAATCCTCAAGAAGACATTCAAAATCAAAAGACATGAAAAAGTCTTGCATTTTACTTTTACTTACTATTTTGACCAAAGAAAATTTACTGTTATACATTTTGGCCATGTAAGAAAATTTGTAATTCATACGTATTGACCTGAAAACATTTACTTCAAAAATGTTTGGTAAAGAAAAGTTTTATTTCACACATTTTGACCACAAACTTCAAATTTATTTTTTTTGCCCCCCCCCCCCCCCCCAAAAAAAACCGTTTACTTCAAGTGTTCTGTCTAGAAAATTTTCATTACATACATTTCCACCAGAAAATTTGATTTGGAACATTTTTGCTATCAAGCTTACATTTGATCAATTCGAGCACAGAAAAAATTTACTTCACATATTTTGGCCATAAAAATTACATTTATTACGTTCATTTGGTGACAATCTGTCCTCAAAACTTTTATTTCATACACTGTAGCCCGCTTGTAAATCGCCATTAAGGGATTGCTACGCATTTGCCAGATGTTTTTGTATGATTATGCGATACTGCCTAAAAGACTGCACGTCTTACATTTTGGGTGTTACTGATCAATTGGGATGTTATCCCTTTTAAAAAAGGCAGTTGAAATGACGTTTCAGTGGATTTAAAATAGATGGTCGCTTGAGATCAATAAAATTTAAGGGAAAAACAGGTGATGTGATGATCTAAAAGTGTTGTAACATCAAACATCTATCAACCTTGATCACGTCACTGGAGAAGTACTGTAAACATTGTGTTAAACCTTGAAATGTGCGTTAAAATCATTCATGGTTTAAAGTCATAAATAGAGATAATGTCTTCATGGTTCATAAAATTGTTTTAAATGGTTTAAAGTCATAAATAGAGATAATGTCTTCATGGTTCATAAAATTGTTTTAAATGGTTTAAAGTCATAAATAGAGATAATGTCTTCATGGTTCATAAAATTGTTTTATGAACCAGGAAACTATTCATGAACAAAATTTTTGTTACATCATCAATTGACTCAACTAGGATATGTCTTGGTATGATAAAAAAAAATTTAGCTTTTATATAGCGCAATATCCACTAAATGTGCTCAAAGCGCTTTACAATGGGTCCCTGGTCAACGGCAACATTTAACATGTAGGACGGGACATGCCGCCTGTTAGGCGATATTACAATTTTTCGGACAAAGACAACTAGGTACTCATTTTACACCTGAGTACGGTGAGAGAATGTGAGTAAAGAGTCTTTTCCACGGACTCAACTATGCGCCGAGCGAAGCTCGAACCCAGGACCTTCCGATCCGAAAGCGAGTGTCATACCACTAGACCACATAGCCGCACATGATAACCATTATAATATAGAACATGGGGTGATGGAATTGTTTTGTAGATATTTTTACACCAATATCAATTTCAGTAAGTAAGTAAATTAGCAAGGACACAGTAATGTATTCATTACTTGATCAATCAATGATTGTTGTGTTTCATTTATCTATTTATTTATTTATTTATTTATATTTGAAATATGGAAATTGAACTTTTTTCACGCTGTGAATAAATTCAAGTCCATGATACAAAATATGAAACCTGCTAATTGTTGAGAATGACGGCTACCAGTATTATATGTACAAAATTATATATAGTCAATAACGAGTTGTGTTGCATTCCATAGAAATGATTTTATTGTTTGACCAAATAAAGGTAACAAAATAAGGCAAATAAAATTCCAATCGCCAATACATCCAATCTCGTACATATCATCATCATCTTCATCTGCCGGCTTCACTCTAGTTCCGGGGCAAAATACCAAGTTCAAGGGAGACAATCCAAAGAAAAAAAACACATCAAATCATAAAGAAATAACGTGTACAGTTGTCTCCCATGAACTCGGATAATGATTATTTTAAACATTATATCAGACGAGAATATTCTTTTTAAAAAGCAGTCACAGTTAGCTAGATAAGATATTGTGCTAAAATTTGTGGTTTTTAAAAAGCTTTTACATCAAGATTATTTAAATTTGTGATTAAGATATAGATAGATGTTTCAATAACTCGATCAAAATGTTTCGAAAATTGAAATTAGGTATAGATAGTTCGAAGATGACGTCACTCAGGTCTTTGTTATTGTTTTTTGCCATCCGCGTTTATGAGTAATGCTCACTGAACTGAATTATAATGACTACAAACGTTCATGGTTACACACAGTTTTGTGTGTTGGTCCGTTATACTTCCGGATGGCAATGTTATGAGCTTCTTAGCCAACCGCATACTATCTATAGATAAATTGACTGTAAAACATGATGCTGGGTTTAATTCATGAGGTCATTGTTTTATCGATCGTAATTGGATTCAGTAGACTGATGTCACGCTACCAGGCAACGGCGGCCATCTTGGTTCTAAACACTGACGCATGCTAACCTAGCAACACTGGCTCTAAACTATCGGAACAATGGCGGACGCCCTTATGAAATATTTCTCCGGCGAGCATAAAAGCGTATCCAGAGGAGAAAAAAAACCCACATAAATTTGATCATGTTATTGACTTTTACACATTCTGATCACAAGGCATATGAAAAGTTCTAGCCAGCTTGGTCTCCCTTCACCTTGCAAAACTGCCTTAACCGTGGGTTAGTGACGACCTTCACTTGGGGAACTCGGTGTAAAATTCGCTTCAGCCTACGGTACAAAGGGCCCAGTATTGAATTCAGTAGTATGATGTCACGCCGCCCGGCAAAGGCGGCCATCTTGGTTCTAAACAAAGAAAATCATTACTTTTTATTCTTCACACTGGCTAGAACTTTTCATATCCTTGTGATCAGAATGTATAAAAGTCAAAACATGATCAAATTTATGTTTTTTTCCCTCTGGATACGCTTTTATGCTCGACGGAGAAATATTTCATACGGGCGTCCGCCATTGTTCCGATAGTTTAGAGTCAGTGTTATTAAGTTACCATGCGTCATTAGGAAGGAAGTGACGTTACGACTGTTGAAGAGTATTTCATCTTAATAGAAGAGTGCGTGACTTTTGTGGGGAATGGAAAAAATGGCACTTTCAGAAAGAAGAGATCCCTACCGAGCGACATTATAATTTGATCAATGTTATATCAATATTTTTATCCGTTGGCAACAAATACAATGAAAAATATAAAAAATACATAGCAATTTCAATAACGTACATAGCAAATGACAGTGCATTTTACAAATATGACAGGAAAAAAAACTTCATTTACAAACTAAATATCAGGAGACAAAATTGTGAGTCTTTAATTTAAATTCGAAAACTGATAATGAGTCATCAATTCTAATGAAATTCTAGGCATGAGCGTCCCAAAAATGTGGTGCCTAAATTGTAAACGGTTGTACACCAATTTTGCAGGATGTTTTAATAGGTTTAGATAAAGTTTATCTATAATTATTAAATATTAGATTCCTACTCTGAAGGTTGTACAAGGTCATTAAGAATGCAGGGGGCACGATGACTTCAACAATTTGACAGCTGTTTCTTTTCTCACAATGGCAGTGCAGACGATAACATTATTTTTGTACATTGGCAAAAGGCATTTTTTATTTTTTTTGACCAAAATAAACCCCCAACAACTTGTACTGTTAACATCGAACGATTAAAATGAGACCCATCGTCTCGAAACGGTATTATGTCGGAACGAACCAACTGCTTAAAAGCCGAATTTAGTGTTAAACTGGTCGAAAATATAAATTGTTGGCATTAGCACCCTAAAATATGGTATGCTCAATAAAACATAAAAAAACCCAACACAAGTCTGATATTTCTTGCTATAAATTCATTTTTCAACAGCTTAACCATCCCGATTTAATACCGTTTTGAGGCGAAGGGTCCCAAATGAGCATCCACTTGATAAAGTCTTAAAAGTTAGACTTGATCCAGGCTCCCTAGTTTCTTAATTTGATATTTTGAAAAAAAAATCTTACACTTCAAAGATGTTTATCTTTTTCTAAAAAAAAAACGTTGTACAAGGTATGATCGTGGCCTTCGTAAAGTTTAGATATAATATAGATAGTTCGAAGTTGACGTCACACGGGTCTTTGTTATTGTTTTTTGCCATCCGCGTTTGTGAGTAATTCTCACTAAATTGCATCAACTGGACTATAAACGTTTAAGGTTACAGACAGATTTGTGTGTTGGTCCCTTATACTTCAGGATGGCAATGTTATGAGCTTCTTAGCCAAACGCATACTATCAAAAGATAATGTGTGCTTGGCTAAGAACTCACAACATTGCCATCCGGGAGTGTAACGGACCAACACACAGAACTAACCTTAAACGTTTATAGATAGTATGCGCTTGGCTAAGAACTCACAACATTGCCATCCGGGAGTGTAACGGACCAACACACAGAACTAACCTTAAACGTTTATAGATAGTATGCGCTTGGCTAAGAAGCTCACAACATTGCCATCCGGAAGTGTAACGGACCAACACATAAAACTGTGTGTATCCATGAACGTTTATAGTCGGGTTAATACCATTAAGTGAGCATTACTCATAAACGCGGATGGCAAAAAACAATAACAAAGACCTGAGTTACGTCATCTTCGAACTATCTATAGATAGTATGCACTTGGCTAAGGTGCTCAAAACATTGCCATCTGGAAGTAAAAATGGCCAACACACAAAACTGTGTGTAACCTTGAAGGTTTATAGTCTGGTTATACAGTTTAGTGAAAAGTACTTATAAACGCGGATGGCAAAAAACAATAACAAAGACATGAGTGACGTCACCTTCGAACTATCTATAGTGATCAGTGACCATGGTCCCAATCTGTCATTGGATAAGGCATTTAACAAGCATTAACTCATTTGACCCAGCTGTTAATGAGTACCTGGCTACAGGAATAAGTGACGGATATTGTAAGAGTTGTACTACCAAGAGATAACCTAACAGGTGACTTGTTTGTTATGAACTAGAAATAATATAGTTCCATAATATGGCCTTCTGGGTGAATGGATAACACATTTTAAACAGCATTGGGCATGGTTTATCCCTAAAAATGCACTATTTTAACTCTCTCCTTACCAGCTATTTTTAGAATTTCTCTCGAAAATACACACCTACCCAGCACAAAAATAGACTTTTCTAACTCAAAAAAAATGTACCAAGTGAGCTCTACATCAAAGTGTTTAGTATTTATAGCTGTAATCAAAGCATTTCTTTAAATGTTGTTATGTACATGACAAATCAGAATGAGAAAATTGTCGGTTACATCGTAACGAATGTGACGATTTTCCTATGGGTGGTAAAGAGAGGGTTAATGTTTGTTTTTATTAATAATAAAACATGATAAATATAACGCAAAAGTTACCTGATCGTACAGAAAAGGATTGTTTGTCATCTTATGTCAGTGTTTTGTGTTTGTAGGGGCAGCTTGGCTCAGCGGTACAGTCTTTGCTTCGTACCCGAAAGGTACCGAGTTCAATAGGATTCAGTACAGTCGTCTGATGTTACTCCGCACGGCAACGGCGGCCATCTTGGTTCTAAACAAAGAAAATCATTACTTTTTATTCTTCATGCTGGCTAGAACTTTTCATATGCCTTGTGATCAGAATGTGTAAACGGTCAAAACATGATCAAATTTATGTGTTTTTTTTTCTCTTTGGAAACGCTTTTATGCTCGCCGGAGAAATAATATTTCATACCGGCGTCCGCCATTGTTCCGATAGTTAAGAGCGAGTGTTACTAAGTTACCATGCGTCATTAGGAAGGAAGTGACGTTACGACTGTTGAAGAGTGTTACCCGCCACTGTGCTGTTGAGCCTTGAGGTCACCTCGCCCTAGTTCTATTTGCGGCGATGAACCAACGCTGACGCCTGGGGTTTTTCAGTATTCCCAAGGAATAGACCCTTTAGACAAATGTCCCCTTAAAGGGGATTTTATCTTATCTTATCTATTATTTTGTATTTCTTTAACTGTTACCTGTTGTTATCAGTTATAATGTGTTCTTATCTCGACAAGGACAATTACCGTTTAAGTTTACACATTGTTTTCTGTGTTGATTATATTGATCAAGCGGTAGATCAGTGTGTAAAACCTGTATAGTTCACTATATTTACCAATCACCGTCATTGCATGTTTATCTAAGTGTCTATTTTGTTGACTACATACAGGAAAATATAATATAACAACAGATGAAGGTGGGAACTACACATTATAGTCCGATTTATTTTATTAATGGCGCGTGTTTTTCTGTTATTTCCTCAACTGTCTCACCCTCTATCAAAAGTAAAAATTTGTGTCAACCTCTGAATCAATTTGTCTTAGCTGAATATTGATTTTGGACCGTATTGACGCCATATTATAAAGGTTTTCTTCTCTTAGACCAATAAAAAAACTACTTTAAAACAGCTGTCATAAAATTAGAGATTTTACACTGTTAAATATGTAAACAAGTTACGCACCACAAAGTACGAGATGAATTAATCGGGTTAAAAACAAAAAAAAAACTACAAAAAAAAAAACAAAAAAAAAAAAAAAAAACAACTCGTGCTGGCATGGTAGCCATACTTGTTTCCAAATAACCACAATTAGATTCAATAGTCTGATGTCACGTCGCCCAGCAACGGCGGCCATTGTGGTTCTAAACAAAGAAAATCTGTACTTTTTATTCTTCATTTTGGCTAGAACGTTTCATATGTCTTGTGATCAGAATGTGTAAAAGTCAAAACATGATCAGATTTATAATGTTTTTTTTCCCTTCATTTATACGCTTTTATGCTCGTCGGAGAAATATTTCATAAGGGCGTCCGCCATTGTTCCGATAGTTAAGAGTCAGTAACTAAGTTATCATGCGTCATTACGAGGGAAGTGACGTCATGATTGTTGAAGCGCATTCGCTTTAAGTGTTATGAACTTACCACTTATGTAGTTTGCATTAAATTTTGAATTTATTATTTGTGGCATATTATCAACATCATGTCCCAATCATCAAAGACTTATATGAAATCACTAGCTTCACATTAGTTGAAAAAGTGATTGTATACTCAATAGTGTCATGTTAACACTGAATGCTGTTAATATAACTTTGAAAAAGTTGAGACTAAGACGCACGCGTACACACACACACACACACACACACACACACACACACAAACAATTAGATCACCATATACGAGAGTTAAGTAGTTCCGTATGTGGCACTTTTCAGAATTCAGTCTTGCTTATAGATAGTATGCGCTTGGCTAAGAAGCTCATAACATTGCCATCCGGAAGTATAACGGACCAACACACAAAACTGTGTGTATCCATGAACGTTTATAGTCAGGTTAATACAGTTCAGTGAGCATTACTCATAAACGCGGATGGCAATAAAACAATAACAAAGACCTGAGTGACCTCATCTTCGAACTATCTATACGAGAGTTGAGTAGTTTCGTATGTGGCACTTTTCAGAATTCAGTCTTGCTTATACCACTTGTAGTCATGTTATTTTCATGTTCATTTTCTTGTAGTGACCATTAAGTTTTGTTGTTGTAGTTGTGGATCGCCGTTGTTTATTGTTCATTTTCTTGTAGTGACCATTAAGTTTTGTTGTAGTTGTGGATCGCCGTTGTTTATTGTTCATTTTCTTGTAGTGACCATTAAGTTTTGTTGTAGTTGTGGATCGCCGTTGTTTATTGTTCATTTTCTTGTAGTGACCATTAAGTTTTGTTGTTGTAGTTGTGGATCGCCGTTGTTTATTGTTCATTTTCTTGTAGTGACCATTAAGTTTTGTTGTAGTTGTGGATCGCCGTTGTTTATTGTTCATTTTCTTGTAGTGACCATTAAGTTTTGTTGTTGTAGTTGTGGATCGCGTTGTTTATTGTTCATTTTCTTGTAGTGACCATTAAGTTTTGTTGTTGTAGTTGTGGATCGCCGTTGTTTATTGTTCATTTTCTTGTAGTGACCATTAAGTTTTGTTGTTGTAGTTGTGGATCGCCGTTGTTTATTGTTCATTTTCTTGTAGTGACCATTAAGTTTTGTTGTTGTAGTTGTGGATCGTCGTTGTTAATTGTTCATTTTCTTGTAGTGACCATTAAGTTTTGTTGTTGTAGTTGTGGATCGCCGTTGTTTATTGTTCATTTTCTTGTAGTGACCATTAAGTTTTGTTGTTGTAGTTGTGGATCGCCGTTGTTTATTACTCATTTTCCTTGTACAGTGAATTCAATATTGTATTTTAAGCAGATAATAAACAATTTTATCATTTATTATTACCGATAATGCCTCGAAAATGTTCTGTTTTTTTTTTTTATTGCACTTAAAATTCTAGACACCGACGAAGCACGACATTTCATTGTGACTGATTATGGATAACACTAACCATCGAAATAGTGAGATGAGCGTGGCCTTCGTAACGTTATGGCCTGATACTGACCAAAAAAGGACGTCAAAATGCCAGTCTTTTGCCACAAATTAAAACAAATCGTGAGTTGTATTCAATAGTTCAACCAATGAAATAACTTGTTTCCATGAGCTCTACTAACGACAACTCACTAGGAGGTGCAAAAACCAAATAATGACAAGCATAGCGTTTGATCATGATATGCAATTTTGTACAGAAATATGAACAATAAATTTTGTATTTGGATCGCTTGGCTTGTAGTTGGTTTGTTTACAAATAATTTCTCCACCGGTGACGTCCAATCAAGGGGCGCTACTCTTCCGCTAATCTCATTCCCTATAACAGATAATATCACTTCATCCCAATCAACTTTTTTTTCTATTCCTTTCAGATTTCAAGAAGGAAAAACTTCATCAAATCCAGGGCGTGTTATTTCGGCTTGGGGTCAGCTTGTACCCTCTTGGTGTTATCCGTAATCAACATTGGATACATCACAGTGGCCAATCAAATTTCAAACCGCCATTACAAAGAGATTGGGGATGATCAACTAATCTTTAGAAATTTGACAAATAGACGGATTATTCCTGCTAAAGCTGAATTGATGAATTCTCAAAACAGCGTTGCAGATGAATCCATTACAACTCTTGTCAAAAAGATAGACATGTCCAATTTAACAAAACCGTGGTTTACAATTTTCTCAGCAGACAAACATCTTGACAACTTTACGTCATATTTCACTAAACGAAACAACCTTGTCACAATATTACCGAAGTCCTACGCATTAGATGTCAATATAGACTGTGAGAAAAATAGAACAGTTTTACTAGTGCTCATTCCATCCGTTGTCGAGGACGCTGTTATTCGTGGAGATATAAGAAGGACTTGGGCTTCTATTGTTTACGGTTCTAAGTATAATCAGAGTGATATTGCGAAAGTAATATTCTTCTTCGGTGATTCTGCTCTTGAAAAAGTAGAAAAAGAAAAATTGCAATCAGAATCGGAGGAATTTAGCGATATTGTGACCATCGATATGGTAGACTCTTACAAAAATCTTTCTCTGAAAATATCGTCTATGTTGCAATGGTCAGCAGGCAAATGCCCGTCTGCAAATTTTGTAGCAAAAGTGGATATGGACACGTGGATCAACATACCCCTGATGATCAAATTACTAGAGAATTTAATCAACTTCAACACCAAGAACAACATTTCAGCATCTACTGTGGGTTTTAAACACGCTTACAACATTCCTCAAGCTGTACATTCTGGAAAGTGGGAAATTCCCGTGTCCATTTACCCTTATGAGACTCTTCCAAGATACGTCTACGGACATTCTTATGTTTTGTCAAGGAAAGCTGTCGACGCTGTAGTCTCGGCCTTACCCTATTTCCCCATCATTCCAAATGAAGACGCTTTCATTACTGGAATTATGTCCCTGGTGTCGAATGTCACAAGGGTGCATAGCCCGGCTTTCGCACACTTATTCGAAGAGCAAACCTATCTTGATGTACAAAACAATAGATATGCGTCTTCTATCCATTCGGAAAATAATTTGCTTGATATTTGGAAACAAATAAAGATTCATAATGCAACGAATAACACATTGCATTGAGTAGAAAATAAACCTTTAAAATATAATATGACTCTATTACAACAATGAGTCCATAATATTATGGGCATTAGCCCTGCAATTAACTTACTTACTTACTTGGGGCGCCCAACATGAGCCACAAGTCTTCGCCATTCTGTCCTGTCCTCCATAAGCGTACGCAGCTCCCGGGTGTTGTCCATTCCTGTGTCATCTAGCAGACAGTCAATGTAGGTTTTATTCTGCAATTAAGTTTTTTTTTAAAAATAATAGTCGAGCGTTATACAGAGCAATATTCACTAAAGTGCCCAAAGGATTTGCAAAGGGCACCTAGCCGATAGCAACACTTATCATGTAGAAAGAGACACGATTGATGCCTGTTAGACTATGTTACTTTTTTTCGGACAGAAACAACGCTGTTAACGGTTTGGTACTCACAATATACACATAAGACCGGTGAGAGATTGTGTGTAACGAGCATTTTTCCAAGGATTCAATGGGAGCAATCTATAGATAGTTCGAAGATGACGTCACTCGGGTCTTTGTTGATGTTTTTTGCCATCCGCGTTTATGAGTAATGCTCACTAAACTATATTAACCAGACTATAAAAGTTCATGGATACACACAGTTTTGTGTGTTGGTCCGTTATACTTCCGGATGGCAATGTTATGAGCATCTTAGCCAAGCGCATACTATCTATAGATAGAATGCGCTTGGCCAAGTAGTTCACAACATTGCCATCCGGAAGTATATGGGACCAACACACAAAACTCTGTGTAACCATGAACTTTTATAGTCTGGTTAATACAGTTTAGTGAGAACAACTCACAAACGCGGATGGCAAAAAACGATAACAAAGGCCTGTGTGACGTCATCTTCGTTCTATCTATATTCATGTTTTCGTCCAACCAAGTCATCAATCACATGATTTGTTGTTGTCCAACGATTGGATATTTCTTCACAAATGTAAACACGCTGCTTTGTTTACAAAAGTTATAAACATACACATGTGTCAAACTGAACAAAATGACCAATCGTGATGTTTGTTATTTCAAAATCTGTGAGCAATTTTCACTATGTGGGTCACTTTGAGCAAATATTCAAATGTGACCAATGACCTCGAGCACATGGAAATGTAATATAGATCATGCCCATTATTCGCCGCACAGAGCGATACTCAAGTCCTGGACCTCCACGTTGGCACAGCGTGAGTTCCCCTCCCCCCCCCCCCTTACAAAATTACCATTTATTCGCATTCCAAACTCAGTGCCTTTTTATTTTTATCAATTATATATGATAATGTTAGCAAGTGATTATTAAAACTGTTTTTGCCTTTCTGCATTGATTGTTTATTGTTGGGAAAAGAAGTTTCAATATCCCGTATGAATCAGAGATTGCTTTTTTATCAATTCAAAACATTAATTTGGCCTCTTTGGATCAACCCTCTCCTTACCACCTATAGGAAATCGACACATTTGTTACGATACGACCGTCACTTTTCTCATCCAGATTTAATTTCTTTTTCTTTTTTCTTTTTTTTTTTTTGTTATAGCTATAAAAACTTGACATTCTGTAAAAGAGCTCATATTGTCGAACAATATTATGTATAGAATGTGCTTGTTGCTTTTCTGTTTGAGTAAGAAATGTCTGTTTGTTTGTGTTTGGTGGGTGTGAAGTTTTGGGGGAAATTCTAAAAATGGCTGGTAAGGAGAGGGTTAATTCATTTATTTTGGGCGCAATGTAGAAAAGTGGGTATATTTTGCTTTTTCAACTTTAGTAATATTTCTTTGATTACGGCCTCTTTGGATTAATTTGTTTTTGAGTGCCATGAACAAAAAGTCGGTATTTTGCTTTTTCAACTTTTGTAATATTTCTTGTCAGGACATCTGAATTGATTCTATGAAAATAATAAAAAGTAGTATCTTGTCAGAGGTTTCTAAATCTATGCCTATTAAAAACTCATAACAATGCCAGCTGGATATTCTGTACCAACACACAAAACTATGTGTCACCTTGAAAGTTTATAGTCATGTCAATACAGTTTAGTGAGGATTACTCATAAACGCGGATGGCAAAAAAAAACAATAACAAAGACCTGAGTGCCGTCAACTTCATTCTATGAATAGATAAAACGAAGATGACATCACTCAGGTCTTTGTTCTTGTTTTTGCCATCCATGTTTATGAGTAATTCTAACTAAACTGTATTAACCAGACTATAAACGTTTAAGGTTACACAAAGCTTTGTGTGTTGGTCCGTTATACTTCAGGATGGCAATTTTGTGAGGTTCTTAGCCAAGTGTATTTATATCGCGCAATATCCACTAAAAATCCTCAAAGCGCTATACAAAAGGGTCCCTAGCCAAAAGCAACACTCCACATGAAGTCGGGACATGACGCTTGCGATGGTACATTTTCACGACAGGGACAACGCTGTTCATGGCCGGGCAAAACATTTTACACGTTGAGAGTCTGTGACTAAGGGAGACTTTTCACAGGACTCCACTATGCAACACTCAGAACTGGTCTTGAACCTTGGACCTCACGATCCGAAGGCGAGAGTCAAATCACTTGACCACATAGACACACATTCATTTTTAGAAATATAATTTTTACGAAGTCCCAGGTTGCACGTTTAATGCAAACGGGTCCAAACAAAAACAGCAATAACAACGAAATCAACAAAATATATGATTATACCCGACGTCTACCTATGTGCAGGTCTGATAACCGAAATTATTATGGGCTCATTGTTATAATGGAAAAACTCTCAAAACAACGCAAAATATTGTCCATTACAACAATGTTATTACAGGCCCATTATTGCATTCTGTTATCAGACCTATCAGTATGTGCACCAAGATTATACCCTTTAGTTCTTTTTACAGAGACAAACAATTTTACCGTGTCACAACAGCAAACTAATTAGATATGGCATACCTATTATCGTTTACTAAAAAAAAAAACAACAAATAAACATGGCGGTTCTTGAAATATAATTTATCCCCACACGCAACCGAGTTTTTTATTTATTTGTTGTTTTTTTTTTCTCCTAAAACTAGATTTTGACGCGTAATGATATTTTTATCACAATGATAATTCTTACGGTTAAATATTTATACGTCGGTTAAATTGGATTCAATAGTCTGATGTCACGTCCGCCCAGCAACGAGCAGCTTTGTTTTAAACAAAGAAAATTGGTACTTTTTATTCTTCGTGCTGGCTAGAACGTTTTCACATGTCATGTTGTTGTTAACAGCGTTGTCTCTGTCGGAGAAAAAAATGTATTCTCGCCTAACAGCAGGCGTCCTGTCTCGTTCTACATGTTACATGTTGCTGTTGGTCAGGGACCCATTGTAAAGCGATTTGAGCACATTAAGTGGATATTGTGCTATATAAAAGCTAAAGTTGTTTTTGTTATAGATCTCGGTGATACGCTGATGTCACCCAGCTATACCAATAGGCAAAACCAAACGAAATAAAAGGTTTACTGGAATTGATGGAGAACTGCATTGAGGAGCTGGATGGTAGCTAAATAAATAAATAATTGAGCTTTATATAGCGCAATATCCACTGAATATGCTCAAAGCGCTTTACAAGGGGTCCCTCACCAACAGCAACATTTAACATATATGAATGGACATGACGCCTGTAAGGCGATATTACAATTTTTCGTACAAAGACAACGCTTTTAACGACCAGGTACTCATTTTACACCCGAGTACGGTGAGAGAATGTGAGTAAACTGAAAACGAAATATGAGATAAGAGAGCTCCTATTATGTAATCCTAAAAAAAAAAATATTTGTGACCAAAGCCTTTAGATTTGTAATGATGGCGTGAAAACAACATTTTCGGAAAATTCCAGAAGCCTGGGAATTTACTTCAGCAGTGAGGTCCCAGGTTTGAGAATTTTTGCCAAGATGAGAGTCATAATTTAAATCGATCGATATTTGAAGAAGTTTTCTGACCATTAAAAAAAAAAAACACGCATCTTTCTGAAGTATAGCAGTTGACTTGTTAGACAAGGGGATATAATTCAATTTATTCTAAATGTCTGCTCAAATTTTTTTGCAAAGACTTTCTATGGTTAGTCCAGTAGTCACGACAATTAAACAAGGGAAATAATTCATTTTATCTCGTCTTCTCAAATTGTCTTGGTTATATAACTTGATTCTTGGACAAAAAACCAAGCAGTCAGAATTTCAGCATTTTCGTCGATTTTTATTTTTTATTTTTATTTATTTTTTTTTTTTTTGAGTGATCCTTTAACCACTACACTGCCGTACTGTTCTGGAAAGAAACATAATTAAAATTTAACCAGAAAACTCGTCCTTCAAATATAGATCGATTTAAATTATTCTCACAATGGCAAAAAAAAAAAATATATATATCAAACTTTGGACTTAGCCATGTCTTCATTGAAGTTCCAGGTTTGAAAGTTGGTAAAGAGAGGGTTATCATAGTATAGCAATGACTATCCCGCACAAATCTTTGGGCCTCTTTTTCGCTCACAAAGTGCCCAAATTCGCGTCAAATTATGGGACGAAGCCGTTTCGTATATGCTATTTTAAAAAATTAATTACGACGCTGTTTATCAATGAATATGACTGAAAGTTGGCACACAGTTAGAAAAAAGGTCATTTTAGATTATGTCAAGCGACAAAACTCGTGCAATTACCAGAAGACCGTTAAAAATAGATTTTTACTCTTTGGAGTAAAATATTTCTAAAACTACCGGGCGTGGAGGTTTTGTCGCTGACAGGGTAATACATGAACATTTCTTCTTTTTGGTTGTAAAATTTCATATGAATATGACGAGTACTTTTCCCGTATATTACAAAACACCATCCTAATTTGCTCTTCAAGTTTCAATCTTTTAATACACTTATTACGCAAGATACAACCAAAGGTCGAAAAAAAATGCCGAAAAAGCGTCCCATATTTTCGCGTTTTTTTTCCTCTTTGCGGGTCATCCAAATAAATGACACCTTTAAAACTGTATAACTTGTTTATTTATGAATGGATTTTCAAAATTCAAAAACATTTATTCTCAGTGGAGATAGGGCTTGGATTTTAGACAAATATTTTCCTCAAAAAGAGAAAAAAACATTTTTCATAGTCATTGCTACATAGTATTCTTGAATTACTACGTTTGAAGTTTCGAACTTGTTCCCAACACGCTATTGATACTGATACTTATTTGACTACCTGCTGCCACAAAGTGTGTGGTCTTGAACACGTCGACTCTCATTTTACACCACTGCACTACGGCTGACGCCTGGGTTATTCCAATTCCAGTCTTCCCTTGGAAAAGACACATTTTCCCTTTCAATAAAGGGAATTTTATTTTATTTGACTCTTAAATTTAAAGAGATAATATAACACTATTACACGGTGGGTCACATAAAATATATTCTTTTATAATCATTATCATATTTTGTTGTTAACTTGAATTCGTATCACGTTTCCTTCACACTTGTCTTACTGTAATATGTTTTGTTTTATATCACTGTAAAGCTCTTAGAGTCTGTGACAACGGGGCAAAGCGCTATATAAATGTCATTTATTATTATTAGTGTTATTGGAAACTTGATCAATATTTCCAGACGGCGAGTTCAAGAAATGTGTATTCCAGGGACTAAACGGAAACAAACGCGCATCTGTTGAAGTGACACGTTGGGGAGCAGGCACTGGTGAACAATAAAGATCTGAAAAGGTGTGTTTGAAACAGCAACAGACAGACAAAGCAAGAGAGGAAAATACAAGGCGGAAAAACAAAACGATAACTCCTCGACAGGGGATCGAACCTCAAACCCCCTGATTACCGATCAGACGTGCTACAATTGGATCACAGAGCTTACCCGATTATTTGGGAAGATTTAAAGCCTAATTTCTTCACAAGGATACGTATCTCCGCTGTGAACCCGCTCATAATATAATAAAATAATTAATTAATAAAATAATAATAATAATAATAATATAATATAATAATAATATATTAATAAATAATAATAATAATAATAATAATATAATAATAATATAATAATAATAATATAATAATAAATAATAATAATAATAATAATAATAATAATAATAAAATAATAATAATAATAATAATAATAATAATATAATAATAATAATAATAATAATAATAATAATAATAATAATAATAATAATAATAATAATAATTAATAATAATATAATAATAATAATAATATATAATAATAATAATATAATATAATAATAATAATATAATAATAAATAATATAATAAATAATAATAATAATAATAATAATAATAATAATAATAAAATAATAATAATAATAATAATAATAATAATAATAATAATAATAATAATAATAATAATAATAATAATAATAATAATAATAATAATAATAATAATAATAATAATAATAATAATAATAATAATAATAATAATAAATAATATAATATATAATAATAATAATAATAATAATAATAATAATAATAATAATAATAATAATAATAATAATAATAATAATAATATAATATAATAATAATAATAATAATAATAATATAATAATAATAATAATATAATAATAATAATAATAATAATAATAATAATAATAATAATAATAATAATAATAATAATAATAATAATAATAATAATAATATAATAATAATAATAATAATAAATAATAATAATAATAATAATAATAATAATAATAATAATAATAATAAATAATAAATAATAATAATAATAATATAATAATAATAATAATAACTAATAATAATAAATAATAATAATAATATATAATAATATAATAATAATAATAATAATATAAAATAATAATAATAATAATAATAATAATAATAATAATAATAATAATAATAATAATAATAACAATAACAATAATAATAATAATAATAATAATAATAATAATAATAATAATAATAATAATAATTATAATAACAATAATAATGATACTGCACATTTATATAGGGCCAACATTTCATGCAATATGAGCTCTTGGCTCTGAAAAGTGAGCTTTTATATAGCGCAATATACATTAAACGTGCTCTGAGCGTTTTACAAAGAGTCTCTGACCAACAGCAGCAACATGTAACATGAAGAACAAGACATGACGCCTGTTAGGCGATATTACATTTTTTTCCGACAAAGACAACGCTGTTAACTGCCAGGTACTCATTTTACACCTGAGTAGGGTGAGAGAGAATGTGAGTAAAGACCCTTTTCTAAGAACTCAACTATGCGCAGAGCGAGGCTCGAACCCAGAACCTTCCGATCCGAAAGCGAGTGTCATACCAATAGACCACATAGCCACACGCAAGTGATCCCAGTGCTGTGTGGTGCCCGGGAAGACCGCGTTTCGGTATGTTTGTGTTTGCCCGTTGGGGGAATTGGATTCAATAGTCTGATGTCACGTCGCCCAGCAACGGCGGCCATGAAATCGGTGTTGCTTTTTAAGTCAAATTTGGCACAGTGACGGTCATAGTCACAGTAGTAGTAGTAGAGTATGCCAATTGGATTCAATGGTCTGATGTCACGTCGCCAGCAACGGCGGCCATCGTGGTTCTAAACAAAGAAAATCGTTACTTTTTATTCTTCATGCTGGCTAGAACTTTTCATATGTGTTGTGATCATAATGTGTAAAAGTCAAAACATGATCAAATTTATAATGGGATTTTTTTCCCCTCGATACGCTTTTATGCTCGTCGGAGAAATATTTCAAAAGGGCGTCCGCCATTGTTCCGATAGTTTAGAGTCATTTACTAAGTTACCATGCGTCATTACTAGGTAAGTGACGTTACGACTGTTGAGGCTTATAGGGAATGAGATTAGCGGAAGAGTAGCGTCCCTTGATTGGACGTCACCGGTAGAGAAGTTATTTGTAAACAAACCAACTACAAGCCAAGCGCTCCAAATACAAAATTTATTATTCATATTTCTGTACAAAAATGCAAGGAGTATTAATTATTACTATATAATAAATTTGTTATGCATTGAGTTGATTAACTCACTCAACCCTATCACAGACTATATCCGTAGTTTACCCAGGGTTACTTTTACCCAATGCCGATTTGATTTATTACATTTTTTCTAAGACAAATTATAGGCGTAGATAGTATCAAAGCTAATGGTTTTGTTTTTACATGACAGTTGAATAAAAATATCCATATACATGCTCACTTTAATACATTTTTTTCCAATTTTGAAAAGAAGAAAAAACCTCTAGAATTGAATGAGTTAAATATGATAATGATTAATTCGTATTGCTATAATCGTAACATGCAGTGTAATGATCACATAGAATATTTTTTTCTGAATATTTATGCCTAATGCAAACTGCGGCTTTTATTATTTTAGAAGATTAATCAAGATATTATTTACGAGTTGTTAACATTTATTTTCGTTTTGAATTTATTTATTTCGTTGATCATCTTTATATCCTTTTAGGTTTGTTTGTTTGTTTGTTTGAATAAGATGTTTACAGTATTTCATTTCAACATATTATTCTTCCTCTCCTCCTCCTCCTCATCCTCCTCCTTCTCCTCCTCTCTATCCTTCTCTCCTCCTCTCTCCTCTCCTCCTCCTCCTCCTCCTCCTCCTTCCTCCTCTCTCCCTCATCTGTCCTCCCAACTCACATCCCATTCTTCATATCCTCCATAACATCATACATCACATATCATCATCGTCATCCACCATCAAACATATCATAACATCTCATAATCATCACTCATACACATCAATAACAATATCATCAAATCATCATCTATAAATCATATCCATCATCATCATCATCATCATCATCATCATCATCATCACATCATCATCATCATCACATCATCACATCATCATCATCATCATCATCATCATCATCACATCATCATCATCATCATCAACATCATCATCATCATCATCATCATCATCATCATCATCATCATCATCATCATCATCATCATCATCATCATCATCATTTTACCATTTTTAGGATAATATTTGGCAGCTCTGATTTATCTATTGTATTTGGCTTAGGGAAGTAGATACTACACTAATTACAAAAACACAAAATTGTATTTTACACATTTTAAAAATCAATCAAGATTCAATTCCACTAAACCAAGTTTTTCTTTGCTATAATCTTTTTTTTTTAATCTCAATTGGAATCAATAGTCTGATGTCACGTCGCCCAGCAACGGTGGCCATCGTGGTTCTAAACAAAGAAAATATGTACTTTTTATTCTTCATGCTGGCTAGAACTTTTCATATGTCTTTTGATCAGAATGTGTAAAAGTCAAAACATGATCAGATATATAATGTGATTTTTTTTTCCTCTGGATACGCTTTTATGCTCGTCGGAGAAATGGCGTCCGCCATTGTTCCGATTGTTTAGAGCCAGTTACTAAGTTACCATGCGTCATTACGAGGGAAGTGAATTTACGATTATTGAAGGCTATTGGTAGAAAATTCGACTGACAACCAAACGAGCTGATTTCGAATCCTGGTAAAGTCAAACAGATTTTTGTTGGGTTTTCTTTTTTCATACTCCCTGTCCAACGATTGGGAAGCTTTGTCGATTAGATATGTGATCCACATGCTCAAAACAGTATTATAAGTACTCCTTTAGACAATAGTAAGTGATTGCTATCCTTTGGATAGGACGCTAGTCTGTCGCAAAGTACGTACTTGCCAAATCGTACAGACTCAGATACCCATTCACTGCTGGGTGGACAGGGGGGTCAGAAAAAAAATAATCTCGACTGCACCCAGGATCGAACTCGGTCCCTTTGCGTGTGAAGCGAGTGCTCTACCAGCGGGGCTATCGGGAACCCCCCCCCCCCTCCTCAAAATACAGTATTATGCCGGGGTAATTAAATGCTGAACATTGAATTTATTGACGAACAGGATACGTAATCAATTTTTGATTCAGAAAAGTGAGTGGAGCAGGCACTTATTAACAACATAAGATGAAGTGAGTAAAAAAATTCCCCGCTCCACTCACTTTTCTGAATTAAAAATTCACCCCATATACCGGAGCATACTCAATGTCTCAATTGTTTCCATGTTATATGTTGTGTTGAGAATATTGGCTATTAAGCGTAATTGCTGGCCAGCTAACTTTGCGGTGGTTGTGTGTTGGACCCGCGGTCTCCAGTAGTCGGTGAGAGAGGGCTCTAGTAATGAATGACCTGAGTTTGATACGAATTTTTTCGGGTTCATGGATAGCTCATACGGTAGAGTCACGCTCTCACATGCCAGGCGGAGTTGTCGTAACAATAAGGTCGCGGGTTCAAACCCCATCACCGCCGCGAAAAAAAATTATTCTCTATTGTCTTCTGGCACTTTGTTACTCACTTCATCTCTTGTTGTTACCTAAATTGAATACCAGTAGGAAAGAGAAGAAGAGAGGAAGGCCCCGGGTTGCTTGGAGGAGAACAGCAGAGGGAGAGATGAGAGAGAGAGAGAGAGAGAGAAAGAGAGAGAGAGAAAGAGAGAGAGAGAGAAAGAGAGAGAGAGAGAGAGAAAGAGAGAGAGAGAGAGAGAGGGGGAGACATGGATTTCCCTGATGATAACCAGAGACAGATTAAGATGGATGACATGAAAGAGATATCATGAGATGAAGGTGGAGATGGATAGGGCATGGTATGAGAAAGGAGAAAGTAAACATTGCCCTACATTGGAATACCTGTAGGAAAGAGAAGAAGAGAGAAGGCCCCGGGTTGCTTGGAGGATGACAGTGGAGGGAGAGATGAGAGAGTGGGGGAGGGGGGGGGGAGACATGCATTTCCCTGATGATGGCCATAGACAGATGAAGGAGGAGGTCTTTCGTTACTGCCCAACATGGCAATAGGCATAATGGGAGGTAAGCCAATGCTACGCCTTCGTAAAGTTATGGCCTGACACTGACCAAAAAATGACGTCAAAATGCCAGTCTTGGGCCACAAAAGAAAACAAATCGTGAGTTGTATTCAATAGTTCAACCAATGGGACCACTTATTTCCATGAGCACTACTAACGAGAACTCACTAGGCGGTGCAGAAACCAAATAAAGACGTCAAACTGCCAGTCCTTTTGGGTTTCAATGTCAGGCTATAACTTAACGATGGCTACGGTCAATGTGTGACGTGAATCGAAATATTTATGGTATGGATAGTATGCGCTTGGCTAAGAGGCTCATAACATTGCCATCCGGAAATATAACGGACCAACACACAAAACTGTGTGTATCCATGAACGTTTATAGACAGGTTAATACAGTTCAGTGCGCATTAGTCATAAACGCGGATGGCAAAAAACAATAACAAAGACATAAGTGACGTCATCTTCGAACTATCTATATCAAGGAGAATGAATATTATTTTCTAGAGTTGGATCTTTTGAACTCGAGGTGGTTCCGACAGCTCGATTGGCGGAGGACTCGCTTTACACGTAACGGAACCGAAATCGATCCCGGAGCGGGTGAAGTTTATAGACAGAATGCGCTTGGCCAAGGAGTTCACAACATTGCCATCCGGAAGTATAACGGACCAACACACAAACTCTGTGTAACCATGAACTTTTATAGTCTGGTTAATACAGTTTAGTGAGAACAACTCACAAACGCGGATGGCAAAAACAATAACAAAGGCCTGAGTGACGTCATCTGCATACTATCTATAGATTGTGTTTCCGGACCCCCCCCCCCCCCCCCCCTCATTTCCCCTTCCCCTTTGTCTATCCAGCAGTGAAAAGCAGATAAATGAGTCCGTTAGATTTTGCGAAAACTACTTTGCAATAGACTAGCGGCTTCTCCAAAGGGTAGCAAGCATTTTCTATTGTCCGTTTCACGCTATATTAACCTGGATAAATTCCAGCTCGATGAGCCTAATGGATCTAACGGAAGGTGGGCGGAAAGGTCACTACTGCTGTACCATCTTTTCCTTTTTATCTATTTTCCCTTTCAACGTTGCTCTCCTCTTTCTCCTGGTTTGACAATGTTTAGGTTTATTTTTCTTCTTGGTCCTAGCACAGTTGTCAAACCTAACGTAATTATTAATTAACCGAACGAACATAACATTTTATTGTTTTATTACACGGTTTATCGTAGCCGCGCTTTGGAAAACCGGATGTCATGAAAAAATGTGAAACTAAATAAAACCAGGCACTTAGCTGTTTTGCATGCGTGTTAGTTGACAGTTGTCAGGGTACGCGGGTATAGCTGCTATCGGTTCTCTGCCATTACTGTTATATTGATTAACGAATCAAATTGTATGGAAAAAATGCCGCATGATTATTATTCTCATTATCCCGACTACGAATAAACTGCTATAAAGAATGTAAGCCTTGCAGCTGTGTAAAATGCTCCGCCAATAATTATTATGCAAATGCTTTA
This sequence comes from Berghia stephanieae, assembly GCF_034508935.2. Classification (NCBI taxonomy): domain Eukaryota; kingdom Metazoa; phylum Mollusca; class Gastropoda; order Nudibranchia; family Aeolidiidae; genus Berghia; species Berghia stephanieae. The sequence goes on along the minus strand of NC_088364.1, from coordinate 75,981,995 downwards.
CGTGATAATTGTAATGACATTAACCGCTTAAGTGAAAATCACTTATTAGCATGAAATGTTTAAAAAAGGCGAATGTTTGCTTTAGATGTAATTTTTTTTAAATTGTATTTTCTAATTCGTCGTAATATGCGCTGTCGTTTTACTACTTATCATGGAATTGGAAGAAGTTAAACTTCTCACGAAATATATAAGTATTTTTAACCCTCTCCTTACCCCTTACAGCAAAATCATCACATTTGTTACGACACAATATACATTTTTTTCTTATTCAGATTTATTTTGCACATCACAAAATGTGAAGAATGATCTTTGTTTAATTAATAAGAACATAAAGTTGTTTTGTCGAGAGGTTGTTTGTGTTTAAAGAAACCATTTTTCTGCTGGGTAAGCCTGCCATTTTGGGAAAATACTTGAAATCATCGGTAAGGAGAGAGTAAAAGCATATTATTTTGTGGAAATTTAATAAAACTGGCATGTGAGGAATGCAAGACTGATGTTGGAGATTTTGTTTTTACTTATTGCTTCGCTTTCCTCATTTATCATCATTATAAAATATATCTTAAAACGATCATCGATATCAAAATTCGATGTTAATTGAAGAAATATTCTATTTTATAATATATCCATTGGTTTATTTTATAATAAAACACATTATCATGTTGTTATGACAAAATGCTTTTAAAATATCCTAAAAATTAATCTTTGTGTTTTATACGTGATCGACTAATTACACGCATGAAAACATTCCACACGTCACAATGCCCCCCCCCCCCCCCCCCCCTAACCCCCTCCCCTTCTCAATCCCTTTTAAAAGCGATCCTTTTCATGGAATCAATAGGCGAAAACTTCGGTTAAAAGAATTTCGTTTGCGTCAACATAAACACCTGCCGTTTCAGCGGATACCACTAAATAGGGAGACAGCGTCAGCAATGAAGGAAATAAAAAGGCTCATTGGCTTTCCAAATAACAAACTATAATCTGTATATTAAATGTGAACACACAGTTCGTTCCTCCGGTGCTGTTTATATTTCTGGCTTTCCACATTAAAAACTCAGAATTGTGAATGTAGGTAAAATAATTCTACCATCAAATCCGATCCTTTTATAATTTATATCCTTTGGTTAAAGATCAACGTTCAACAAAACTATTTGTGTTTATATAAAAAAACTTAAATATTTGTATTTGTTTCTAGTCAGCAGGGCAACGAAAAAGAGGGGGAAATTTAACAAAAAATTTCCTTTGTAATTTTGTTGCTTTTAAATTAACCTTATTAGCATCCCATTTTATGTATTTTTCAGTGTTTCTATTTATCCTCTTTTTCATTTTATATTATCGAAACGTAGAGTAGTTCAAGAGCCAATGGGCCTTTAAAAAAACTTTCAAATGCTCTTTATCTTAACTTCCATGAGTCGAAAACATAAATTTTCAAATAAATGTAACCCACAATCATTGTTAACTTGACAATCTGCGCTGCATACCAATAGATAGTTCGAAGATGACACTCACACAGGTCTTTGTTATTTATTTTTTTTTTTTTTGCCATCCGCGTTTATGGCAATGTTATGAGCTTCTTAGCCAAGCGCATACTATCTATATATACTATGCGCTTGGCCAAGAAGCTCATAACATTGCCATCCGAAAGTATAACGGACCAACACACAAAACTGTGTCTAACCATCAACTTTTATAGTCTGGTTAAAACAGTACAGTTATAAGTACTCAAAAACGCGGATGGTAAAAACTAATAACAAATACTTGAGTGACGTCATCTTCGATCTATCTATAACGCTATATCCACTGTGCCTGCCCAAAGCACATTTACAAGGTGGCCCTAACCAACAGCATTTATAACTCAACGTGTAAGACAAAACATGACGACGGTTGTTAGGCGATACTTTTGTTTCCTCCGACACAGACAACACTGTTAGAGGCCATGCCTTTTTGAAACATGACATTTGGAATAATTTCCCAAATATCTCGCCACGAGTTTCCCAGCCAAAAGTCTTAGTCAAAATTCCCCCGAAAGTGTGTTATAAATTGAGACGGCAGACATTAACTGCGTGTTCACCTAAGGCAGCCACGGGCGGCCTTGATAAAAAAAAAAAAAAAAAAAAAAGAAGTTAATACGACCGTTATGATAACGGAGTTGCGCCATATGTCTCCAGTTTCAATCTATTGATATCAATGTTATTGATTAAGGAAGTGAAATGTACTACGGAACCGTCTAGTGCTGCTATAGCTTTAGTTTTTTTTATTTCTTCGTGTGCGCCAGGTTTTATTCCGCGATGGGAGAGAGCAGGTAGTCAGGCAATTTACATCGTGTGTTTATAGTTTAACGGATTAGGCAGAGTGGATTCGGTTTTGTTGACTTTATTCTCATTCGGATCGATATATATATATATATAATGTGTTGTGGATTTTGAACTTTTTTGGTGAAAGTCTCTATCTATCTATTTGTTTTATTCGGTACTGAATTCTCTTTGAATAATGAGCTTTCTATAGATAGTTCGAAGATGACGTCACTCAGGTCTTTGTTATTGTTTTTTTTTTTGCCATCCGCGTTTATGAGTAATGCTCATTGAACTGTATTAACCCGACTATAAACGTTCATGGATACACATAGTTTTGTGTGTTGGTCCGTTATACTTCCGGATGGCAATATTATGAGATTCTTAGCCAAGCGCATACTATCTATACTTCCAGATGGCAATGTTATGAGATTCTTAGCCAAGCGCATACTATCTATACAGGATAATGATATGAACTAAACTTCTCAATACAATTAAGAAGGAATCGTGTTTATCATGCAATCTACTCGTAGATATATAAGAATGAATATTAATGCAAAAATTACATAGATATATTAACATTAGAACTTGATATCCATGACCAAAAGCTCTGATGCCGCAAATCGATGCTTACGCGTGTAGTTTTCATTGAATTAGGCTATCTACACCCTATAGGGAATGAGATTAGCTGAAGAGTAACGTCTCTTGATTGGACGTCACCCATAGTCTGTGACGTCACCGGCGGAAAAGTTATTAGAGAGAGAACGTCATGTTGTTGTGCGCATGCGTCTCTCGTCCTCGCGGATAGTCTGTGACGTCACCGGCGGAAAAGTTATTAGAGATAGAACGTCGTGTTGGTTGTGCGCATGCGTCTCTTGTCCTCGTTCAGCGAGGACGAGAGACGCATGCGCACAACCAACATGACGTTCTCTCTCTAATAACTTTTCCGCCGGTGACGTCACAGACTATGGGTGACGTCCAATCAAGGGACGCTACTCTTCCGCTAATTCATTCCCAATAGATAGTTTTCGCAAGATGGAATAAGTCTGTGTTTGATTAAAGGATCTAACAACAGGTCTTGTGAGCAGAGAACAACAAGAGCAAAGAGGATTTTGCTAATTATTTACAAAACTTTCCAATTTCAATGAGGATATATATATATATATATATATAATATATATATATATATATATATATATAAATATATATATATAAATGACACCAACTATGATGTTTCATCTGTCCAAGTATAGATTACATTATACAAGTGTGGTCGACTGATGCCTTATAACTGATTGCAATAGAACTTACTCTTTATTTCCAGATGTTATTTTTAGTAACACCTCGTGGTAATAGTGTACCCAATCATAGACAATGAGCGAATGGCGCCCCACATTGACAGATATTTATGAGTGTATAAGGTTTGCCATAGGTTCAGCATTGCATTTAGCAAAACATTTCTTTCTTTGAGGAGAATACCAAGACCAGCGTGTAGATAGTTCGAAGATGACATCACTCAGGCCTTTGTTATTGTTTTTGCCATCCGCGTTTGTGGGTTGTTCTCACTAAACTCTATTAACCAGACTATAAGAGTGCATGGTTACACAAAGTTTGTGTGTTGGTCCGTTATACTTCAGGATGGCAATGTTGTGAACTCCTTGGCCAAGCGCATTCTATCTATACTTCGTTAACAAGAAACGGTTAAACGTTTCTTTTTATGTAAACGAATTAGTGGCGTTGATTTTCGCGTGATCTACTTCACAATGTTGTTCGATGAACATGAGACTATGAATAAATGCGTTTGCTACCTAATTCAGCCCCCTGATTCATTGATGTTTGGTGATGACACGAGTCCATTCATATTATAGGATCGGACCGGTAATTCATTCACAGCGACTGGTGACTCAATGCTCTCTTTGTGTTGAGTGATCTGTGGCTTTTTGTTTACTCGTCGGAATCATCAAGCCATTTCAAATGTAATTTCCATGTGAGATGTCTTCATAACAGTGTTAACTGTATTAGTCACAACGAAGAGACTCAATCTGCGGCAAACGCATTCCCCCAATATTGTCAATCATACAACCAACCGTCATCAAAGTTTTTTAGTTTTCCTCCATTCTAACAAAGGAATAATTTAAGAATGGATCTGCATTATCAAATCTCGACAGTTTTACTGATCATCGGGTATACACTTTACGGTGTTGGCATCTCTTCAAACGCGTGGAAATTTGAGACGAACTATTGTTACGGCTTGCTATATCGGTGTGGGAAAAGGGAATGCACTTTTAATAAAGTCAGCTATTTTGGTACGTATATTTTGTTGTTTTGTAACAATACCAAGTGATTTTGAAGGTGGTCAGCGACTAAGAGCTGGGTGGGGTTCCTGACCTCCCATAGTGGGCAGGGAGGCACTTACTGTGTCTTCTATCCCCCTATATCTGTTTTCCAATTTGCTTTCTGTCTTTGCCTTGGAATGAGATTACTTGGTTTTGCCCTGGTCCTGGCTGGAAGGGAAACAGTCAAATGCATAGTTATTGTTTTGGTAGATGATATTTTTTTCCTTGTAAATCATCTCCCTGTCATGTATTGTTATGTTTGTTATTCTGAATGTATAATGTAAGCATTTGAGTGTAATCCTCTTAGTGGGAGCTTGTGCTGGTGTATGGGTGAGACATTTAGGTGATCTCAAACTAAGTACACTGAAAGTGTGCTCTTGGAATCTACATATGTTCCCTATTTCAACCATTCCCCTTTGTCTTACTTGTTTCCTCAAGTCCTTTTTTATTGTACATCTAGAATCTTTTCACTATCCAATTTTCTTCCTTTTTACTGGCGCTGATATGACATAAATTTGTTGCAAGTGCCGTGAAACCCTTAAAAACAAAAACAAACAAAGCGACTAAGAGAAGAGAACTGAAAATGATAGCAAAATACTATAGCCGCCGCTTTGATTCCTTGGGCAAGACATTTAACATATTACCTCATTTAAGTTCGAATGAAAACCTGGCTGACGACGGCAGTGTTGATGCACAAAAGGTGTTTGAACAGCAACGAAGCGTAGCCATCGTTAACAAATATCTAGCCTGATACTAGAACCCTCGAGGACGTATAGTTTGACGTCATTTTTAAGGTTTGTGCAGCGTCTAGTGAGTTGTCGTTGGTAGAGCTCAAGAAAACAAGTTATTCCAATGGTTGAACTGTTGAATACAACTCACGATTTCTCTTCTCTTGTGGCAAAAGGTTTGTCTTTTGACGTAATTTTTTTGATCAGTATCAGCGTAGGCATCGTTAACTTATAGCCTGACACTGACCAAAAAATGACGTTAAAATGCCAGTCTTTGGCCACAATGCAAACAAATCGTGAGTTGTATTCAATAGTTCAACCAATGGGACCACTTGTTTCCATGAGCTCTACTAACGACAACTCACTAAGCGGTGCATGATGGTGATGGTGGTGGTGGTGGTGGTGGTGGTTGTGATGATGATGATGGTGGTGGTAGTGATGATGATGATGATGATGATGAGATGTGATGTGTGATGTGATGATGTGGGTGGTGATGGTGATGATGATGATGATATTGATGATGATGATGGTGGTGGTGATGATGATGATAATGATGATGATGATGATGATGATGATGATGATGATGATGATGATGATGATGATGATGATGATGTTGTTGATGATGATGATGATGATGATGTGATTATGATCATGATGAGGATGATGATGATGATGATAATGATGGTGGTGGTGGTGGTGATGCTGATGATGATGATGATGATGATGATGATGATGATGATGATGATGATGATGTGATCATCATGAGCATAATCACATCATCATCATCATCATCATCATCATCATCATCATCTTATCATCACACACCATACATCATCAATCATCATCACCATCCATCATCATCACATCATCATCATCACATCCATCCACATCACATTCTCACATCAAAAACTGATGCTGGTCATAACGATATCTAAAATAAAAGAATGCACCATTACAAAACCGTTAATCACTTGTTTGTATTTTTTTTCTCTCTAACAGGCTACATGAATTTGATCCGCATCGGGTTTCTCATATCCTGCATACTTTTATTGATATCCTGCATATGTTTGTTTATAGAGGTTGTCATGGCGATGACAGGAAAGAATTCCAAAGCTAAACAACGGCTAGGACGATGCGTTGTCGTAACCGTTACGTTAGCAGGTGAGAATCTACTTCATCTTTGTTAAGACCACCAAAGTAAAACTAACAATGCCCTCCGGATTGTTAACAAGGGGCGGTTTGGGTCTTTTCTAAAAAAAATTCAATACCTATATTGGGCGGTTTTAATCACTTTGTATCGTCATTGTACGTTAAAAAACATCATTTATGGTGAAAAATTTTAATTATCTATGTTGATACCCATTTTGCGACCTAATTTGGGGATCTGACGTAAAAAAAATATAACAATCTTGTGGCAAACGTTCCACAAAAACTAATGAAGGAATGACCTCCATATTCTTCCCTCTTGTCAACATTGTACTATAGTGTGTCACCATAGAGAGATTTTACGGCTTTAGCTTATGGAATTTTTATTAGAACATTACAAAGTTGAGAATCAAAATGTTATGACAAAATTGACCTTAAAAATTCAGAATTAGGATTATAATTTAAAATTCACATATCTTATCAAAAAAAATCTCTCTGGAGTGACATAAGACGTTATCTCTGTGATAATTGTGGAAATTTTCAGACAATTTCATTGAATTGATTCTGAGAAACGTTTGACACAGTTTCCCATACCCTTAGAAAAATTACATATTGAGTAAAGAGCAAAATAGCTTCCCGTTTTTAACACTTTTCTTGTTATCTGTACCTGTGTTTTTCGTGCCTTTATAGTCTACTTTAAGATTTTGGACTTCAATTATGTTATTTCTAAGATAATAAAATATCATTTTCCACCAAAATCTCAAAATCATCAATTTTTCGAAGGATTTTCGTAATAATTAGACCCAAACCGCCCCTTAACATTGAGAACGTACAAAGACGCGCTACGAGACTTTTATCCGATATTCTCCATCTATCCTATAGGGAATAAGATTAGCGGAAGAGTAGCGTCCCTTGATTGGACGTCACTCATAGTCTGTGACGTCACCGGTGGAAAAGTTATTAGAGAGAGAACGTCATGTTGGTTGCGCGCATGCGTCTCTCGTTCCGCGTTTGGTTTGAGAATGTTTGGTAAGATGTGAGGCCATTTTGATCGATAGATATTGGAATGAAGAGTTTTTTATGGCCAAATTTTATATACCTGTTATGTTTTGTTTTTGTTTTGTTTTGTTTTTATTTCCACGGTACGGCAGTATAACCGGATAAAGTAAATGTTTATTGATTTTTAAAGTATAGTTAAATAAAAACGTTATTGAATTCAATGAACAAACCATAGTTTAAGTTATCCTACATTGGATCAGAATTTATTGGCACCAGGTGGCGATACTATGCGTAATCTGCGTTACATACACACGCACACACACACGCACTCACTCATACACACACACTTAATCACTCACACAAACACTCGAAACACACATACACACACATATACATTTTTTTTTAGTGTTAAGCCAATTCCCAGTTATCAATATCAGCCTGTGCGTGTCCAATCAATAAACGTATACAAGGTGAATGAATTCAAATAGGTTAAAATAATTATGATTATAATATTAGCAGCCCACGAGCAACAACAAAAATCTTTAATGTTACAGTAATCAATGACAGTGGTCTAGTGGTATTAAATCGATTGTCAGCGTGACACGGGTTCGATCCAACTGTGATCCTCTTATTTTGCTTACTTCAGAGTCGATCACAATCTCTAAATCATTTGAGCCTATAGGGAATGAGATTAGCGGAAGAGTAGCGTCCCTTGATTGGACGTCACCCATAGTCTGTGACGTCACTGGCGGAAAAGTTATTAGAGAGAGAACGTCATGTTGGTTGTGCGCATTCGTCTCCCGTCCTCGCTTCCGGTGAAAGCGGCTTGAGACACTTCAAAACCAAATTGACGTTCTCTCTGTAAGGCGACGTCCAATCAAGGGATACTACTCTTCTAATAATCATATTCCCTATAAAAAAAAGGCACTCGATAAACGTTTAAATTTAAGTTTGTCGAGTAGATCGACATATGCCATATAAATATAACGTGTTTAATCACCTATTGTGTCCCTTAATAGGATTCAATAGTCGTAACGTCACTTCCTTCCTAATGACGCATGGTAACTTAGTAACACTGGCTCTAAACTATCGGAACAATGGCGGACGCCCGTATAGAGCAGTAAAGTTAGGTGCCCCAAACGTAAACAATAACAAGTTGCTAGTGATTTCCGTTAGGGACCGGAATAATTTACGCACAATATAGGTCTCCCAATTTTGTAGTTTGAGTTGTAGGCAATACACTTTCAGTATTGAAAATATGTTTACATAAAATCTAACAATTGCAGAAATAATAATATAAGGCTAAATTATTATGAAAATCAGGCTCCGAATAATTCTCGTTTTGTTCACACCAGCGCAATAATTTGCTCTGGTCTAAAAATAGATAGACTGTAACTTTTGATAAATTTTAGAAAATTTTACCTTTTGTTCCATAAAATATCCATATATAGACATTATTTGATGCATGATCGAGTATTTATGAATATGTGTTTCTTTTGCCACCTAACAGCCAAATTTTAAAGGTTATTTTTTTCTATTATTTACATTGGAACGTGAGCTGTCAAGACAGGAACATGTGGTTTGCCACGTGCTTCTCGACCTTTGTTTACGTTTGGGGCACCTAACTTTACTGCTCTATAAAATATTTCCTCGGCGAGCATAAAAGCGTATCCCGAGGGAAAAAACCATAAATTTGATCATGTTTTGACTTTTACACATTCTGGTCACGAGACATATGAAAAGTTCTAGCCAGCTTGAAGAATAAAAAGTAATGATTTTCTTTTTTTTAGAACCAAGATGGCCGCCGTTGCCGGGCGGCGTGACATCAGACTCCTGAATCCAATTGTGTACAACACATTAACACTGTCCTAACCAACCATAGGAAAATCGTCATTTTCCTTACCAGATAACCGTCATTTTCTTTTAAAAACTATAGAAGAATTGTTTAATCATAATTACAAAAACTGAACATAGATAGGTTTGGTTTGTGTTGTGTGTTGTGTGTTGTTTGTGTGTATGTGTGTGTGTGTGCTTGTGTGTATGTGAATGATTATGTTTCAGCCATAGTAATTTGTAATTTAAGCGCTTAGAGTCTGGTGTCTCGGAGTTATAGCGCTATATAAGTTTTCAGCATTATTTTCAGCATTAACAATGTGTTTGGCCTCTCTTTTTGAAATACAAAATTATGAATAGTTTAGACTTAGCGACTGTTTTGTGTTTGAGTGAAATTCAAAGTATTTTGTGTTGCATTTGTGTGAAGTTATGGGGGAAATTCTGAACGTGGACGATAACTAGAGAATTAAACACTAAATTTGGACTAACAAAATAGATCTAAATCCTAAATAAAAATATTTTAAGCGTTTGACGATTTCTGTAAATGAACAAAACTCAAATTAAACAACTCAGAAAAAAAGCCACCATATTGAGATGCCAGTCCCGTATTAAATGTCCTTGTAATTCTTACTTAAGTCACTGAGCAAAGGACTGAATCAGGTAGAAAACGCATTCGTTCAATAACAGACAATGTCCCTTTTTAAATTGTGTATAGGTAATGAGATTAGCGGAAGAGTAGCGTCCCTTGATTGGACGTCACCCATGGTCTGTGACGTCACCGGCGGAAAAGTTATTAGAGAGAGAACGTCATGTTGGTTGTGCGCATGCGTCTCTCGTACTCGCGGACTATTGGTGACGTCCAATCAAGGGACGCTACTCTTCCGGTAATCTCATTCCCTATAGAAAACATTTACTTTATATCGATTGATTAAAAATAACCAGTAAATTGCCGAAAAGTCTGAAGCCTTGAAGCTCCACTACAAAGAAGTGTCAGGTTTGAGACAGACGGACACGTTTGTGATCATTTTAATAGATCTAAATTAGACCAGTCTTTATTAAAAGATAGTTTGGCGTGTGAGTCAGTACATGACATAATCAGTCGGAAGGTGAACATTTTGGATTTGCATTTTTTTGTTTTTGGTTTTTTTGTTGTTTTTTTTTTTTTTGCATTTTCTGAAAGAATATGCTCACCAGAGCATTTTAATTTTCATTTGAAGTAAATCGGGTCGGCGATTTTTCATGAAGATATGGTTAGATGTATGGGAAAGGTAACCAGCAACTTTTCTCAAATTTTATACTTTTTAACTTGACTAGCTGTAAAAAATATTAAGAAGTGAAATTAGCTTTGAAAGTTCCCTGAGATGTACAAAAAGGGTTGATTTAATCATTTATGACTAGAACTAATTTTGGATAAAAAATTGACCTTCTAACTAAACTTGGAAATATCTCAGCTCAAACCTTTTCGCCATCCAACTGATTATGTCATTCACTGTAAAAAAAATGTCAAAATGTTTTTTAAAAAGCCAATTCAACCTTTGACCCCTATCCCGTAAAAATATCAAAATTATAAGTCTTAGTTGAAATTGTGATATTCTTTCTATTTTCAGATATAATATCGGCGGTATGTCTTGGGTATTTCGGATACAAAACCCTGATAGGAAATCCCAAGTTACCTGCCCTTGGCTGGGGATTTGGATCAACTGGTGGCGGCGTCATAGTTCTCTTCCTTGGAACAATAGTCAGAATCATGGGACCATCTTCCTCTTGGTCCAGCATTCCTTGTTTAAAAAACAAGAAAAGAAAAAGAAACGATGCAATAAGTAGCCATAAATCCAATGCTAAAAATAAACGGATGCCTGGAGCCAAAAGCAGACCTGCAAAACTTCATATCAATACGGACATCATCACGTATAGAAAAGCATCCGAGCCAACTGATGGATCCTGCGAAAACCTGCTGGTGGTGAGTCGACATGATTCAACATGCTCCACGCCCCAGCACAAATACGAAGAGATAAATCTTAAAAGAGACTTCTTGATCTCACAACGAGGCAGCCAAAAACTGTATAGTACGTCATCAAATTTGCCGTCTCCCAGACATGAACGAGATGCTTCGTCTAAAAAGTCTTCCAGTTTACCTCCTGGAATTTCTCCCGGGTTTTACGCTCAAGTTCACCGTGATCCAAAATTCAGGGCTGAAAACGATTACGAATTCACGACAGGAGCCAACCACAGTCCCCGTTTTCACACAACCAGGCAAATTTCAAGGTACAATCCTGCATCACCATTCAGACCTATCCGTGTTCTCACCGTAGATAATCCTAGTATTAGCTCAGAGCCCGTACCACCATCACCACCACCATCACCGCTTTTACCACCTCCGCCGCCACCCCTGCAATCGGTCACCATGGAAACTGTTAACATTCGACGGTTGAACAGCGTTTGTAGCAACGGGAATAACAGTAATGTCGTAGTCGATTATGCCCCCTCGCCAAGTTCATTACACAGTTTTGGATCCTATGCTTACTAAACTTGTGTGTTTTCATTTAGATCTACTGTTGACTGTCTACGTGACAAACTAGAGAGAAGGCATTGCAGCAAGATAAAAATATGAAATGATAGTATGTGAAACCGTAGCCATCGTTATGTTATAGCCTGACACTGAAATCCAAAAGGACTGGCAGTGTGACGTCATTATTTGGTCTTTGCACCGCTTAGTGAGTTGTCGTTAGTAGAGCTCATGGAAACAAGTTATTTCATTGGTTGAACTATTGAATACAACTTACGATTTGTTTTCTTTTGTGGCAAAAGACTGGCCTTTTGACGTCATTTTTTGGTCAGTACGAAGGCCACGATGAAACAATGCCAGACAAAGAACTACTAGAAATTACTGGAACAAATTAACCCATAAAGTCAGTCTGTCTCGACTACAGATCCAACCTCAGACCTCAGACTGTTTCATAAACTTGTCCGGTTATTACTGAACCTGTAGAAATCGGTAGGGGCTGCCTGAGGCCGGTGATCGTTAAATACTAACGAAAGAGTGAAAATAGAGATGCTTCGTATGGAACCAAAACAGACAATGGACGTTTCGGGTACAAAACTTTCGTCAGCACAACAAGGGTGCTTTTATATAACTTATTTTCTATTCTGCTGTAACTAAACTATTGAACACTTAGTCGTCTTCTTGATATATACTGGTGATATAAGCTAATCTCGAACTGCAATTCAGATAGAGATAATAAAAAGGAAGAAAAGTGTGATGTCAAATATAATGGTTCCTATTTCATTGGAAGTGGAGGACTGAGTCCATACTTTGTGTAATTCATCTTCTAGTAATGACAGAGTGATGGTATAGGGAATGAGATTAGCGGAAGAGTAGCTTCCCTTGATAGGACGTCACCCATAGTCTGTGACGTCACCGGCGGAAAAGTTATTAGAGAGAAAACGTCATGTTGGTTGTTCGCATGTGTCTCTCGTCCTCGCGGAAGCGCACAACCAACATGACGTTCTCTCTCTAATAACTTTTCCGCCGGTGACGTCACAGACTATGGGTGACGTCCAATCAAGGGACGCTACTCTTCCGCTAATCTCATTCCCTATCTTATTTTCTAGTCTAAACACATCCTGTTCCTCAATAAAGGTGATCTATAGTCACGCTTTTACGCCCCGTCATCCTAAGAATCTGACAATATCATATCCTGCTACTGAAATAATTATGCCACTTGTATGTAACCAATGGGAGCGATCTATATTCATGTTTTCGTCCAACCAGGTCATCAATCACATGATTTGTTGCTCTCCAATGATTGGTTATTCTTAACAAATGTAAACACGCTGCTTTGTTTACAAAAGTTATAAACATACCCATGTGTCAAGCTGAATCAAATGGCCAATCGTGATGTTAGATATTTAAAATGCTGTGAACACTTTTCACTAAGTGGGTCACTTTGAGGACATTTTGCAATGTGACCAATGACCTCGAGCACATGGAAAGTTAATATAGATCATGCCCATTCATTACTTGTACTCCGGTGGACTGGGTGCATGCACACTTCCAAGGATTTAGGAGCCAAAAGAGTAGAAGGTTTGATGTCACGACTTTTCATCCAGATTTCTATTGCATAGTTTAATTTAACCCTTTCCTTACCACCTACAGAAAAATCGTCACATTTGTTACAATATATATTTCTGATTCAGATTTATTTTGTGCATCACAAACTGAAGAATGATCTTTGTTTAATGAATAAGAGCATAAAGTTGATTTGTAGAGAGATTGTTTGAGTTTTAAAATCCATTTTTCTGCTGGGTAAGCCTGCCATTTTGGGAAAATACTGGAAATGATCGGTAAGGAGAGAGTTAACGATGTAACATCCCATCATGCATTTTGGGATTAATGTTTACAACTTTAGCACGAAAAAGAGAAGAAGCAAGTAAATAAAAAACAAACAAAATAACACCAGTTGAATGGGTATTATCTATAGTAACTTTCAATGTGCTCAAGGTCATTGGTCACATTGCAATATGTGCTCAAAGTGACATACTTTGTGAAAAGTGTTCACAGCTTTTTAAATATCAAACATCACAATTGGTCGTTTGGTTCAGCTTGACACATAGGTATGTTTATAACTTTGGTAAACAAAGCAGCGTGTTTACATTTGTTAAGAAATATCCAATCGTTGGACAGCAACAAATCCTGTGATTGATAACCTGATTGGACGAAAACATGAATATAGATCGCTCCCATTCATCAATATGTGTGATGGAGATGTGTACCAATAAAAGGATCTTCTTCAGTTGGCGTTCATCATTGTTTTAGGCTGTAAACTGAGTGCATCCATTTTCGTTTCAGGTCCGTTTTGTACACAGTTTGACATTTCCTCTCAATCGGTGTTATCATAGCAAAGTAGTAAGTGGCCCCTTCGTAAAGTTATGGCCTTACACCGTATCCATCGTTATGTTATAGCCTGATACTGAAATCCAAAGGACTGGCAGTTTGACGTCATTATTTGGTTTTTGCACCGTCTAGTGAGTTGTTAGTAGTAATCATGGAAACAAGTTATTTCATTGGCAGAACTATTGAATACAACTCACTATTTTTTTTCTTTTGTTGCAAAAGACTGGCATTTTGACGTCATTTTTTGGTCAGTATCAGCGTGGCCTTCGTAAAGTTATGGCCTGATACTGACCAAAAAATGACGT
>NC_088364.1:75952466-75962466 GCF_034508935.2 Berghia stephanieae | reverse complement strand
CTTTGTAACCTTGAACGTTTATAGTCCGGATAATAGAATTTAGTGGGAGTTACTCATAAACACAGATGGCAAAAAAAAAAAAAACAAACGAAAAAAAAACGATAACAAAGACCCGAGTGACTTCAACTTTGTTCTATCTATTAAAGTTGGGTTTTTTTTTATTTAACAGAAATGTGAGGTTTTAGTTTTAGTCACTTTAATAAAGACTATTTTTATTGTCTTCCGTAAAACACATGAACCTAACCAAAGTGTCATATTTATGTCTATAAAATTATTTTTAGCTTCTAAATCACTCCTACATAATACAGTTTTGTGCGCCTATGTGGTCTAGTTGTATGACACTCACTTTCAGATAGGAAGGTCCTGGGTTCGAGCCTCGCTCGGCGCATAGTTGAGTCCTTGGAAAAGACTCTTTACTCACATTCTTTCACCGTACTCAGGTGTAAAATGAGTACCTGGTCGTTAACAGCATTGTCTCTGTCCGAAAAAAATTATAATATTGTCTCACAGGCGTCATGCCCCGTCTTATATGTTACTTGTTGCTGTTGGCCAGGGATCCTTGTAAAGCGCTTTGAGCACGATTAGTGGGTATTGCACTATATACGAGGTAAAAGCTCAATTTTTAATTTTTAAAAAAAATGTTTTGAGCAGAAATTTGCCTTTAATGAGGAGAGTGAGATGTGTTTCTTAATCTTAAAAAATAATTTAAAATCCAATATTGTGAAAGGTCTGATAACCGAATCAACTTCGGGATTTTTAGATATTATTGTGATGGATGATATTTTTTCGTTGATTTGAGAGTCTTTCTGTTACAACAGTTAGCCCATTAAATCTTGGGTTATCAGACAGACCTAAAATAAATAAACGTCGCCTATTTCAAATAATATTGACTTTGAACTCAATTTCCATTATTTTGTTCGACCCATCATAACACCACGATGACACAATGGGTAACATTTATGCCATAAATCTGAAAAAAAAAACAATTTGGTCAGAAAACTCGTCCTTTAAATACCGACCGCTTTAAATGACCCTCATCTTACTTCCTTACTTATCCGAACCAGCGACCACCTGAGCTCTAGCCCTTTGGTCTTGTGCCATGACGTAGAAGTTAGACGTCTTTTGTAGTTGTTCCAGGTGACTATAAATTGTGTTACTGATGCTTGGATTTGGTGGGAGGAATGTGCATCTCAGGTCTTCAAGAGGTTGACATTCAAGCAAGTGGTGTGTTACTGTTTCATTGGGGTGTTGACATAGGGGGCAGGAAGGGGATGTGTCTTTTGTAATTTTGCTTAAATGGTTGTTGAGCCGTATGTGTTGTGTTCTTAGTTAAAAGATGATGCTTTGCTGGTGTCTTCTGAGCTTATTTAGGGAATCAGTCTTTACAGGAGTGGTCATAGGGGAAAACATACATCTACCCGTGGTGCCCATTGCCCAACTGTTCATTCATTCTTCTCTCTTATTTGTTTTGATTATTTGATTCGCTGTGTCTAAGGATACTGGAATTGATGGTTGTAAAAGTGTTGATCCCAGTCTGGCTAGTCTGTCTTTGGCTAGTCCTTCAAACATCAATCGATGAATATGAGACAATACTCTTGTCAAAAAGTCTCAAGCCCGGGACTTCCTCAAATTTCCAGGTTCGAGAGTTTTTGACTTGATGAGGGGCGTTTTAACTCTCTCTCCTTACCAGCTATTTTTAGAATTTCCCCCAAAACTTCACACCCACCCAACACAAAAATGGACTTTTCTTACTCAAACAAAAAAGTAAGAAGTGCATTCTAGACAGAATGTTGTTCAGCAAAATGAGCTCTACAACACAGTGTTTGGTATTTATAGCTGTAATCAAAGCATTTCTATACATCAGAATGAGAAAATTGTTGGTTGCATCGTAACGAATGTGACGATTTTCCTATGGATGGTAAGGAAATGGTTAATCGATCGATATTTGAAGGACGAGTTTTCTGGCCAAAATTTTAAAAAGTGTGTTTTTCAGAGCAGATACGTCAGATTTAATGTGGACTCCGAAATGGATTTCCATGTCACGTCATTTGCATAATTCATCCATAAAAGTTTAATGTGCCATAGCATGGAATCGTGCTTATCACAAGGCAAATGCGGCTATGTGGTCTAGTGATATGACACTCGCTTTCAGATCGGAAGGTCCTGGGTTCGAGCTTCGAGCTCGGCGCATAGTTGAATCCTTGGAAAAGACTCTTTACTCACATTCTCTCACCCTACTCAGGTGTAAAATGAGTAACTGGCCGTTAACAGCGTTGTCTTTGTCCAAAAAATTGTAATATCGCCTAATAGTCGTTTTGTCCTGTCCTGCATGTTAAATGTTGCTGTTGACCAGGAACCCCTTATAAAGCGCTTTGAGAACGTTTAGTGGATACTGCGCTATATACGAGTATATATTTTTTTGTAATGCTCAAAGCTCAAAATCAATACTCTTCAACAGTCGAAACGTCACTTCCCTCGTAACGACGCATGGTAACTTAGTAACTGGCTCTAAACTATCGGAACAATGGCGGAGAGCCCTTATGAAATATTTCTCCGACTAGCATAAAAGCGTATCCAGAAGGGAAAACCATTATTAAAATTGATCATGTTTTGACTTTTACACATTCTGATCACAAGACATATGAAAAGTTCTAGCCAGCATGAAGAATAAAAAGTACTGATTTTCGTTGTTTAGAACCACGATGACCGCCGTTGCTGGGCGACGTGACATCAGACAATTGAATCAAATTAAAAAACATTATTTCAGGAAAGATATGGGTTATAAATGGAATCGGATTGCTCTCAGAGCAGTTTGCTATGACGTAAAACCAAGGCGTGTCAGCTTAGACAAGGGCAAAATCTACTATTACTATAAATAACTACTATGATATCTTGTAGAGGGGAAACGCTTTATCGCTCGCTTTCTCACGAACTTATGCGGCTATAATGTGTTTTTTTCCAATCGTTGGACAGCAACAAATCACGTGATTGATCACTCGGTTGGACGAAAACATGAATATAGATCGCTCCCATTGATATCGTTCCTATTACCAACAAGATAGGGAAATTGTTACATTCTTAACGGTACTGTGCGGTCATGTGGTCTTGTGGTATGACACTCGCCTTCGGATCGGAAGGTCCTGGGTTCGAGCTTCGCTCCGTGCTTAGTTGAGTCCTTGGAAAAGGCTCTTTACTCACATTCTCTCAGCGTACTCAGGTGTAAAATGAGTATCTGGCCGTTAACAGCATTGTCTGATTTTTTGTGAATGTTTTTATTTATTTATTTATTTTTTTTTTCTTGCATTTTTCTTTCTTGCTTTGTCTGGCACTTTTCATGCAAACAACTTGTTCAGATCTATATGTGACCCTCTGTCGGGATGATTCAGACCCCAAAAAGTGAATTTAGGGAAAGAATGATGAGAAATTGGACCTTAGAAGTTTTTGTAAAGCAAGAAATAGTATTTCTACTCCAGCATGACGTACAGAAAGTAAACCCAAGTTTTATATTTGTGGCATTGAATTCAATTTACCTAACCGAGGGTATCCCGACAAAATACCGATTTGAGACGGCGGGTCACATATCATTCGGATATCAGACCTGCACATATGTTCACGTCGTCCTGACACTAATACCGTTTTGAGGCGGTGGCGCACAAGTTAGGTTTCTCATGCCTAATCAAATGAACGCTTAAAATTAAAGCACGAGGGAACGAATTCATGTGGTGTCGAAATAAAAATGTGTTCATAAAATTAAATACAATATGTGACCCCTCGTCTCAAAACGGTATCATGTCGGGATGGACCAGATGCTAAAAAGTCAAATTATAGTTAAACTGGTCAAAAATATGAAACATTGGTATAAATACCACAGTCAAATATATTCCTTCTCATCTATAAAGCATAAAAACTCAACTTAAACGTGATATTTCTGGCTATAAATCCCATTTTCTGCATCTTAATCATCCCGACTTAATGCCGTTTTGAGACGAAGGGTCACATATTATTTTGATTTTAATTACCTAAAGTTTTTTTTTTTTAAATTTCAACTCAGATACCTACGACACCAATTTCTAGAAATAAACCCATTTTTGTGATAATAGTTCATTCGTTTATCGTTGTTTTTGTTTTTTTCCTTTGGTTTGTTTGTTTGTTTGTTTGCTTTGTCTATGGGGGGGGGGGGGGGTGTTTGTTTGTTTTCTTGTTTGGTTGGTATATTTTGGAAGGGAGGGGGGGGGTTGGTTTCATAATTTTAAAATGTGTAAGATATATTTATTTATTGGGGGGGGGGGGGGGGGGGGGGGGGGGTTTCTCTCTTAAGATTTCTTTTTACTTTTTCTTTTTTCTTTCTTTTTTCTTTTTTTTTTATTTATGTTTCTAGTCCTCTTCTCCCTCCCTCTTTTTTTTTCTTGCACCCCCTTCCCTCTTTTTATTTCTTGCTCCCCCCCCCCTCCCTCTTTTTTTTCTTGCACCCCCTTCCCTCTTTTTTTTTCTTGCACCCCCTTCCCTCTTTATTTTTCTTGCACCCCCTTCCCTCTTTTTTTTCTTGCTCCCCCTTCTCTCTTTTTTTTTCTTACTCCTCCTTCCCTCTTTTTTTTTCTTGCTCCCCCCCCCCCTTCCCTCTTTTTTTTTCTTGCTCCCCCCCCCCCTTCCCTCTTTTTTTTTCTTGCTCCCCCTTCCCTCTGTTTTTTTCTTGCTCCCCCTTCCCTCTTTTTTTCATTTTTTTTTTCTTTTTTTTTTTTTGATGTAACAAGAACATAATACATACATTTGGTTATTTGGTTATTTCTCCCTAGCACTAGCACAACCAATTGACATTTAGCCACGGTTTAATTCTGTCTCATTATGAAATCATGACAATCATTAGTCATTCGTCTCGGTGATAAGCTACACTTAGGCCTCTTGTCAGAATTGACGTACCTACCTACTCTGAACAAACACATTATTTAAAAATTTGGCCAGAAAACTCGTCCTTAAAATTATTTTTTTTAAAAATCATTTAGCTTTATATAGTGCAATATCCACTAAATGTGCTCAAAGCGCTTTACAAGGGGTCCCTGGTCAACAGCAACATTTAACATGTAGGACGGGACATGCCGCCTGTTAGGCTATATTACAATTTTTCGGACAAAGACAACGCTGTTAACGGTCAGGTACTCATTTTACACCTGAGTACGGTGAGAGATTATATCGAGTGATTGAAATTACCCATACCTTGTTTTTTTTTTAAATCTCAAACCTGGGACTTTTGATATAACTTGATGTCTTAGTTTGAAGAGTTTCGTTTTGTTCTCTGTTTATATAATATGGCATCTGAAGGACGAGTTTTCTGGCCCAAATTTTAAGAGTGCGTATTTTCGGAGTACGGTAGAGGAAGCATATTATTATTATTATTGTTATTAGGCATCAGTGACAGATAATGGCAGCCCTGAACGTTATGATACGTAAGGAGAGAGAAAAGCATAAAAATATTATAATAATACAATCTGACTCACATCGTCAATCAGGCATTGAATCGGAATGAATTGTAGATGTATGGCCGACGGCCTCAGAACGGTATTATAATATATTGTTCACTTAAATGCCAAAAGAAAATTATGTTGTTTTAACTCCCTCCTTACCAGCCATTTTCAGGATTTTCCCCAAAACTTCACACCCAACTAACACAAAAATAGATTTTTTATCACTCAAACACAATTTCAGTAAGTTCTTGCGATGACACAATTTCTTTAGCAAAACATATTCTACAACACACTGTTCATTTTCTTTAAATTTTATGATGTACAAAAGAAATTTGAATAAGAAAAATGTTGGTAGTATCGTAACGAATGTGACGATTTTCTTATAGTTGGTAAGGAGAGGGTTAATGTATAGATAGTATGCGCTTGGCTAAGGAGTTCACAACATTGCCATCCGGAAGTATAACGGGCCAACACACAAAACAATGTGTAACCATGAACTTTTATAGTCTGGTTCATACAGTTTAGTGAGAAGGACTCATAAACGTGGATGGCAAAAAACAATAACAAAGACCTGAGTGCCGTCATCTTCGAACTATCTATAGGCAGACCGGGGTTACATGGTTGTAAAGCGCTTTGAGCATGTTTAGTGGATATTGCGCTATATAAATGCTCTATATTTTTTTAAGCTGATATGTTTGAGAGAAGACAATGAAAATAGCTTTTATTTAAGCAACAAAAAGCTACATTATTTATATTTTTGTTGGTTTTTTTTTTGCCTTGTTCAACACGTCATAATATGTTTGTAGACGATATGTCACATAATATATGAAGAAAATAAAGTTTTATCTCAAGATAAAAAAGAATTTGGATATATATATATATAATAATAATAATATATAATAATAATAATAATAAATAATAATATATAATAATAATAATAATAATAATAATAATAATAATAATAATAATAATAATAATAATAATATAATAATAATAATATAATAATAATAATATAATAATATATAATAATATTACATACATTTTCCTCATCTCGTGTAAAACACAAGCTCTGGGCACTTTACAATATAAATTATCAATTTTGAGTGAAAAAATTTAAAAAAAAAAAAAAAACAATAAACAAAAAAAAAAAAAATACAAAAACAAAATTAATTCATAGCCAAATCAAGGATTCATAGTGTCAATAAAAACAAATACAGTAAAGATGTGTTTTGAGATTCTTTTTAAAGGCAGGTAAAGGTAGGTAAAGACTTACACTCCTTCAGACCACGTGGTAGTTCATTCCAAATCTTGGGGCCGAAACAAGCAAACGATCTATCACCAAATTTTGTTCTTGATCTTTTTCCGAAATTTTTACATGATCTTAAAGTGTAATTTTCAAATTTACACATGACCTCGTGATCTGTGAGATATGCCGGTGCTATACCAGTCAAACACGTATAAACAAGACACGCTGCTTTGTAACATGTGCGCTTTTCAATGGGTAACCAGTGGAGAGAGGCCAACAAAGGGGTTGCATGATCAAATTTTTTTTTCCAAAAACTTATCTAGCTGCACTGTTTTGCAGTAGTTGTAATTGTTTAATAGCAGCCTGAGGCAAGTTGACAAGCAGGGAGTTACAATAATCTAGTTTCGAAAAAATGAGGGAAACAACCAATTGTTTTACATGTTCCAATTGCAATATACTGACGGATCGAACTGATGTTCTTCAATTGAAAGTATAAAGATTTACAGAGAGTAGAATATATATATATATATATATATATATATATATATATATATATATATATATAATATATATATATATATATATATATATATATATATATATATATATATTATTTTTTTAAATTTTAATATTTACCACAATGTTTGAGTCAGTCTACATCGATGTTTCAGGCCTAATCAGCCATCGTCAGGACTGTGTGTTAAATGAGTTTGGTTTGTTGACTGTTGTTGTTTGTTGAAGTCCAACATGACGTGCTCTCTCTAATAACTTTTCCGCCGGTGACGTCACACTCTATGGGTGACGTCCAATCAAGGGACGCTACTCTTCCGCCAATCTCATTCCCTATAGTTATGTCAGCTTTGTTGAACATAATCGAAATAAATCAAGTTGGGTTTGATTTGGGTTGGGTTTTTTTTCATCTTAATTAAGCGATCTATTTTAAGCTCTGTTCACTTCGCCTATTTGCAGAAACAACAGCCTCGCTCGGATACTTGGTTATTAACTGTATCGATTAAGAGGAATGCCCAATTAATTAAGCAGAAAAGATAATTATTTGACAAAGTCTGCATGAAACAATACCTTCTTAATTAGTGAAAAAAAAAATACATTAAAAAAATGGGGGAAAAAAAAAGAAAAAGAAAAAACAACAACATCCCAATAACGTATTTTTTAAATTTTTTTTTTTTTTTTTTTTTTTTGGGGGGGGGGGGTCTAAAATCATCAGCCTGTTTCGACAGGGGGTCAAACCTCCGACCTCCCGATAATATATATATTATATATATATATATATAATATATATATATATATATATATATATATAATATTACGATATATAACATATTGCCTATTCCACAGATATATAACATCATCGACTATGCTTCCACACGAATATACATAACATATACGTCTACTAGCTATACTACTACAACTATATAGTACTACAACTACATACTACTACTACTACTACTACTACTACTACTACTACTACTCTACTACTCTACTAATATACTAATAATAACTACTACTACTAATAATACTAATAATATATAACTAATATAACTAATAATAATATAATAATAATATAAAATAATATAATAATAATAATAATATAATATATAATAATAATAATAATAATAATAATAATAATAATAATAATAATATATAATAATATAATAATAATAATAATAATAATAATAATAATAATAATAATAATAATAAATAAAATAATAATAATAATAATAATAATAATAATAAATAATAATATAATAATATTATAATAATATAATAATAATAATAATAATAATAATAATAATAATAATAAATAATAATAATAATAATAATAATAATAATAATAATAATAATAATAATAATAATACGATATTTCAACCGTGCGTTTCATTTAAAACTAAGTTATGTCCCTTGCAATTATTTATTTTGTGATCTCCATAGATGCAGATCCAGCTCAACATATCAAATCAAAACCATTGAATTAGGTATCACCCTTTTCCGATTTATATGGCCCAATTGATGTAAAATAAGATGGCCGATGTGTCGTAGTCACACATCAAATTTCATGATGTCAACCCGGATCTGAGGACAACATTACAGTCAGGTAGGTAGACGTCATTCCGTCTGCTTGGGGGTTTGGTTTGGTTCACAACGCCCACTTAAATGGTGACGACCATTACCATTGTCCATAGTCCAGGGCCAGAGTCCGGAGGAGGAGAAGTGAAAAGATCCAGTTTTGGATGTATATGGGTTATGCAAAGTTCCTATTATGAGTCTTGCCGTGATTCCTAATTGAATTGGTATCAAAGTAACATCTTATTTTGTCACTGTCACTGACTCTTGAGTCTGAGTCTGTCTGAGCCGGTTTAGTGAACTGACAAATTGTGTCATATAGGAGGAGTCTTAGCTCCTATCGTTTTTCTAAGCTTTGGAATGTTAATACTCAATTCCCGTGAGGTCTCGTCGGATCAACATTTTGAGACAGGTGAGATACTTTCGAATTCAAAAGTCTCTCTTACGTCTCATCTTCCATCTTTTTCATTTTCTCTATCTCCATCTACCCAACCTGATTTGATGGATTACTATTACTAATACTACTACTAGATCTAGACACTACCTACCTACGGGAGACCTTCCATAAGCTACTACATCCCAAGTATTCTTGTTCCAGTAGGGGGTTTGGGAGGGGGGAAACTTTTTTTTTTTATGTCTCCCCCCTCCCAAACCCCATAGAACTTCTAGTAGGGGGTTTGGGAGGGGGGAGACTTATTTTTTTTAAAAGTCCCCCCCCCCCTCCCAAACCCCCTCTAGAACATCGGAAGAAGACGTGGGATGTAGTAGCTTATGGAAGGTCTCCCCCTACCTGTCTGTCATCACAGGCTTCCTGACCAATCCCATGGTCTCGGTCCTAGTACCAAAACACAGTTTTGGTAATCGCTATGACTATGCTTATTGCTGGACAATGTCTGCCAATAACGATGGACGGTTATACACAGACACTTTTTTGAAACTCCACTCTTTTAAACATTTATCCACATCCCAGAATATGGAACGTTTTGTAATGCACATATAAATATAAACGAGTTAATAATTTATCAATAAAAGCATAAAATTAATCAACAATAAATCAGTCGATAGATAGTAGGCTACTATATAACACAATATGTGTTGACATTCATGTGGATGTCATGGCAGAATGGTTGTCGTCTAACTTAGAAGGCATTTGAGAATCGAACACTGGGTTCGAATCCTGGTTCCACCACTTTTTTATTTATTTATTTCTTTA
>NC_088364.1:75927466-75947466 GCF_034508935.2 Berghia stephanieae | reverse complement strand
GAAAATCGTCACATTCGTTACGATAAAACCAACATTTAACCCTCTCCATACCAACTATAGGAAAATCATCACATTCGTTACGATAAAACCAACATTTTTCTTATTCAAATTTCTATTGTACATCATAAAATTTATAGATAATGAACAGTATGTTGTAGAGCATATTTTACTAAAGAAATTATTTATCGTTTGAACTTACTGCTATTGTGTTTAAGTGATTAAAAAAAAAATGATTGTGTTAGTTGGTTGTGAAGTTTTGTAAAAAATCCTGAAAATATCTGGTAAGGAGAGAGTTAGGGGGTGTTGTAAATTAAATAGAAATCTAGAAATGACTTGGGTTTGAAACGAATATTTTTGTGTTCGTGGATAGCTCACACGGTAGAGCCACGCTCTCACCTGCCAGGCGGAGTTGTCGTAACAATAAGGTCGCAGGTTCAAACCCCACCACCGCCGCGGAAAATTTTTATTCTCTATTGTCTTCTGGCACTTTTCTACTCACTTCATATCTTGTTGTTACCAACATAAGTGCCTGCTCCACTCACTTTTCTGAATTAAAAATTCACCCCATACACCGGAGCATACTCAATGTCTCAATCGTTTCTATGTTATATGTTTGTGTTGAGAATATTGGCTATTAAGCTTAACTGCTGGTCAAAATACTTCGCGATGGTGGTGGGCGAACGAATCGGCGGTCCCAGAAGTGGGTGAGAGAGGATCTAGAAATGACTTGGGTTTGAAACGAATATTTTTGTGTTCGTGGATAGCTCACACGGTAGAGCCACGCTCTCACCTGCCAGGCGGAGTTGTCGTAACAATAAGGTCGCAGGTTCAAACCCCACCACCGCCGCGGAAAATTTTTATTCTCTATTGTCTTCTGGCACTTTTCTACTCACTTCATATCTTGTTGTTACCAACATAAGTGCCTGCTCCACTCACTTTTCTGAATTAAAAATTCACCCCATACACCGGAGCATACTCAATGTCTCAATCGTTTCTATGTTATATGTTTGTGTTGAGAATATTGGCTATTAAGCTTAACTGCTGGTCAAAATACTTCGCGATGGTGGTGGGCGAACGAATCGGCGGTCCCAGAAGTGGGTGAGAGAGGGATCTAGAAATGACTTGGGTTTGAAACGAATATTTTTGTGTTCGTGGATAGCTCACACGGTAGAGCCACGCTCTCACCTGCCAGGCGGAGTTGTCGTAACAATAAGGTCGCAGGTTCAAACCCCACCACCGCCGCGGAAAATTTTTATTCTCTATTGTCTTCTGGCACTTTTCTACTCACTTCATATCTTGTTGTTACCAACATAAGTGCCTGCTCCACTCACTTTTCTGAATTAAAAATTCACCCCATACACCGGAGCATACTCAATGTCTCAATCGTTTCTATGTTATATGTTTGTGTTGAGAATATTGGCTATTAAGCTTAACTGCTGGTCAAAATACTTCGCGATGGTGGTGGGCGAACGAATCGGCGGTCCCAGAAGTGGGTGAGAGAGGGATCTAGAAATGACTTGGGTTTGAAACGAATATTTTTGTGTTCGTGGATAGCTCACACGGTAGAGCCACGCTCTCACCTGCCAGGCGGAGTTGTCGTAACAATAAGGTCGCAGGTTCAAACCCCACCACCGCCGCGGAAAATTTTTATTCTCTATTGTCTTCTGGCACTTTTCTACTCACTTCATATCTTGTTGTAAATTAAATAGGAGTTTCAGATCCGCCATATTTTATCGCTTCATTCTGATATTTTTAATGAGGAAAACAAATGGAAATTATATGTGGATTATATTATAATTTAGAGAAAAGATAGTTCAGTTTAAGTTCAATGACTGGGTGGGGTTCCTGACCTCCCATAGTGGGCAGGAAGGTACTTACTGTGTCTTCTATCCCCTTTTATCTGTTTTCCAACATACTTTCAGTCTTTGTCTTGGAATGAGATTACTTGGTTTTGTCCTGGCCCTGGCCGGAGTCCTCGCTGGGAGGGAAACAGTCAAATGCATAGATATTGTTTTGGGAGATGATATTTTTTTCCTTGTAAATCATCTCTCTGTTATGTATTATTATATTTGTTATTTCTAATGTATAATGTAATCATTTGAGTGTATTCCTCTTTGTTGGATTTTGTGCTTGTGTCCGGATGAGACTTATAGGTGATCTCAAAGTACATTGGTGGTATGCTCTTGGAATCTACATCTGATCCCTATTTGTTCCCAGTTCCCCTATGTCTTACTTTTTCTTCGGTGCTTTAATTATAATTCTAGAACTTTTTACTATCCCATTTTCTTCCCTTTTACTGGTGCTGATATAACCTAAATGTGTTGCAAGCGCCGTAAAACCCTGAAAAACAAAATATAAGTTCAACGTCTTTATCTTTATCTGTCTTACCCAGCACTGCAGATTGTATACAATCATTTGGTGACTTTCTCCAGTATTGTGTCACCGAGTTGAAAAATAAATGTTTAATAGTTGATCAAATTTGTTGTTGTTGGTAATATCTGGGATTTTATGTTCTATATGAACTTTTTTTGCTTTTCAGTTGTTTATTCCAAAAGTAACAATGATGTACTTGTTAGGAAGTCTGGCTTTCACCTTCTATATCACCAAAATGCCGGAACGGATGTTCCCAGGTAAATCACTAGTGGCATTAAATCACTCAACCCTAGAGATTTTTGCTGCTTTTCATAACTGGAAAAATGAATTTAAAATGAGCATGTACAATATATAGTTTTATTCAACTACCATTAACATGTAAAAACTGAAAACATTGGCTTTGATGCGACGCCTATAATATGTCTTAGAAAAATGTAATAAATAGGCATGGGGTAAAAGTAACCCTAGTAAACTCCGGATGTAGTCGGTGTTAGGGTTGAGTGAGTTAAGGTTGAATGACTTAGTTAATTTGATTTTTTTTTTAATTGAAAGGCCTACGAGAAATTATATTGTAAAGATTGATTATTTGTTGTGGATTTTTTTCTTTTTTTTTTCCAAGAATTTTATAGAATTTGACCCAGATACAATAAAATCTGATCCAATGAAAACTGATCCACTTTAAGGTATTTAAAAAAAATGTCTTTATGTCAATAAAACATGACTAATTTAATATCAAGACACATTCAACAAAAAATAAATCTTAGATTCAATAAGATTTTACTTCATTTTAACTAGGTTGTAATGTGTCAGTACCTTAACGTCATCTAAAGTCTCATCCTACACTTTAAGTGTCACTGTTTACTTGTAAAGCTCTTTGAGCACATTTTAGTCGATGTTGCACTATATAAAGCTCTTTTTTATTATTGCTTTTTAAAATTTTTTTTGATTGATAGACATTGATTGTTTTTGTCCCCATGCCAGGTAAATGCTGTTTTATCGGCTCCAGTCATCAGATCTGGCACATTCTCATCGTCCTGGCCTTTCTCTACTGGCATAAAGCAGGGGAGGAAATTTTACACTACAGGATTTCACACGAATGCTCCGTGTAGTTGCCGTTTCCACACATGAAAAGAGTTGTCGGGTTGGTTTTTTTTTTTTTTTTACGATTGTACAAACTAAAAGGATTATCAAGTAAATTATTCAGATAAGTTTAACTCTTTTGAATTGGTATTTGGATGAGCATGGTAGTCATTTTAAAGGCAAAACTTTAAATGTGTCAGTCCATGACATAATCAGTCGGAAGGTGAACATTTTGGATTTTGCACCTTTTTTTTCTTTTTTTTTTTTTTCATTTTCTGAAAGAATATGTTCCCCGGGGTATTTTAATCTTTATTTGAAGTAAATCGGTTGATTTTTCATGGATTTATGGTCAGATGTATGGGAAAGGTATCCAGCAACTTTTATCAAATTTCATAATTTTTCAACTTGACTAGCTGTAAAAAATATTTAGAAGTGAAATTAAGCTTTGAAATTTCCCGAAGATGTACAAAATAAGAACTCACTTTTGTTAAAAATTGATTTTCTAACTAAATTTGGCAATATCTCTGTTCAAACCTTTGCACCATCCGACTGATTATGTCGCTCATTGTAACTTATAGTCAAACTAAGTCTGTTCAAATTTATATAGTGAGTTTTGAACCAATATCCTGATTAACAGTTTAATATTTCTTAGGAATCAAAATTTTAAAAGTTCTCCTCAGTTTACTAGTTAACTGCCATTCTCTGGAATTTTGGCCAGAAAACTGGGAAATAGATTATTTAAAAATATATTTAAAAGTTGAGTTTTTTTTTTTTAATTTTTTGCTGGTTTTGTTGTTTTTTTTTTTTGTTTTGTTTTTTTTTTTTTGTGTGTTTTTTATCCTACTTGGGCATTAATAGCATTAACTTAATTGTTTTCACAAGACGAAATAAGTGATTTCTGTTGAAATCGTCTTCTTCTGTATGTTTGATTCAATTTATTTTTCTTGTTGATGCCTTACAAACAGCATTTTAAATACAAAGTACATCTGAATATTATTTCTATAAATGATCTCCACGAATTAGCTCTATCTCATTGTGCTTCTTTACTAAATTTCTTTCACTGTACTTAGGTGTAAAATGAGTACCTGGCTAATATTAGCATTGATTTTGTCCAAAAAAAAAAATAACCAAAAAAATATTGTATCATCACCTTGCTTACATGTTTAATATTGTTGTGGGCTTGGTACCCCTCGTAAAGCAATTTGAACACATTATAGTGGATATTTTCCTGTTTATGACCTTTCAAAATTGAGCATCAAGATCACCACCAAGGCACTTGCTTCACGTGCAAAGGAACCAAGATCGATCCCGGGTGCAGTCGAGATTATGTTTTTTCTACCTCCCTGTCTACCCAGCAGTGAATGGATAACTGGGTCTCTTAGGCATGCAGGAAAGTACTTTGCTAGATAGACTATTGTCCTTTGCAAAGGATAGCAAGCAATTGATATTGTCCATTTCACGCTAAACTCCAGCTCCATGGGCTGAATGGCTCTGAAGGACTACTATTCACAGCTAAAGTCGTAATACCATTTTTAGATGGTTTTTCACATATATGAAAGCTCAACTTTTTTGAGATTTAAAAAGAAATTCTTATATATATATGTATATTAACTCACTCAACCCTAAAACCGACTCTATCCGTAGTTTACCCGGGTTACTTTTACACAATGCCTATTTATTACATTTTTCTGAGACAAATTATAGGCGTAGTATCAAAGCTATTGTTTTTAGTTTTTACATGTTAATGGTAGTTGAATAAAACTATCTATACACATGTTCATTTTTAATACATTTTATCCAATTTTGAAAAGTAGCAAAAAGCTCTAGGATTGATTGAGTTAATATAGTTACCTTTATGCCATGTCACATGGAATGTGAATGATTAAACTGTTTCTTTAAACGCCATACTGCAGCATTTGATCTTGTAAAAAGTATATTTTAAATTATTATTTTGTTTTCATGTTTTCTTTACTTATCCCTTCCCAGTTCCTCAGTGGAAGTATACGCGTATTAATTTGTAAATGAGTTTTTATTTTGTTAGATTTAAGAACATGACATTGCGCCCAGAGCCTCCAACCAGGGGGATCGGTTGCGCAATATAAATGTGCATTATTATTATTATTATTATTATAATTATGATGATTATTATTATTATTATTATTATTATTATTATTATTATTATTATTATTATTATTATTATTATTATTATTATTATTATTAACGGTTTTTATTGTTTTTGTGTTACAATAACTTTTTAAAAATTAACTGTATTAAAGTAATTTTTTTTTTACAAACAGAAAAATGATAATGGTAATTATTTTCTGGCATTTTGTCTCGAGTTTTAATTAAAAATAGACAATTCATATCGTTTTTATTGAAAGTGAAAGTATTGGCTATCTATCTACCTTACAGAGCAATTATACTTCCATTTTGTTGATGTTTCTGATTCTATTGTTTCTATTTTTATATTTTTGCCCATGTATGATTTGTCATGTAGTCAAGACACATTACGATAATTTCTATTTTCTGTTTGTGGGTTCCACCATACACCAGTGCTGATGGTGACAAAAAGGGAAAAACTAGGAAAATTATGAATGGTTTTCTTTACGTCACATTTTCACTTCACCAACCCCCCCCCCCCCCCCCCCCCCCCCCCCACTTTTAGAGCCATTAAGATGATAAACTACTCTAGCTATCTTCTGGATAGTGGGGAATCTGCACCCCTTTGTTCCACCACACATCAAATCTCTCAAAGCCAGAAAATTTGATTGAGGAAAATGACATTTTTTTTTTAAAGGATGAAATTCCTCCTCTGACACAAAAATCGCTGATTTCCGCAGATCCGAGGAAAACCATCAGCACTGATACATACACATGGGACAGCGTGGCTCAGTCGTATGATCTCTGCTTCGTACCTGAAAGGTACCGAGGTCAATCACCCGCCACGCTATGTAGCCTTGAGCAAGTCACCTCGCCCTAGGTCACTTTGCAGTGCTGCACTGCAGCTGATGCCTGGGTTATTCCAGTCTTCCCTTGGAATAGACCCTATAGACAAATTTCCCCATGAGAATGAATAAAGGGAATTTTATATTTGTTTCTTTCATTTTTGAAAAATCTAGTCAAGTATAGTGTTGCAAAACGTAAACCGTCTGCTAGCTTATGATTTTTATTTTTATGTGTAATTTAATGGCACAGGAATTAAATTTGATTCCCCATCTTTGCTAGCTAAAAAAAAACATTGGATCTTTTAAATAGAAAACGAATCATTTGAAAAGAAAATAGAAAAATTATCTAGACTGAGACTGAGGCGAGTTGTTGGCTAAGAGATCTTTGAACATAAAAATTATCATCTGTTTGGCAGCATATATTGTTTGAAAAATACACCAGTATATATATTACTATTCATGTATATCTCGTCCTGTTATGTATTGGAATTGAAAGCAGCCGTCACTTTCAGGACTCATAGTTACAATAATTAGGTAGAATAGGTGTTTAGCTAACCCGCCCAGATGTGGCCATGGCTCCCATTACTAACGTTCTAGAAGATGTGGAATTAGAGAAGGTAGTGTACAAAAATTAATAATTATAGCTTCTCAGGATCGTGGATAGTCATACGGTAGAGTCACGCTCTCCCCAGCCAGGCGGAGTTGTCGTACCAGTAAGGTCACAGGTTCGAGCCCCCATCGCCGCCGCGAAAGTTTTACTCTATTGTCTTCTGGCACTTTCCTACTCACTTCATTTCTTGTTGTTCATAAATAAGTTATTACATTAGGTACACTAGTTATGGTGATGGTTAAGCAAGTTTACCAAATGTTTCTTTTATCTGTAATGTTTAATTCAATCAAGGACAAATTTTTTATCCTATTATAAAAGGTATCTACTTTTTGTCCCCAGCTTCCCTATTGACTGTTCTTTATAAAATTCTCTGATTGTGTGTGTGTGTGTTGAGTCTTATACTTTTGAGTGTGTGCGTAACTATATAATGTGCTTTGATACATGTTTTTAGAATTTTTATTATCAAAAAATAAAATTGGATATCATAAGATTCATCTCCTTGTCGTAAAAGGATAAATTGAGAGCTGCTCGCTCCTGTTTTTTTTCCAGTGCTTTTCCTGTTCTCTTTTATGTTGTTTTATTTCTCGGTTGTTTTTCTTTGGTTTTTTTTTTAGTTTTAAATCAAATAAATCTTGAAACGATTTCTAAAATCCCATTTTTTTCCCCCTGGATTTTTGTTTTCCTGATGATTTAGTGATGTTTACAAATGTAATGCGACTAATTGAAAGTCTCAAAGGTTTGTTTATGGCACCTTTAAAATTGAATTCATTATAAAGAATTGCAGTGCGTTTTGTCTTCTTATTTTTATGAACAAGTTCAGAATAGATTTTTGTTCTTTTCCTTCTAAAAAACATAAATCTTGATTTTTAAAAAGTTATTGTCCCGTTTAATTTTGGATTGGCAGCCCTGAATGAATTTTAATTCTTTTATTTCTTAATCTGTTGAATTAAGTATCTATAATTGTTAATCTGTGATACACTTACTTAACTGTCCACTAGTAGCCTAGAATTTATTTTTTTGAAAATTTGTTTTTTCCGATTATTTTATTTATCATCATTATTTTTTGTTTTATATTTTATGTCAGCGATTTCACACTATTTATATCTTATTGAAGGACATAATTTTATCCAAATTTTCTATTTGTTCGTGCATAGATTTTGAAATTTAGTTTTATTAATAATTATGGTAATTCTTGCCGTGACTTTTTATGAGAAGATTTTGTTATATTATGATGTGGTTATGTCGTTATTTATATTGGAATTCGATTTTTAAAACTTTTATATCTTATTGTTCCTGTAATTGTAATAAATCCTGGAGAGAGATTGTCAACAGTTTGGTCAATACTTTTCTCAGTAAATTTTATTGAAATTTTCAATAAAAATGACTTTCTCAAAATGAAATGATTTATGAGTGAAACTTATTTTATTTGTTTTTATGAGTGGTGCAGTGTTGTAGTTCTCCAGTCATGTACTCGAAACATGTCATAAAATTATTAATGCCTTCTAAATCTTGATTCCATCAGCACCACCAGAGGACACAGATTCAAACTCTCCAAGGAAAGGTGTTCTCTAAACCTTAGGCAGAACTGTTTCTCAGTTCGGGTGATCGACAAATGGAACCGCCTGCCTGCAACAGTTGCCGACGCCCCTTCATTGCAGGCATTCAAGTGCCGTCTCGACACTCATTGTGAAACTGTTTGTAAAGTTAAATTCAGACACCTCCTTCCACTATGTGGCATGCCCAGTTTTGAGAGACGTGAATTAAAAACGTTCACGAATGCACAAGAGCAGATAAAAGGCTGTAAAAGCCTACATAAATCTGGACTTATATCATATCATATCAATACTGGTACTCTGACCAGCAATTAGACACTTTGACAGTTACATCTTCAGGAAAGCCATTAAGCAAACATTGTCCTACACCATTCAGAGATTAACGGAAAATTCAGATGTCCCGCTGGTGGTAAAGCCACCTCAACCTGGAACTTCGAAGTCCCGGGTTTGAGAGTGTTTGCCAAGATGAGGGTCATTTAAATGAGAATGTTTGCAGAGCGAGACGAGAGTCATTTAAATCAATCGATATTTGCTTACAACACTAGGTCATATCAGCGCCCTTAAAAAGGAAGAAAATGGGACTCTTCTTCTTCAAGTACCAAGTCTGTGCCAGACATCGGTGATCATGGTACACCATTCATCTCTCTGATCAGATAACCTCAGAAAACTAATATTACTCTTCTCTTTCTTTGTCACCCAGCTGTTCAAACTAGTCAAATATGTTTTTCTTGGTATACCTTTACTCTTTTTACCTTCTGGATAGTCAAAAAAATATTATAGAATTACTAATTACAATTAAAACATTCATGAGAAAGTATGACAAAGGGGAATTGGTTCAAATAGGGTACAGATGTAGATTCCAAGAGCATAACATAGAGATCATTTAAAAGTCTCATCCAGATACCAGCACATGATCCCACCAAGAGGAATGCACTCAAATGATTACAGGATATGTTCAAAACAAATAAACTGTCACTACATAACAGAGAGATGATTTACGAGGAAAAAATAAAATGGCTTCCCAAAACTAATACAGGTATACATTTGACTGTTTCCCTCTCAGTCAATGACTCCTGCAAGGGCCAACATAAAACCAAGCAATCCCATTCCAAGAAAAAGACAGAAAGCAACTCCGAAAACAGATATAGGGGGATAGGAGACACAGCGTGACCCCCTGCATACCATGGGAGGTCAAAGGACCCAACTCTGTTTTGTTGTTTGTTTTTAAGGGTTTTACAGCGCTCGCAACAAATTAAGGTCATATCAGCGCCAGTAAAAAGGAAGAAAATGGGATAGTAAAAAGTTCTCGAATTACAATTAAAGCACCCAATAAAAGGTGAGATAAAGGGGAATTGGTTCAAATAGGGAACAGATGTAGATTCCAAGAGCACACCGTGTAGATTCCAAGAGCACACCGTCAAAGTACTTAGTTTGAGATCACCTAAAAGTCTCATCCAGACACACGCACAGGTCCCTACTAAGAGGAATACACTCAAATGTTTACAAATCATATAATATAATATGTAAACTAAACATAATACAATGCATAACAGAGAGATGATTTACAAGTCAAAAAATATCATCTCCCAAAACAATAACTATACATTCGGCTGTTTCCCTCCCAGCCAAGGGTCAGGACAAAACTAAGTAATCTCATTCCAGGACAAAGACAGAAAGCATGTTGGAAAACAGATATAAGGGGATAGAAGACACAGCGTGACCTTCTGAACACTATGGGAGGTCAAAGGACCCCACTCTGTTTTGTTTGTTTTTCAGGATTTTACGGCGCTTGCAACACATTTAGGTTATATCAGCGCCAGTAAAAAGGAAGAAAATGGGATAGTAAAAAGTTTTAGAATTACACATAAAGCACCCAAGAAAAAGGAAGACAAAGGGGAACTGGGAACAAATAGGGATCAGATGTAGATTCCAAGAGCACACTATCAGAGTTCTTCGTTTGAGATCACCTATAAGTTTCATCCGCACACAGGCACAAAATCCAACAAAGAAGAATACACTCAAATGCTTACATCATACATTCAAAATAACAAATATAATAATACATAACAGAGAGATGATTTACAAGGAAAAAAAATATCATCTCCCAAAACAATAACTATGCATTTGACTGTTTCCCTCCCAGCCAGGACTCCGGCCAGGGACAGGACAAAACCAAGTAATCTCATTCCAAGACAATGACAGAAAGCATGTTGGAAAACAGATATAAGGGGATAGAAGACACAGTATGTACCCCCCTGCCCACTATGGGAGGACAGGAACCCCACCCAGGATCCCACTCTGTATCCCGTGTGAAATGGAATACGCAAAAGAATATGTTCATACATATTATAAGCAACTCTTTTGCAATAAAAATTGTCAAATATTTATTTTGTTATTCTAGAATAAGGTAAAACATGAAGAAAAAGCGCACAAAAAGTTAAAAAATGTATTTTGCCAAGAAACCAGAATGGAAATATCAGAGTAAAGATCATTACAATAATAATAACAGAAATTGACAACATAATATCAATTCATAAGTTACAAGCATAAATGGATAAATCACAACTGTAATGATGAGTAAATTAACATTCACGTATTCCAACATTATGCATACATATTGTATATATATATATATATAAATATTATAATAAATAACAGTTTACCAGCGTGACCGACTCCATGAGGTATACTTATTTAAGAAAAAAGACCCTTTTTTTTCAAATGTTTTTCCCAATTCTCACCCTTTCACCACATAAATAAAGAACAAAATTTTATAAATTCAAATTCAACCTTTTCTTTATCATAATAGAGGTACAACCAATACTTGATTCAAGCACGTTGATGTTTTACAATATGTTATAAACATGGCACTGTCCAATGTCCAGACATAATAAAGTAAAATACGTAGCAAGCCAGTGTGCTGCATTGAAAATGGCTTTTGCAGAAGCAAATTCATCTCTTAACAAAGAGATTTAATAGTGATCAGAGCTGCCAACCCCATCTGATGAGAATGTGTACAATGGGACCTCAAAATGGGGGAGATTTCATAAAAATGGGTACAATCCTGAAATCGACGGAAACTAACCATTGTGAAAGTAAGAGAGAGCAAGACAATGACTCTGAACAAAGAAATTAGGCCTAAAAGTAAAAGCTTGAAACGGACTTCCGGGCTAACGATGAATATTCGATTCCGTGATATCGGACTAAAACAGTAGGACAAATTTGAACGATCCAGCAAGCTGAAGATAACAGCGATATGAGCATCCGGCTATTACAATTTTAAAAAACTGAAGTGACTCCGTACATTGAAAACGGGTACAATCTTAGGGGGGAAATGCGTACAATCGCTGAAAATGCATACAATTCCGCATTTTTTGCAGTAGGTTGGCAGCTTTTAGTGATTCCCAAAAGGAGAGAGAAACGAAAAATTGTAATAGTGCCATACAGGTGTCATGTCCCCTCCTGCATGTTGAACATTACTGTTGGCTTGGGACCCCTTGTAAAGCGATGTGAGCATTATATAAAATCTCAAACTTTGGGGAGTTTTTTGGAGGTTTTTTTCCCCTTCATCTAAAAGAATGAATATTTTTACTTTACTGTCTCTGTGACAAGTGATCACTTATTTATATTATATTATTGTTTTACACAAATCTTTGTAGGCACCCGGCATGTTTTTGGGGGTTTTTTTGTGAGATAAATGGGTGTGTACTAGTTGTGTTTTCTACATTGCTCATTTATACTCATATAGTATAGATAGAATGAAGATGACGTCACTCAAGCCTTTGTTATTGTATTTTGCCATCCGCGTTTGTGAGTAATTCTCACTAAACTGTATTAACCAGACTATAAAAGTTCATGGTTACACACAGTTTTGTGTGTTGGTCCGTTATACTTCCGGATGGCAATGTTATGAGCTTCTTAGCCAAGTGCATACTATCTATAGTATCAAAGGAGGAAAGGGGGGTTACTCTGCTCACAAGCTAACTTCATTGCCTTTCCAATGGCCGTGCTCAAGTTTATCATTGACAGTATTATTAAAAACAGGAATGATAATTTCATTCAATATTCCAAAATGAAACAGTATATATGTGACCCTTCGCCTCAAAATGGTATTAAGTCGGGATGGTTAAGATGTTGAAAATTGAATTTATAGCCAGAAATATCAGTCTTGTGTTGAGTTTGTATGTTATATTGAGGAGAATAGATGCCATATTTTAGGGTACAAATGCCAACAATTTATATTTTCGACCAGTTTAACATTTAATAAAGCTTTTAAGCATCTGGTTCGTTCCGACATAATACCGTTTTGAGACGGTGGGTCATATATATGGTTTTTGACAGTAGTGTGATGATACAATCAAATGTACAAATCATAATAGGCAACGTAATTACAATCGAAAGCTCCAGAAATGTTTTCATTGAGGATATCCATTGTCATTGTCAACAGTCACTTCCAATATAAAGGATCGTCAATTGTTTTTGTTTTTAAGGGTTTTACGGCGCTTGCAACACATTTAGGTTATATCAGCTCCAGTAAAAAGGAATAAAATGGGTCAATAGTCAAAAGATCTAGAATTACAATTAAAGCACCAAAGAGAAAGTAAGACAAAGGGGAACTGGGAACAAATAAGGATCAGATGCAGATTCCAAGAGCACACCACCAGAGATCACCTATAAGTATCATCCGGACACAAGCACAAAAGCAAACAAAGAGGAATACACTCAAATGCTTACATTATACATTGAAAATAACAAATATAATAATACATAACAGAGAGATGATTTACAAGGAAAACAATAACTATGCATTTGACTGTTTCCCTCCCAGCGAGGACAAAACCAAGTAATCTCATTCCAAGACAAAGACAGAAAGCGTATTGGACAACAGATATAAGGGGATAGATGACACAGTATGTACCTCCCCTGACCTCCCACTATGGGAGGTCATGAACCCCACCCAGAAAGGATCGTCAAGTCAATTCATGAAAATCTCTGGCAGCCCAACGATATCCAAATATATCTTCTGTATAATTAAATTGCTGTTCGATACAAAACACTTCGATACTGGAACATTTACAAGGTCAAACAACAAAATCAAAAATAAAACAAAATTAGACTAACCATACATAATACAAATAGGAGACAAATACAAAAAAAAAAGTTACCTGTTTTGAAAGATAACATTATTTTTGGTCTCGAAAACCCTTGATAAATAACACAAAAAAAAACCCAAAAAAACACTCGGATTCTATACATAAAAATACAAGCGAAGAAATATTAAATAATATATGTAAATTTTAAAAGTATTTTTAAACAACAATGCTGGATAAAATAATTCAACAATGGTGAAGACCAAATATGCCAAACAATCTTGCACATTTATCCGCAATTTCCCATTCATCCTTAATTGGGGGGAAGGTGGAGGGGGGAAGAGGGAGGGGGAAAAGGGGAGGGGGGAAGGGGCAGGGGGGATAATACAAGAGCCACATGATAATTTCCTCAGGGCTAGGATAGGACATGTTTGATACCATGCTAAATTTTCTTTACACATTTTCAGCCATTTGGTGATACCACCGTAATATAGCCTATAAATATCTATTTAAAACAGTATTTAAATCGCACTTTATTTTGATTGAAAAGATATTTGGACTATATTTCAATGTCAATGGGATCAATCATATGCGGAGGATTGCCGACAAATAAAAGTGAGAAAAGTTTTTAAAAATCATATTATCAACAATGTCACCACCACTTGCGTAGACAGTGCTGTCAGCATACAAACTAACCAAAGAAACACAAAGCTGTGGAGATGAAGTAGGGATGTCACAGGTGGCTGTGCACTAATTCATTGTGTACTAATTTAACTTAATAAAAGGCAGATTGTTATTTCATCAATGAGATTTAACTTTAAATTTTCAATTTAAATTTAATTTTCGAATTTTAAAAAAGATGTCAACCATTATAAAGCACAAAATGCACAACAAAAAAAAAAAAAAAAAAAAGGAAAAAAAAACCCCCACATCTTGTGTATATTTTTTCTTCAAATGAAGCTGTTACGCATAGTTTTTGGTTCAACCGCACGGATACATAACCTCAATATTGTGCAGTGCACATCAAAGATATAAAAGAAAAAATAACCAAACGAA
The DNA here is from genome assembly GCF_034508935.2 of Berghia stephanieae. Classification (NCBI taxonomy): domain Eukaryota; kingdom Metazoa; phylum Mollusca; class Gastropoda; order Nudibranchia; family Aeolidiidae; genus Berghia; species Berghia stephanieae. Next base: position 75,932,759 of record NC_088364.1, on the reverse strand, counting down.
CTCTAAAATGTTTTCTAATATTCACCTGACTGTTTGAATCTGTCACAAAGTCATTCGACAATTTCCATTGTATTTAAATCATCAAGTGACCCCTGTATTAATAGGCAGAATCTTTCACAATTCCTTAAAGAAATCTGAGAGCATTTACTCTATTTAACCAAAAAATTAGATTAACATACTTTCTCTGACCTCATACAGAAATACTTAAAATTTGTACAGCAAAATTGCTTAACGATTCAAGGTTTTTCTCATTTCCCTCAAATCTTATCCAATATCACCGTTTTCCCTCCCTGCATACTGTAAGATTTGATGTCTTGATTTGCCATCCTATCATGTCATCATTTGGTTATTGTTGTGTCCAGAACCATTTCCAAAAACTGAAATTGAATAAAAAACAAACAGAAAGAAAGAAAATAATCAGATGAAAATATTAAACAAGACAGTTGAAAAGAAAGCTTTCCTAGTCGCATATACCCACACCTGTGCATTACATTGACACCAATTTTAGGAAAGTAGGTGGAATCTCTGTTTAACGCTACAGTAACAAGGAAAAACTTCGGCTCCATGAATCTCTGTTTAACGCTACAGTAACAAGGAATAACCTTTGGCTCTATGAATCTCTGTTTAACGCTACAGTAACTGGGATAACCGTTGGCTCCATGAATCTCTGTTTAACGCTACAGTAACTGAAATAAACTTTGAGTCAAAGTAGTAGAAAAATACATTTTCATGTTTGTGCAATGTCCGTCTTGCTTTCATCCACAAGCCATTTATTAGAACCCTGATATAGACACGCAAGATCAATTCGGGTCACAAAGACTCAAAATGTGGAATTTAATACAATTACTTATTTCGGTAGAGGCTACTGTGTTCCAGTTCAACTGTAACAGAGTTCAGTAATGTATTGGTATTTGGGTAAAAAGAAAAACCAAAAAAAAAAAACCAGCAAAACGAAAAATAAATCAATAAAAGTCAATTAAAGTCAAGACTGTCAAAAAGAATAATACATTGGTATTTGGGTAAAAAGAAAAACCAAAAAAAAAAAACCAGCAAAACGAAAAATAAATCAATAAAAGTCAATTAAAGTCAAGACTGTCAAAAATGAAATAAATAACAAACACAAACCTCTTCATAACTGATTTGGATTGTTCCATTCTGGTTGGTGTCTTTAACACGGAATTTCTCTGTTAATGTTTTGAGCATGACACAGGCTTGAATGAAATCATCAAAATTAATGCTGTAGCCACCGCGACGTCTGTCAAACACCCGTATCACAGACTGGCTGAATTGGGGGGATCTGGAAAGATTTTAACATCGGATCAGAATTTAGTGTTGATGGTGACAAAAAAGGGGAAAAAGGGAGGAAAATTATGAATGGTATTCTTTACGCCACATTTTTACTTCACCAACCCCCACTTTTAGAGCCATTGAGATGGTAAACTACTCTATCTATCTTCTGGATAGTGGGGAGACTGCACCAGTTTGTTCCACTACACATCAAATCTCTCAAAGCCAGAAAATTTGATTGAGGAAAATGTCATTTTTTAAAGGAGGAAATTCCTCCTCTGACACAAAAATCGCAGATTTCCGCGGATCCGAGGAATACCATCAGCATTGATAATTACTTAAATTATATTAGATAAAACTGGTAATCACTGTGAGTTGTTACTTTTCATTATTAAACCATGAAAATACACACTTACTTAATCATATTCTGCCATTTGAAACAAAGGTCACACATTTTTCTTTTTTGTTCTGAACTCTCAATTTAACTCAATTTGATTCAGGCATTAATAATAATAATAATAATAATAATATAATAATAATAATAATAATAATAATAATAATAATAATAATAATAATAATAATAATAATAATAATAATAATCTGTATTGTCCAAATTAAAGGCAATTCATGTGAGGTAAACAATGCTCAGTTTGGTTCATGGTATGAACATCAACACGTTTACATTACAGACACAGCCATACACGAACATACACACTTGCACATTGTTTCTTCACATGTATACAAATAAATACAACAAAATACAATATTCTGGGGTTTTGTTTAACAAAAAAAAATTAAGAAGAAGAAGAAGAAGAAGAAGAAGAAGAAGAAGAAGAAGAAGAAGAAGAAGAAGAAGAAGAAGAAGAAGAAGAAGAAGAAGAAGAAGAAGAAGAAGAAGAAGAAGAAGAAGAAGAAAAACAAAAAATAATCAAAATGATACATACAACATGTATCCAAATTGTCTGAAGGCATTCCCTAGTTCATTGGCATCAATATTTCCTGATCGGTCTGTATCAAATCTGGAAAAGAAAAAAAATTATAAAATATAAGTCGCAAATCATTTCTCTTGATTCTCTGCTTGTAATGCAAACCTTCCTTCCATAGATTCTATGACTCGTTTCAGAGATAAACCACATTGAAATGTCAAATATTGTCACATTGTTAAAACTGTTATATACAGATTCTCTTAAATCTTCCATAGGCTATGACGTTTTTATAATTTTATAACATAAGGAATCAAGATTTGAATTAACAGGCTAAAATAAAAACCCTTCCCAATTTTAAAGGGGGTGGGGGAGGGGGGGTTGAATAAGTGATAGATTGATTCAGTAAGATTATGATAAAATTGATTTGGAAATAGGCTTTCAACTTTTTAAAAAATAATTAAAAAAAAAAAATAGGAATATCTGGGTTTCGTTAGGTCTAGAGAACAAATAAAACAGTACTTTAAAAAAGTATTATCCTCAAGATAAAAAATGTAAAAAACCTTTTGATTTGATTTTTAAAAAAAAAACATTTTTCAATAAAACCTGTGCCTCATCCGGTCATCAGTCAACGAACCTGTCAAAACAACCTTTCCAGTCCTGAATGTATTTCCACAAGGCAGCAAATTCATAAACATCAATGGTTCCATTCCTGAAATCAAGGCAAATAAAAAGATTAAAAAAAAACAAAACAATGACAAAGACAAAGACAAACAACAATGAAAGATAGGTTTGGTTTGTGTTGTGTGTGTGTGTGTGTGTGTGTGTGTCTGCTTGTGTGTGTAAATTATTATGTTTCAGCCAAAGTAATTTGTAATTTAAGAGTCTGGTGTCTCGGAGTTATAGCGCTATATAAGTTTTCAGCATTATTATTATTATTATTATTAAAGCAGATTCAACTAGTGTTAAAATCTGCCACGTCTAAGTTGTAGTATCTGAACTGCTAAAGGAAAAACAATGTCCGACTCACATCGTAAAATATTACAAATCTTATTTAACGATATAATAAGAAACAAGTTGCTGATAACACAGTTTGGCAATGAAATTTATTCCAATTTTGTTCTACCTCTTGAGAGAAAAAAAAAATAGTCTCAGTATTAATGATGGTTTACAATTTAAACCTGTGACAGCATCTTGTAATATCTTTTTCACTTTTACTTTGAAGTGTTACGGAATTGCCAATGGTCTGTTACTGTTGTTGATGGGTTTAGTAAAATACAGTATTCCTCAACATTTTCAATTGATAAGCGTCCGCAATTACTAAACATTTTGAAATGATATATATGACTCATCATTTCAATTGATACAGGGTTGGCAGTTAAGAATTTTGTTCCATATTGCTTTAGTTTGATTTATTAGCTTCACTTTAATATTATAAAAAAGAAAGAAATATCAAAAAGTTAGTCTATGACTGTAATATAAGCATTTGTCAATATGTTTCATTTCCTTATTTATCTATCTTTTTTCTTTATAATGGATAACGAATGAAGACGACCTGAGAGAAACTCGAAAATATTAAAAAGCCAGTGAGAAAATACATTTAGCCAATACCAACATTTTCACTTTTACTTGATTCAATAATGCAATGAAATGTCATAATTATATTGTAAAATAAGCCATTGAAATTAGACTAAACAATGAAGCAAACACGAATCACACAGAATTGGTCTGGTATATAAGAAAATAATTTACGAAATCTCTCACATCTATAAAAAAAATGTCCTCTCCAGCTAAAATATAAACTAAAGTATAAAATAATAAAACAGGTATATAATTATATTTCTTCAGAGCAAATTGCTACCTTTTTGAAATCATATTTATGACAGAATACAAAAGAAAGGTAATTTAATCGACACATCTGTAATTGCTTGTGATATCTGAATCTGATTGTTCTTATAAAATATTTCATGACTAACAATCCATGGAATTATTTTAACAAGTAATATATTATAATAAGCATTGCAATGATAAAGACTTTAAAAATATAAAATACAAGATACAGTTGCTGATGTTCACATTAATAAATTCCTTCCTATAAAGTTTGTTTTGTTTTTAAGGGTTTTACGGCGCTTGCAATACATTAAGGTCATATCAGCGCGAGTAAAAAGGAAGAAAATGGGATAGTAAAAAGATTTAGAATTATAATTAAAGCACCCAAGAAAAGGTAAGACAAAGGGGAATTGGTTCAAATAGGAAACAGATGTAGATTCCAAGAGCACACTATCAAAGTACTTAGTTTGAGATCACCTAAAAGTCTCATCAAGACACAAGTGCAGGCTCCCCACTAAGAGGAACACACTCAAATGTTCACAAATCATATGTAATACGTAAACAAAACATAATACAGTGCATAACAGTGAGATGATTTACAAGCAAAAAAATATCATCTCCCAAAACTAACTATACATTTGACTGTTTCCCTCTCAACCAGAGTATCCGGCCAGGTCCAGGACAAAACCAAGTATTCTCATTCCAAGACAAAAAGAGGAAGCAAGTTGGAAAACAGATATAAGGGGATAGAAGACACAGTATGTACCTCCCTGCCCACTATGGGAGATCAGGAACCCCACCCAGCCTTCCTATAAAGAGTAATCTATCAGATAACAAATGAAAATATAAAAAATCTCCACTTACCGATCCCTGTCAAACATGCCGATCATCAGTCTGCATGTTTCGGCATTGAAAGGCGACCAATTCCCATTCATTAAAGCATGTTGGAGTTCAGTGGCTGTAATTTTACCAGATCTGTCTGCATCAACATTCTGTAAATCAAATAGAACACTGAATGAGTAATACCTTCCATATTCTATTACAAATAAAGCTTTGTTTACCATTAATGTTCATATGTCTTCTAATAAACACTATTGTCACTGCCTTGATAATAATGTTTGTTTGTTTTTATGTTTTTAAGGGTTTTACGGCGCTTGCAACACATTTAGGTTATATCAGCGCCAGTAAAAAAGAAGAAAATAGGATAGTTAAAAGTTCTAGAATTACAAATAAAGCACCCAAGAAAAAGTAAG
>NC_088364.1:75912466-75922466 GCF_034508935.2 Berghia stephanieae | reverse complement strand
GATGTTTCAGGCCTTTATAGCCATCGTCAGGACTGTGTGTTACATGAGTTTGGTTTGTTGTGTGTTGGTGCTTCAACAAATCAAACTCATATAACGCACAGTCCTGACGATGGCTAAAAAGGCCTGAAACATCGATGTAGACTGACTCCAACATTGGGGGGCGAAGTGGCCGAGTGGTTAAGGCATTGCATAGTGATCCGGATGGCCCGAATTCGAGCCCCGCTTCAGGCACTTTCGTGTTTTTCCTTGAGCAAGATTATTAACCCCCAATTCGCTGACTTGGACAACATGGGTGATTCCTGTTGACACCATACATCTTGTTTGATGAGTTATCTATATTCCTTCATGGAATGCCTAGGCGACGATATCTTATGATGTCGTGGCTCAAAAGGCATAATTTATTTTTTTTAATATATATATATATATATATATATATATATATATATATATATATCATCCATCGTGGCTTGCGCACTTTAGCACGTTGCCGGTCAACTGTCTCCACGAATCACCATCCTCTGCGGTGCGCATGAAATCTGTGTTACTTTTAAAATCACATTTGGCCATTCTTAGGTTATTTAGATAAGTCATTCTTTGCCTTCCTCTTGCTCTCTTTCCTTCGACCATCCCAGATGTTCCCAACTTTTCTATTCCGTCTCTTCTCCACACATGTCCCTTTCTCACCTTCTCCAACACTTCCTCGTTCGTACACCTGTCTGTCCATGATGTCTGTCATGATAGCCTCAACATTCTTCTATAATGTTATACATATTTATATATTATAATCTCCCAAAACTAATTCATTTGACTGTTTGCCTCTAATCCAAAGAGCCAGGACAAAAGCGACGAATCTCATTCCAGGACAAAAGCGACGAATCTCATTCCAGGACAAAGACAAAAAGCGCCTAGAACTAGAAAGGAATAAAGTGGAGTAGAAGACACCACAGCGATAGTGAGGGCAAAAGACCTCGCCCAGAAGCTTCAACTCACAATAGATAGTTCGAAGATGACGTCACTCAGGCCTTTGTTATTGTTTTTGCCATCCGCGTTTGTGAGTTGTTCTCATTAAACTGTATAAACCTGACTATAAATGTTCATGGTTACACAGAGTTTGTGTGTTGGTCCGTTATACTTCCGGATGGCAATGTTGTGAACTCCTTGGACAAGCGCATACTATCTATATTATATAGTATGCACTTGGCTAAGAAGCTCACAACATTGCCATCCGGAAGTGTTATGGACCAACACACAAAACTATGTGTAACCATGAACCTTTATAGTCTGGCTAATACAGTTGAGTGAGAAGTACTCATAAACGTGGATGGCAAAAACAATAACAAGGCCGGAGTGACGTCATCATTGTTCTATCTATAAACTGGTTAACTGTCGTACTCTGGACAGATGCGTTTTTAAAAATTGGCCAGAAAACTCGTTCTTCAAATATCGATCGATTAAAATGACCCTCCTATTATTGGCAAAACTCTCAAACCTGGGACTTCGCGAGGTCATAGGTTTGAGAGTTTTTGCCAAGATGAGGGTCATTTTAATCGATATATAATATGGATAGTATGCGCTTGGCTAAGAAGTTTACAACAATGCCATCCGGAAGTATAACGGACCGACACACAAAACTATGTGTAACCATGAACTTTTATAGTCTGGTTAATACAGTTTAGTGAGAACTACTCACAAACGCGGATGGCAAGATACAATAAAAAAGGCTTGAGTGACGTCATCTTCGTTCTATCTATAGATATATGCGCTTGGCTAAGAAGCTCATAACATTGCCATCCGGAAGTATAACGGACCAACACACAAAACGGTGTGTATCCATGAACGTTTATAGTCTGGTTAATACCGTTCAGTGAGGATTACTCATAAACGCGGATGGCAAAAAATAATAACAAAGGCTTGAGTGACGTCATCTTCGTTCCATCTATAGATAGTATGCAGATGACGTCACTCAGGCCTTTGTTATTGTTTTTGCCATCCGCGTTTGTGAGTTGTTCTCACTAAACTGTATTAACCAGACTATAAAAGTTCATGGTTACACAGAGTTTGTGTGTTGGTCCGTTATACTTCCGGATGGCAATGTTGTGAACTCCTTGGCCAAGCGCATTCTATCTATACGAGTTTTCAGGCCAATTAGAAGAAAAGATACGTGTCTCTCCAGAGTACGACTGTAAACTGGTTAAAATGGCCCCTGAGTTGTCAAAAAGATTTAAACCCGAGGCTTCTTGCAGAAATTTGGAGTTTTAGACTTTTTGATAAGTAGGGGATTGTTTTTAACGGGTCAATAGATAGAACGAAGATGACGGCACTCAGGTCTTTGTTATGGCTTTTTGCCATCCACGTTTATGAGTAATTCTCACTAAACTATATTAACCAGACTATAAAAGTTCATGGTTACACATAGGTTTGTGTGTTGGTCCGTTATACTTCCGGATGGCAATGTTGTGAGCTTCTTAGCCAAGTGCATACTATCAATATTGGGATATATTTTTATACTGGTCAATATTCAAAATTTGATTATTGTCAGTTTAAGGCAGTGCACGGCGACAAAAACCGATCAAAAAAAGGGGTTATTAATAAATTTAAATTGAGCTCTTATATAGGGAATGAGATTAGCGGAAGAGTAGCGTCCCTTGATTTGAGAGAGAAGGTCATGTTGGTTGTGCGCATGCATCTCTAGCCCTCGCTTCCGGAGACACTTCACCGAAAGCGAGGACGAGAGAGACGCATGCGCAAAACCATGTTGACGTTCTCTCTGTAAGGTGATGTCCAATCAAGGGACGCTACTCTTCCGCTAATCTCATTCCCTATATCGCAAAATCCACTATACGCCCTCAAAGCGCGTTACAACTGTCCCAGGCCAACAGCAACATTTAACATGTATTAGGACGGGACGTGACGCCTGTTAGTCGATATTACATTTCTTTCGGACAGAGACAACGCTGTTAACGGCTAGATATTCATTTTACACCCGAGTACGGTGAGAGAATATGAGTAAAGAGCCTTCTCCAAGGACTCAGCTATGCACCGAGCGAGGCTCGAACCCAGGACCTTCCCATCCGAATTCGAGTGTCATGCCACTGGACCATATAGCTGTATAAATTAATTAATTATTAATGGTGAGGCAGTTCACTTGATGATGCGGTTTATAGATATAATGAAATTGACGGCATCTGGTCTTTGTTATTTTTTTTTTTTTTTTTTTTTGCCATCCGCGTTTATGAGTAATTCTCACTAAACTGTATTAACCAGACTATATAAATTTAAGGTTACACATAGTTTTGTGTGTTAGTTCGTTATACTTTCGGATGGCAATGTTATGAGCTTCTTATCCAAACGCATAGTATCTATAGGCTATAAGAAGCTCATAACATTGCCATCCGGAAGTATAACGGACCAACACACAATGTGTAATTATGAACGTTTATAGTCTGGTTAATACATTTTAGTGAGCATTACTCATAAACGCGGATGGCAAAAAAACAAAAACAAACAAAGACCAGAGTGACGTCAATTTCATTCTATCTATAGCCAATCACGTGAGTGGTCAACGTGCTTTTATATAATTGCTCTTATTCATTGTAAACGAAGTGCGCAAAGCACTGTGCATTATTTCGAAATCTCATGGTGATGGTACAGTGTTATTTGTGACCCATCGTCTCAAGACGGTATTATGTCGGAACGAACCAGATGCTTAAAAGCAGAATTTAATGTTAAAACTGGTCAAAAATATAAATTGTTGCATGGTATCCATTCTCCTCAATAAAACATACAAACTCAACGCAAGTCTGATTGATATTTCTGGCTATAAATTCAATTTTCAACATCTTAACAATCCCGACTTTATACCGTTTCGAGGCGAAGGTTCACATTTAAATCTTACACATTTGCGCTTTGTTTGATGTCATCACACTATTCGGGACAACACTGCTTTACACCGGCAGCTCCTGACGCTATAATATAATAAATGTCCATCTTTCGTAGGGGGAGAAGATGTGTCCAAACACTGCCGAGGTCCTTAATCACCGGCTTGAACCGTGGCCTTCGTAAAGTTATAGATAGTTCAAAGATGACGTCACTCAGGTCTTTGTTATTATTTTTTTTCCATCCGCGTTTATGAGTAATGCTCACTGAACTGTATTAACCGGACTATAATCGTTCATGGATACACACAGTTTTGTGTGTTGGTCCGTTATACTTCCGGATGGCAATGTTATGAGCTTCTCAGCTAAGCGCATACTATCTATTTCATTGGTTGAACTATTGAATACAACTCACGATTTGATTTCTTTTGTGGCAAAAGACTGGCATTTTGACGTCATTTTTTGGTCAGTATCAGGCCATAACTTTACGAAGGCCACGTTGACACTGACCAAAAAATGACGTCAAAATACCAGGGGTCAGATACATGGAGCGGGACTATGGTAGTCTCAGACTATAGCAAAGTCTGAGACTTTGTAGTCTAAGACTTTGGGAAGTCCGAGACTACGGAAAGTAAGTTATTCATGAAGTCAGACTTCGTCCCTGACTATCAAGTCTCTGACTACGCTTGCGAAGTCTCAGACTACAGAGGTCAATCTATTTTTAACTGGGATTCCTCGGAAACGTATCACAAACGTCATAGAAATGTGTTACTTTTCCAGCTGCGCATGCGTCAAACGAAGTGGCACAGAAATCATATCTATTTCTTCTTCGTGTTTGTTTGATCGTTTTTTTTTGTTGTGTTTTTGTTTTTTTGTTTTTTGTTTTTTGGCCCCCACAAATAAAATGGTGTGAGAAAAGTTTAAGGGTAAAAATTGTTTTAGAATGTGTGTGTGTGTGTGTGTGTGTGTAATGTTTTTAGTAAAATAAATAACGATGGCACTGAAATGATTCTTAGCAACGGTGTAGCATTGTTCTAAGTAGAGAGCGGTGGGCGCTCCTGAAGCATGGGTCCCGAAAATACTAACGAAAGAGTGGAGATGGATAGGAATCGGTGGAAAAAATACAGACAAATAGGCGTTTCGGGTACAAACCCTTCGTCGGCACAACAATAACAAATAAACGTTGAAAACAAATAAGAAGAAATGCAGTATAAATGCATCGTCTGTACTCAACGATGGTTGGAGTGTGAACGAATCGTTAGCGTGGCGTGATAGAAATGATGAGGCCAGTGAGAGACGTGAAATTTCTAGATAGCCTAATAATGGACGATAAAAGACATAATAGAAATGTAATAGTAGTTGTAGTAGTAGTAGTAGTATAGTAGTATTAGTAGTAGTTAGTAGTAGTAGTAGTAGTAGTAGTAGTTATAGTAGTGTGGTGTGGTGGTATTAGTGGTAGTGGTAGTAGTATTGTAGTAGTAGTAGTAGTATAGTAGTAGTAGTAGTATAGTAGTATAGTATAGTATAGAGTCGTAGTAGTAGTATAGTTGTTGTAGTAGTAGTAGTTAGTGTAGTTAGTAGTAGTAGTAGATAGTAGTAGTAGTAGTAGTAGTGGTGGTGGTATTAGTGGTAGTGTGGTAGTAGTAGTAGTAGTAGTATTAGTAGTAGTCGTCGTCGTCGTCGTCGTCGTAGTATAGTAGTAGTAGTAGTAGAGTAGTAGTAGTCGTAGTCGTAGTAGTAGTAGTAGTAGTATAGTAGTAGGTAGTAGTAGTATGTTGTTGTTGTTGTAGTATGTAGTATGTATAGTATAGTAGTAGTAGTAGTAGTAGTAGTAGTAGTAGAAGTAAGTAGTAGTAGTAGTAAGTTACTATGAAATAGTATGTGTACCTGGAAAGTGTTTGGAATGGACAAGATGAGCGATGTATGTGCGATTGTTGAATCTTCGAGAAAATTAAGTAAAATAAAACAAACAAAAAAAAATAAAAATAAATAAATAAATAAATAAATAAAAATAAAATCAAAAACTGTCGGGTTGCCTTGTTCTAATCTCATTACAATTACTCCACCAGCGTATAGCACATATATGATTTTTGAAATTTAGTCCCAGACTACGATATTTACACCTGCTAAATCGCGGTGTAAAATTTTCACCCGTTTAGTCCCTCGTTAGTCTTAGACTTCGCGTTGTCCGGCTTCATGAATACCTTACTACGCCTTTTAGTCAGAGACTACCGATATAGTCTCAGACTATCCTCGTAGTCCCGCTCCATGAATCGACCCCAGTCTTTTGCCAAAAAGAAAACAAATCGTGAGTTGTATTCAATAGTTCAACCAATGGGACCACTCGTTTCCATGAGCACTACCAACGACAACTCACTAGGCGGTGCAAAAAAACAAAACAAATAATGACGTCAAACTGCCGGTCCTTTTGGATTTCAGTGTTATGTTATAACATAACGATGGCTACGGTGACACTGACCAAAAAAAAAAAAATAATGACGTCAAAATGCCAGTGTCAGGCTATAACTTAACGATGGCTATGGTTGAACCGTCCGACCAAGTTAAGGTTGTGTTGTGAGTCAATAGATAGATCGAAGTTGACGTCACTCCGACCTTTGTTATTGCTTTTTTTTTTTTTTTCCGCTATCCGCGTTTATGAGTAATCCTCACTAAACTCTATTAACCAGACTATAAACGTTTAAGGTTACATATTGTGTATTTGTCCGTTTTACTTCCGGATGGTAATGTTGTGAGCTTTTTAGCCAAGCGCACATTATCTATAGCGGCACATCGTTGAGGATGACAAAGGGGAAGAGACGGAAGTTATTGTGTGCAGTTTTTGGCAATTGTGCTACATGCAGGACGGTTTCTAACCTGTAGAGATCGCAATGGTGAGTCGCTGAAATGAGCTCTTAATTCACATTCTCTCACCATTCCCAGTTAGAGACCCCGATCAGTAATGATGTTGTGTTGTCGGGGGGAAAAAATCTAATGTGCCTTACAGGCATCATGTTCATGTAGAGATATGTCGTTTTTTGTGGCTCTTTTGTAAAGCGCTTTGAGTTAGACAACATAATATGTGACCCCTCGTCTCAAAACGGTATTAAGTCGGGATGATTAAGATTCTGAAAATTGAATTTGTAGCCAGAAATATCAGACTTGCGTTGAGTTTATGAACTTTGTTGAGAAAAATGAATATCATATTTCAGGTTGCTGAATCCTAATAATTCATAATTTTGTCCAGCTTATCTTTAATTTGACTTTTTAGCATCTGTGTCATCACGACATAATACCGTTTTGAGACGCTGGGTCACATATTGAGTTATATAGTAAAATATATAACTCCCACGTTTTACAATTTATAATTACAACAATCAAAACACTTTGATTGCTATTTCAGACATATGTACGAGTATATAAAACGTTTAATAATTGACTCAGAACAGCAGATTAAACCTGGGTATAAAACCTTCATTATTTATTTCAAGTTAGACCTCTCCACACTCACGGGATCCACAAAGATGGACACCTCTGAGTCATCACTCTCTCGCCCTCGATGTGCCATAATGTTGTGAATTCTTGGAGCGCCACCACCACCACTTATTCCCGGTATCCGAGATCCGCCATTGCCAGCAGACCGACCCCCTGAACCGCTGACGACTCTGGGATATTGAATAGAGGTACAGCTGTACCGGATGGTCGTGTGTGACGTGGTGCAGGTGCATGATGGGTAGTAAGTGCCGTGCATCTGGAATGGGAACCTCTCTCCTGGTCTCCGGCATTGACCGTTGAAGTCTCGGCATCCTGAAACACAAATTATAGCTTGAATCAAACTTGGTGAAGCACTCGCCTAAACAAAAGGACCGACGGTATCGATCCCAGCTATAGTCGAGTATATTTTCTAACCTCTTTATCCACCTAAGGCGAAAAGTAATCTATCGTCCTATCCAAAGGATACCTGCGGCTTGTTTCTGTACAGTAAGGAGGAGGGGCGGGGGGAAATTGAGATCTATTATTGATATACACTCTGCCTTCAACCAGTATGTCCCTGGTTTGACTCCAACTACTGTGGATGGTGCACATTTATTGGGACATGGCTCTTCACTCACAACCCTCACGTTACGCAGACGAGAATAAGGAAGTGACCTGGCAAATAGGTACCGTTGATTTAACCCTCTCCTTACCAGCCATTTTCAGGATTTTCCCCAAAACTTCACACCCAACTATCACAATAATATACTTTTTATCACTCAGACACAATAGCAGTAAAGTTCTTGCCATACATAATGTCTTTATCAAAACATGCTCTACAACACACTGTTTATTTCTTAAAATTTCTTGTACAAAAGAAATTTGAATTAGAATAATGTTGGTTGTATCGTAACGAATGTGACGATTTTCCTATAGTTGGTAAGGAGAGGGTTAGTCGCACCGAGTATTTTAAGGTTGGGCGTTTGTAGGATTACAATCAAACGGAGCAAGTATTGCCTCGAGGGGAATCGCTTCCTCTGAGGGCGTGTCTTTATTACGAAACCCGCCGAAAACCGTCGATAACTATAGGCTCAGGTTCACTCCCTACTGGTGTACACTTCCCTGAGTCTCAGGTTCACTCACCACAGTTGTCTTGTCTACTTCCCACAACTTTACCGGATATTGTCGGGTTTTTGCGGGTTTCGGCGTGTTTCGACGGGTTTCGTAAAAAAGACACACCGCTGATGCTCCAGGAGCAGTTGAAATATCTATTCTTAGCTCCTGTTGCAGTTATTTTCCTTACAGGTATCAAAAGACTTGACCTGTTGTCATAGGGCTGAACTACCACAAAACTAAATATTCAACTTGGGGGAAAAAAGAAAGAAAGATTGAGTATTTATAGAGGACAATATCCACTAAACGTGCTCAAAACTTATTCCACACCTGAGTACGATGAGAGAAAGTGAGTAAAAAACCCTTTCCAAAGACTCAACTATGCGCCGCTCTGAGCAGGAATTGAACCCTGGATCGTCTGGTCCGAAGGCGAGTGTCATACCACAAGACCACATATCGCGTGTACATAATGATTTTTATGTCAGTATTAAAAATTTAAAAAAAAATTAAAAATGAGCTTTTATATAGCGCAATATCCACTAAACGTGCTCAAAGCGCTTTTCAAGGGGTCCCTGGCCAACAGCATTATTTAACATGTAGGATGGGACATGACGCCTGTTACGCGATATTACAATTTTTTCGGACAGAGACAACGCTGTTAACGGCCAGGTACTCATTTTACACATGAATACGGTGAGAGAATGTGAGTAAAGAGCCTTTTCCAAGGACTCAACTATGCTCCGAGCGAGGCTCGAACCCAGGACCTTCTGATCCGAAAGCGAGTGTCATACCACTAGACCACATCGCCGCACAATACAAAATACAGATAGATGCTCACAATTGAACTTCTGTTTTAAAAATACATCTGATTAAAGTGATGGATAGAATATATTCTAAGCAATCAAAAACCATATAGGTAAAGTTATCCCTTGAGGCCTTGAGACAAAACAGCCCGTTTTGGTCTCTCTCTCTCTCTCTCTCTCTCTCTCTCTCTCTCTCTCTCTCTCTCTCTCTCTCTCTCTCACCACAGATAAATGAGATGATGTGGTAGTGGCGTAGTTAAGATGAAACATTCAACTTAACTACGCCACTACCACATTATCTATCTCATTCATCTGTGGTGTTTCATTCATCCTGTTTTGTTGATAAAAGGGGAAACCCGAAACGTTCATTTGATCGGTTTTTGTAATTAAATTGAAGCTTACATTCAACTTCACGTTATTATAAAAATTATTCATACTTACTGGTCGACACGATTTCAGGACTGTAGTAGATGAGGTTTCCATGGTTCACTTTATTGCATCTATAATTCGTACATCTGTACTCAAAGGTTGACCCAACTCGATGGCATTCTCCATCAACCTCACAAGCTGTGTAGAATGAAAGAAACACACGATATCATGAGTCAGTTTAATGATATTATAATAAATAATAAATTGAGCTTTTATATAGCGCAATATCCACTTTTTGCACATTGATAATGTGCTCTTGGAATCTACATCTGTTCACTATTTGAATCATGTCCATTGTCATTCTTTTTC
>NC_088364.1:75897466-75899966 GCF_034508935.2 Berghia stephanieae | reverse complement strand
AGAAAAACGACATGCAAAGCTACACGAAAGCAATTAAAGACATGGTGGTAATGGTAGATAATTTGCATTTTTAGACACCATATCTGTACCGCTGGTAGGTGCTGTCCAAAACTTTTCTTAGCGCGCGAGTCAGTTCACAGTATCTAGCTTAACTATAATATTACTAAATCTTTTACAGTAATTTAACGAAGAATTACATTTCAGATTGCTTTACAAAGTATTAATGATACCCCAAATATTGATTTCAAGAAGAAGAAGAAGAAGAGATTTGACATGATATCAACTGATCCTTCTAACCACAGGAACACTAAACGCTGAGGTTGTGAGGGAGACAAGAGATAACTTGCCAGAATATGATTTCAAAGAAATGAAAAACCCACCAAACAAAAATGACTCACTCAACAGCCGCCTAGAGTTATCTTCTATATATTTAGGCTTCAATAGAGAAAAACGCCATTAAAAAACAGCTTTTAAAAAACAGTAGGTAAGGTGGAAAGATCCATTCTTAACTCACTCAATCCTAGAGCTTTTCGCAACTTTTCCAAATTGGAAAAAAATGTATTGAAAATGAGCATGTACATAGATATTTTTGTTCAACTACCATCAACATGTAAAAATGAAAAATATTAGCTTTAATACTACGCCTATAATTTGTCTCCTAAAAATGTAATAAATAGGCATGGGATAAAAGTAACCCGGGTAAACTACGGATATAGTCGGTGTTAGGATTGAGTGAGTTAATTAATTGACTTAGCAAGTTTTGCCAAAAACTTTTAAAATGCTGCAGATATTCACTTCTCTTCTTGCTATTTGACCCGTCGGATAAACTACGTTGTTCCCGTCTCATCGGTGTCATGGAGAACTTTTAAAATAAAGCAAAATGCTCTCTAATGCGTCAAAAAGACCATTCTTCTTGTTTTTTAATATGATAGAATGCGCTTGGCCAAGGAGTTCACAACATTGCCATCCGGAAGTATAACGGACCAACACACAAACTCTGTGTAACCGTGAACTTTATAGTCTGGTTAATACAGTTTAGTGAGAACAACTCACAAACGCGGATGGCAAAAAACAATAACAAAGGCCTGAGTGACGTCATCTGTACTATCTATATAATCATCGTTGTCCAATATAGACAGTATGCGCTTGCTAGAAGCTATAACATGCCATCCGGAAGTTTTAAGGACCAACACACAAAACTGTATGTATCCAGAACGTTATAGTCGGGTTAATACAGTTCAGTGAGCATTACTCATAAACATGGATGGCAAAAAACAATAACAAAGACCTGAGTGACGTCATCTTCGAACTGCCAATATAGCTAAAAAGTCTCCTAAGTACTCAAAACATTATACAAACAATAAGTCTTATCTGATACAAGTAACAGACATTGTGTAATGTGTTATCTGTGACATTGTGCTCTGGGATTGCCATCTATGAATAGTCTGAGACTTGGATGTCCAAGCGTGCTGTAAGCAACGGTACTGTCATTTGACCAATGGAAGGAGTGCTCTGACAAATCGCAGTAAATATCGCTTACACACAAATCTTATCCCGATCAAAAGGTAGTGAGTTACATGCAAAATATATAGAATTCATCACAATTTTGAATTAGAACCAAGCTAAATTCACACGATAGCTGTGTTCTTACAACTCTCCTGCATGTGTATTATCACAATTTTGAATTAGAACCAAGCTAAATTCACACGATAGCTGTGTTCTTACAACTCTCCTGCATGTGTATCATCACAATTTTGAATTAGAACCAAGCTAAATTCACACGATAGCTGTGTTCTTACAACTCTCCTGCATGTGTATCATCACAATTTTGAATTAGAACCAAGCTAAATTCACACGATTGCTGTGTTCTTACAACTCTCCTGCATGTGTCAGTGTTGGCGCATGACTTGAATAGAAGCAGATAAACTGTCTGCTTCCTGTCAAATAGTCTGAGAAAAAAATACGACGAATCCTCTGGCCTTGCATGATATCCAACAAACGAGGACATCCTCCAGCATTGCCTTAAAGCATTGAACCCCGAACACAAAAGGATATGGGCGGCTATGTGGTCTAGTGGTATGACACTCGCTTTCGGATCGGAAGGGCCTGGGTTCGAGCCTCGCGCTCGGCGCATACTTGAGTCCTTGGAAAAGGCTCTTTACCCACATTCTCTCACCGTACTCAGGTGTAAAATGAGTACCTGGCCGTTAACAGTGTTGTCTTTGTCCGAAAAATTGTAATATCGCCTAACAGGCGCCATGTCTCGTCCTATATGTTAAATGTTGCTGTTGGAAAGCGCTTTGAGCACATTTAGTGGATATTGCGCTATATAAAGCTCAATTAAGAATTAAATATGGTGGTGGCAAATATAATGTTCTCAGAATGAAGGGTGACCTAATACCAAAGGATCCTCTTCGCTGGAAAAGTAGAAAACGGTGGTAGCTGCCTGAAGCCGGTGATCGTGAAAATACAAAAGAAAAAGTGAAAATGGAGAGGCTTC
>NC_088364.1:75857466-75892466 GCF_034508935.2 Berghia stephanieae | reverse complement strand
ACTCAAAATAATTCCAAAGCAATAAGCATTTACAATAGATAGTATGCGCTTGGCTAAGAAGCTCATAACATTGCCATCCGGAAATATAACGGACCAACACACAAAACTGTGTGTATCCATGAACGTTTATAGTCAGGTTAAGACAGTTTAGTGAGCATTACTTATAAACACGGATGGCAAAATACAATAACAACGACCTGAGTGACGTCAACTAAGAACTATCTATACATAATTCTGTTGAGCAAAACAAGCCTTACAAAATAGCATTAAGTTTTTGTATTGTAAATATGACAGCTGTTTCTTCAAACTTTGTGATTTATAAAATGAAACTGAATTAGAAACAATTTTTTTCTGAGATAAATTATAGGTGTAGTATCAAAGCCTTTGTTTTTAATAATTACAAGTTAATGATTGTTGAATTAAAAGATATCTACGTAAATGCTCATTTTTAATACATTTTTCTCCAATTTTGAAAAGTACAAAAAAATCTCTAGGATTGAGTGAGTTAAGTTGTGTCAATGAGATACATTTTCAGGTCTGATAACCCGAATTATAATGGGCCCATGGCTGTAATGGGAAACTATCTCAAACCAATCCAAAATATTGTCCATTACACATCATCAGTAACACACTTTATAGTCACCCGGAATAACTACAAAAGACGTCTAACTTCTACGTCATGGCGCAAGACCGAAGGGCGAGAGCTCAGGTGGTCGCTGGTTTGGATAAGTAAATAAGTAAGTAAGTAAGTCCATTACCATTATATTGAAACAAGCCCATAATTGCGCTGGGTTATCAGACTTACTAATATTAATAATATTACTCAGTCACTGATCAAAGGACTGAAGCAAGTGTCACTTGCATTCACTCAATAAAAGAACTGCTTTCCCCTTGACTCTAGGCTGTGAGAGAGATGGCCAATGCTACCCTGAGGGAGACACCTACAACATTGGGTGCATTCAAAGACGCTGTGAAATGATCAATGGAAACTTTGGATACAAAAGGATTAATGAAGGTAAAAATAACCTACTGGGGGACAGCGTGGCTCAGTGGTACAGTCTTTGCTTCATACCCGAAAGGTACCGAGTTCGTATACTCGCTACGTTGTGTGGCCTTGAGCAAGTCACCTCGCCCTAGCTCAGTTTGCGGCGCTGCAATGCGGCTGACGTCTGGGTTATTCCAGTCTTTCCTTGGAATAGACCCAAGAGACAAATTTCCCCTATGGGATGAATAAAGGGAATTTTATTTTTATATATTTTTTTTATTTTTAGTCCATCATGACATTGATTTGGATTCTTCTGATTTTTTATTTTATTTTCGAGTAACAAAAATTACCGAAGAATAATTGAGCTTTATATAGCGCAATATCCACTAAATGTGCTCAAAGCGCTTTACAAGGGGTCCCTGGTCAACAGCAACATTTAACATGTGGGACGGGACATGACGCCTGTTAGGCGATATTACAATTTTTCGGACAAAGACAACGCTGTTAACGACCTGGTCCTCATTTTACACCTGAGTTCGGTGAGAGAATGTGAGTAAAGAGCCTTTTCCAAGGACTCAACTATGCGCCGAGCGCGAGGCTCGAACCCAGGACCTTCCGATCCGAAAGTGAGTGTCATACCACAAGACCACATAGCCGCACAGAATACTGATTTAAAATCTTTATTGACAGATACAAAATAACTAGCATAAGAGGGTACTCTTAATTAACAGAATTTTTATTTAGCTTTGAAACAGTATCAAGTATGAAAAGTAAAACTTTACAGTTGTAGAAAATTCAAAATAATGTTTGATAAACCAATCAATAGGATTCAACAGTCGTGACATCACTTCCTTCCTAATGACGCATGGTAACTTAGTAACACTAGCTCTAAACTATCGGAACAAAGGCGGACGCCGTATGAAATATTTCTCCGGCGAGCATAAAAGCGTAAACAGAGGAAAAACACCCCATATATTTGATCATGTTTTGACTTTTACGCATTCTGATCACAAGGCATATGAAAAGTTCTAGCCAGCATGAAGAATAACAAGTAATGATTTTCTTTGTTTAGAACCAAGATGGCCGCCGTTGCCGGGCGGCGTGACATCAGACTACTGAATCCAATTCCCGATATGAGTATTGTTAAATATAAATACACAGGGTATTTAAAGGTCATTTGACCTAAAACAAAAAAAAATACCTTGACATGATATGATGCTCGTCTGATAACCCAAATTGTGACATATCGTCTCAAAATGGTATTATCTCAGGGCGTAAAAAAGTAATTTATTGAAAGTTAAAGTGACGAGGAATGTGCAAACTTAGTTCTTGACATTTCACCTAGATATCTCCATACTGAATGAAACAGGAAAAAAAAGTGTTACCAAATCTCAAGTTTTTTCAGTAGGGAATGAGATTAGCGGAAGAGTAGCGTCCCTTGATTGGACGTCACCTTACAGAGAGAACGTCAATTTGGTTTTGAAGTGTCTCCAGCCGCTTTCACCTGAAGCGAGGACGAGAGACGCATGCGCACAACCAACACGACGTTCTCTCTCTAATAACTTTTCCGCCAGTGACGTCACAGACTATGGGTGACGTCCAATCAAGGGACGCTACTCTTCCGCTAATCTCATTCCCTATACATTTATGTTTTTTGGATCTAAACCCCCCAGACTTAAAACCATTTTGAGACAGTATATAATGTAGTATCTGTGAAATGTTTTGTTGGTTTTCATTTTCATTTATTTAATGGTCATCTTTTCAACAGTATATTTTCTCGCCTAATGATATTTCATAGAAATAATAATCCAGTTTTTTATTGCCTACCTTTCTGATCTAATTCTTTGTTGTTTTTTCCTTTCTTTACGGGAATGAATTCCATGAAATGTGAACACTATTTTATGAGTGCAGACATTTTGCTAATTCTTGGCAGTAATTAATTTCCTTTTGGAAACAACATACAGACCCACCGGGAATCCTGCTCGTTTGTTGACCATAATATTAAATCGTGATTTCGATCTCATGAGTCACTTTGGTGGGGAAATCCGTAGCCATCGTAAAGTTGTCGCCTGACACCGTAGCCATCGTTATGTTATAGATAGAATGCGCTTGGCCAAGGAGTTCACAACATTGCCATCCGGAAGTATAACGGACCAACACACAAACTCTGTGTAACCATGTACTTTTATAGTCTGGTTAATACAGTTTAGTGAGAACAACTCACAAACGCGGATGGCAAAAACAATAACAAAGGCCTGAGTGACGTCATCTGCATACTATCTATCGCCTGATACTGAAATCCAAAAGGACTGGCAGTTTCATGGCATTATTTGGTTTTTGCACCGCCTTGTGAGTTGTCGTTAGTAGTGCTCATGGAAACAAGTTATTTTATTGGTTGAACTATTGAATACAACTCACGATTTGTTTTCTTTTGTGGCAAAAGACCGGCATTTTGACGTAATTTTTTGGTCAGTGTCAGGCCATAACTTTACGAAGGTTATATTATGTTAACGATGGTTACGGTAAAACCCGCAGTGTCAGAAATTCGTTTTAAATGATGGGCAATGCATACTTATCAATATATCTTTCATTACAGTATTATAATAATATGAATCTAGTGCATGCACTCTCTTCCCTAACAATTACTAATAAATTATTCTCAATTATTCCAGGGTGTAGCATAAAGAATGTCTGTCTTACAGTGAATGAAACTTACCAAGACGGATGTTTCAAGTATCGATGTATGAGAGGAGGGAATGCTATCTCAGTCACCTACTCTCTGGAACTCACGGAATGGGGTACGAGATGGATGGTCACCCACATGTAATAATATTATAGATAGTATGCGCTTGGCTAAGACGCTCACAACATTGCCAAAAACAAAACTGTGTGTAACCATGATCGATTATAGTCTGGTTGATACAGTTTAGTGAGAATTACTCATAAACGCGGATGGCAAAAAAATAAAAAACAATAACAAAGACTAAGACCAGAGTGACGTCAACTTCGAACTATCTATTATATAGATAGTATGCGCTTGGCTGAGAAGCTCACAACATTGCCATCCGGAAGTATAACGGACAACACACAAAACTCTGTGTAACCATGAACTTTTATAGTCTGGATAATACGGTTAAGTGAGAATTATTCATAAACGTGGATGGCAAAAAACAACACAAAAAACAACAATAGCAAAGACCTGAGTGACGTCAACATCTTTCTGTCTATAGCGTCAAATGAAGTCTCCATTTAAGATTTTAAAATTCGAGACTACAAAGAAGTATCAGGTTAAACTCACTCTTTAACAAACTTTTCAGTATTCTCCCAAAATGGAAGGCTTAACCAGCAAAAAAAAAAAAAGGTTTTTGAACTCAAACAATCTCTCGACAAAACAACTTTATGTTCTTATTAATTAAACAAAGATCATTCTTCACAGTTTGTGATGTATAAAATAAATCTGAATTTTTAAAAATGTATATTGTAACGTGACAAATGTGACGATATTTACTGCAGGTGGTAAGGAGAGGGTTAAACATTTTTGATCAGTTGTGTTAAACGTAATACTCTTCAATAGTCATGACGTCACTTCCTTCCTAATGACGCATGGTAACTTAGTAACACTGGCTCTAAACTATCGGAACAATGGCGGACGCCAGTATGAAATATTTCACCGGCGAGCATAAAAGCGTATCGAGAGGAAAAAAAAAACACATAAATTTGATCATGTTTTGACTTTTACACATTCTGATCACAAGACATAGGAAAAGTTCTAGTCAGCATGAAGAATAAAAAGTAATGATTTTCTTTGTTTAGAACCAAGATGGCCGCCGTTGCTGGGCGGTGTGACATCAGACTACTGAATCCAATTGATGATATCTGAAGAATACGTGATCGGACCCCAAAAAAAGCGTTCTGTCAAATATCGGCGGTGTTGTTCGTCCAATTAATAGATATTATAAATACAAGATGTACATCGTGTGGCTATGTGGTCTCGTGGTATGACACTCGCTTTGGGATTGGAAGGTCCTGGGTTCGAGCCTCGCTCGGCGCATAGTTGAGTCCTTGAAAAAGACTCTTTACTGACATTCTCTCACCGCACTCAGGTGTAAATTGAGTACCTGGCCGTTAACGGCTTTGTCTCTGTCGGAAAAAGTTGTAAAATCGCCTAACAGGCGTCATGTCTCGTCTCGTTCTATATATTAAGTATTGCTGTTGTCAGGGACACTTTGTAAACCACTTTGAGCACGTTTAGCGGATATTGCGCTATATAAAATCTCAAAGCTCAAGATTTTAAATTTTTTTTTTAGTACTACTACACTTTGGACAATATCGATGACTCCTGTTGACATCAGACATCTTGTTTGATGAATTATCTATAATATTCCTTCATGGAATGCCTAGGCGACGGTATCTAATGGCTAATGATACCGTGGTGGAAAGGCGTAATTCAAAAATTGTGCGGCTATATGGTCTAGTGGTATGACGCTCGCTTTTGTATCGGAACGGAAGGTCCTGGGTTCGAGCCTCGCGCTCGGCGAATAGTTGAGTCCTTGGAAAAGACTCTTTATTGACATTCTCTCACCGCACTTTGGTGTAAATTGAGTACCTGGCCGTTAACGGCGTTGTCTCTGTCCGAAAAATTGTAATATCGCCTAACAGGCGTCATGACCCGTCTTACATGTTACGTGTTGCTGTTGACCAGGGACCCCTTGTAAAGCGCTTTGAGCACATTAATGGATATTGCGCTATATAAAGCTCAATTTAAATTATTAAAAAGAAAAGAGAAATAATGTTATTATTATTATCATCTCCTTTCAGGCTGTTCCAATGGAGGCAAATGTTACCCAGAAGGCCACCAAATTGAGGTCCAATGTCGGAAAATGGAATGTCGTAAAATCAATGGAGTCGCTGGATTTGTCAATGTCGCACAAGGTAAGTGTAGGATGGATGGCAAGGGCATCTTTGCAACTTTACGACTATTGAGAAAGTTTAATACTTGTAGTAATGATAGAAACGGATATGATGATGATGATGATGATGATGATGATGATGGAAAAACCAAATAATGACGTCAATATATATATATATATATAATATATATATATATATATATATATATATATATATATATATACATTTATATATAAAATATAAATTGTCACTCATATTATATGACCAAAACGTTCGTTTCTGTGGCTGTCGTCCACGTCTTCAGTCCGAAGAAAAAAATGTTTTCCATTTGAGGTGCTTGTCCTTGCTTCCGTTGTGTAGTAGTGATTAGTGTTGATGTGTAGTGACATTGTTGTAGTGTGCTCTCATTGCTTATATTATGTGTGTGTGTGTGTGTGTTGTGTGTGGTGTATACATGTGTGTGTATGATATTGTTGTGGAATGTGGTTATATATAATAATATATATATATTTTTTTTTTCCACCCTACTGTCAGGCTGTCCATTCGGCAATAAGTGTATCAACATCGGACAGGATGAAGTGGACGCCTGCAGAACGTTCAAGTGCAAGAAAACCGACATCAATGGCGTCCCCTACTACTCCGTGGAAATCGTCGACGTCAGTAAGTGTCACAATCATTAAGCCAAATAACAAATTAAAAAAAAACAAAAACAAAACAAATACAACAAATAAATTTAAAAAATACCGAACAATAACAAACCAAACCAAATCATTTCACGCAAAGTCTGTGCGCATTTGTGATGATATGGTTTTCATGAACTCACTCAACACAACATCGACTAGATATATCCGTTGTTTACCCGGGTTACTTTTACCGTAACCAGCGTAAAGTTATAGCCTGACACAGACCAAAAAATGACGTCAAAATGCCAGTCTTTGGCCACAAAAGAAAACAAATCGTGAGTTGTATTCCATAGTTCAACCAATGGGACCACTTGTTTCCATGAGCTCTACTAACGACAACTCACTAGACGGTGCAAAAACCAAATAATGACGTCAAAATGCCAGTCTTTTTGGGTTTCAGTGTCAGGCTATAACTTACCGATGTCTACGCTTTTACCCCACGCCTATTGATAGTTCGAAGTTGACGTCACTCTGGTCCTTGTTATTGTTTTTTGCCATCCGCGTTTATGAGTACTTCTCACTAAACTGTATTATCCAGACTATAAACGATCATGGTTACACACAGATTTGTGTGTTGGCCAGTTCCGGATGGCAATGTTGTGAACTTCTTAGCCAAGCGCATACTACTATCTATTATTAAATTTTTCCGTGATAAATTATATATAGTTCGAAGATGACGTTACTCAGGTCTTTGTTACTGTTTTTTTTTGCCATCCCCGTTTATGAGTAATGCTCACTGAACTGTATTAACCTAACTACAAACGTTCATGGATACACACAGTTTTGTGTGTTGGTCCGTTATACTTCCGGATGGCAATGTTGTGAGCTTCATAGCCAAGCGCATACTATCTATAGGCGTAGAAGTATCAAAGTTAATTTTTTTTTTTTTTTTAGTTTTTACATGTTAATGATAGTTGAATAAAAGTGTTTATGTACATACTCATTATTAACCCATTGTTTTTTCCAATTTTGAAAAGGAGCAAAAATCTCTAGGTTTGAGAGAGTTAAAAGAGCAGCATGTACCGTGCAAGTCATACCTCGATGACTTTCTGGTCCAGCGGTATTGAATTTGTATAGATGCTGTGCGCTTGGCTAAGAAACTCACAATATTGCCATCCGGAAAAAATATAATAGACCAACACAGAAAACTATGTGAAACCATGAACATTTATTGTCTGGTTAACACGGTTTAGTGAAAATTACTCATAAAAATGGATGAAAAAAAACCCAAAACAAAGCAATAACAACGATCTGAGTGACGTCAACTTTGGTCCATCTATATTAGGATCCCACTGTACCTAAATTTAACCCAATTTCCATATTTTTGGCAATAAATTCCGTTTTATTTAGCATTTAAATCGCCACTACATGGTTCTGTTTTGAAGCAATACGTCACAACTGGTGAACGGTGTAACAATAGGATTCAATTTCAATGGTCTGATGTCGCGTCCGCCCAGCAACCAGCAGCTTGGTTCTAAACAAAGAAAATCGGTAGCCGACTTTTTGTGCTTCATGCTAGCTAGAAGTTTTTCACATGTCATGTGATCAAAATGGATAAAAGTCAAAACTTGATCAGATTTATAATGTTTTTCTCCTCTGGATACACTTTTATGCTCGTCGGAGAAGTAGGATTTCATAATGGCGTCCGGCATTGTTCCAGTAGTTTAGAACCAGTTACACTAAGTTACTACGCGTCATAACGAAGGAAGTGACGTCACGACTGTTTAAGCCTATTGGACCGGCGTGTACTTACAGTTCAATACGTCACATGTAGAACGAGACATAACGCATGTTAGGCGATATTACATTTTTTCGGACAGAGACAATGCTGTTAATGACCACGTACTCGTTTTACACCCGAGTACGGTGAGAGGATGTGTATAAAGAGTCTTTCCCAAGGACTCAACTATGCACTGAGCGAGGATCGAACCCAGGACCTTCCAATCCGAAAGCGAGTGTCATACTCAGACCACTAGACCACAGAGCCACATAAATATGTGCATCTCAAAATGGTTGGTTTAAATTTTGATTAAAATGAAATCCCTACACATTTCTTTTTGTGTCAGGACAGCCTCTGCAGCCGCAGGCCAGGCGTGTCAAAATGAACATTTTGTATAGTGTAACAACCATAATTATTGTGATTCTCCCCGAGCATAGCTCATCCCAATGAGAAAAGGTTCAGCGATAGCGCAGTGGGCTAATGAGAGATGAAGTGAGTAGAAAAATGCCAGAAGACAATAGAGAAAAAAAAAATTCGCGGCGGTGGTGGGGTTTGAACCCGCGACCTTATTGGTACGACAACTCCGCCTGGCCGGTGAGAGCGTGACTCTACCGTATGAGCTATCCACCTCATACGGTAGAGTCACGCTCTCACCGGCCAGGCGGAGTTGACTTTTAAAAAAAGTAAAAATAAAATAAAGAGTTAGAAATCGTTTCTGATAGGTTTCCTCGGAAAGGCGCTCAAGAGCAGGGATTTCCTCATTTTATAAAAACACATTTCCCCCAATCAAATGTACTGTAACAAAAAGTTTTTACTCCATATCTTTTCGTTTACAGAATGTGAAGATTCCAACTTAGACTGCAAGGATCCGGGAACGTATTTCTCCTACAAGATGGGTGGAGTGGTACGACCCAACTGTACTTGTCACACGGAAGGGTTAAACATACAGTACTTCTGTTAATAGTAATAGTGCTGGGAAGGGTTAAACATACAGTGCTTCTGTTAATAGTAATAGTGCTGGGAAGGGTTAAACATACAGTACTTCTGTTAATAGTAATAGTGCTGGGAAGGGTTAAACATACAGTACTTCTGTTAATAGTCATAGTGCTGGGAAGGGTTAAACATACAGTACTTCTGTTAATAGTAATTGTGCTGGGAAGGGTTAAACATACAGTACTTCTGTTAGGTAATAGTAATAGTGCTGAAGTATTTCATGTATGAAGAGGTAGCTTTCAAAACCTGCTGTCTATTTTTCATCAATCTGAGAAAAATGCTTTTATTTATTTATTTATTAATTTTTTTTTGTTTTTTTTTTTTTTTGGGGGGGGGGGGGGGGGGGCGGGGGGGTCCTTAATGTAGTGTGTTAAAGAGGAAATTATTTGTGTCCTGTGTTATATATAGAAAGATAGAATTTGACGTCACTCAGCTCTTTGTTATTGTTTTTAGCCAGCCAATTTAGGAGTGAATCTTACTAAATTTTATCAGACTATAAACGTTTAAGATCCTTACTAAATTTTATCAATCATACTATAAACGTTTAAGGTTACACGCATAGTGTTGTGTACGCTATATCCGGCTGGCGGATGTTGTATTTTTACTAAGCGGCTAAGCGCATAGAAAATAAATAGAACAATGCACTAATGCACTCAGTGTTTTCAAAGATCAGCTTTAACTTTTAACTGTTGCTTCCAGAGAGTCCAATAAGTAGAAAACGAGTGTTGCACCAAAGTAACCGTTTCCCTGGATGGAACTCATTCCCTGTACCTGAAAAGAGATTTTTGCTACTTTTCAAAATTGGAAAAAAATGTATTAAAAATGAGCATGTAGATAGATATTACTTTTATTCAACTATCATCAACATGCAAAAACTAAAACATTAGCTTTGATACTACGCCTATAATTTGTCTCAGAAAAATGTAATAAATAGGCACGGGGTAAAAGTAACTCAGGTGAACTACGGATATAGTCGGTGTTAGAGGGTTGAGTGAGTCTAATGGAAGAAGATTCGCATGTCTCATCATTCTTTGTATTCGGTTTCCTTGTACCTTTTTAACTTTTAAAAAAATATCCCGAGGAGTTCGAAGTTCGATTGTTTGAGTGTAACTAATTTTCTACCTTTGTGTGAGTTAGTAGGTTTTTATTAGTCACGTCCTCGTATTTAGAATAAAAATAAAACGCTAATTAGTTAGTTATATATGTCTTTACAATCTATAGGGAATGAGATTAACGGAAGAGTAGCGTCCCTTGATTGGACGTCACCTTACAGAGAGAACGTCAATATGCTTTTGCGCATGCCTCTCTCTCGTCCTCACTTTCGGTGAAGTGTCTCATACCGTTTTCATCGGAAGCGAGGACGAGAGACGCATGCATGCGCACAACCAACATGGAGTTCTCTCTCTAATAACTTTTCCGCCGGTGACGTCCGTCCAATCAAGGGACGCTACTCTTCCGCAAATCTCATTCCCCATACACGAAGTCATTTATAAATCTAGTCATTCGGAATTGAATTTTGAACTCATATCTTCGTAACAGAGGATGACAGTCTATATATACATATAGTTCTTTTTTTTTTTTTTGGGGGGGGGGGGGGGGGTTATAAACCGTCTCATTTTTTACTCTTTTTTTTTTTTTGGAGTCCCAACATCCTTAACAGTTAATCGATAATAGGGACGTGAAAATGAAAGACCAAAACATCACAGACAGGCAATAATCAGAGTTTGGCTTTTGGTCTAAATTAATTCCCCCCGGTTTCGAGATGAGTAATGAAAACAAAACAAACAAAACGCTGTTTCACTTTTGGACCACGTCTCTTGTCCCGGTTTTGAGATTTGAAAGTATTTTAGCTTAATTTTTGGTAATTTTTGAGCGGTTTGAACCCCAGTATATTGTTTAGGAGTCAAAAAAAACATAGGGTTTTTTTCTTTTTAAAGCTTGGCAAGACATGTTTGACTCCATAAATCGCTAAATTAAGATGAAAACAAACTTTGTCTAAAAAGTCTTAACAGAGACTTAACGCATTCAACCCTAACACCGACAATATCCGTAGTTTACCCGGGTTAATTTTGCCCCATGCCTATTTATTACATTTTTTCTGAGACAATTATAGGCGTAGTATCAAAGTTAATGTTTTTAGTTTTTACATGTTAATGGTAATTGAATAAACTATCTATGTACATGCTCATTTTTAATACATTTTTTCCAATTTTGAAAAGTAGCAAAAATCTCTAGGATTGAGTGAGTTAAAGAAGTCTCGAGTTTATGACATTTTGAAAAATGTGGAGGGTTTTAAAGAATTTTGATTCATTCTCCATACAATACCGATTTTCACTTACATATTATATTTTCATTTGTCATGAGAGAGAAAAATAAACCATAAAAATAATAGTGGTTGATTTGTTTATTCATTTTGTTATCCAAATTTCCTTATCCAGCAATAATTAACCAGTAGATTTTTGACCAATCAAAACATGAAATTTGTGACACACTTTCACACCTGCTGGGATAAACATAGTTGGCTGTTTATAAACGGTAACGTGAACGAAATCGACCTCTCTCTGATCACTGTTATTGTTTTTATACCACCAGATGGGTGACTAGTTATCACATGATTTTCTCCATCAGATTATAAACATTTACATTTATAAACAAACTTTTCTGTGTTAGTTCTATTGACCAAGCGGTAGAACAGTGGGTATTTTATTTAGACACCTACCATCGATAGCAAAACCTGTGTCATATGCTGTGTCCACCAATCAGGACCATTGTTTACATTATGACGATTGTCCGATAGGCGTGGTTATCTACCTGTTAATTAAGTCCCGATGTGGAAAATGGGACATGTTGAGTAAGAAACAAATAGTGGGTAAAAATTTAAAAAAAAAAAAAAAAAATTCCCTTTATTCATCCCAAAGGGGAAATTTGTCTCTAGGGTCTATTCCAAGTGAAGACTGGAATTGGAATAACCCAGACGTTAGCCGCAGGGCAGCGCCGCAAATTGAGCTAGGGCGAGGTGACTTGCTAGCTCAAGGTCACACAGCACAGCGGTGAGCGATCGAACCCGGTACTTTTCGGGTATGAAGCACAGACCGTACTGCTGAGCCACGCTGCTAACAACTGAATTGTTTAGGTTGAAGTTAATTATAATTACAATATACATGTTAGTTTTCCCTTATAATGTCATTGTTTTTATTGTTTGTTTTTAAGGGTTTTACGGCGCTTGCAACACATTAAGGTCAGCACCAGTAAAAAGGAAGAAAATGGGATAGTAGAAAGTTCTGGAATTACAATTAAAGCACCCAAGAAAAAAAAAGATAAAGAGAACTTGGAACAAATAGGAATCAGATGTAGATTCCAAGAGTATACCACCAATGTACTTAGTTTGAGATCACCTACAAGTCTCATCAGGACACAAGCACAAAATCCAATAAAGAGAAATACACTCAAATGCTTACATTATACATTAAAAATAACAAATATAATAATACATAACAGAGAGATGATTTACAAGGAAAACAATATCATCTCCCAAAACAATAACTATGCATTTGACTGTTTCCCTCTAACACACTTTATAGTCACCTGGAACAACTAAAAAAGACATCTAACTTCTACGTCATGGCACAAGACTGAAGGGCTAGAGCTCAGGTGGTCGCTGGTTCGGATAAGTAAGTAAGTAAGTAAGTAAGTAAGACTGTTTCCCTCCCAGTCAGGACTCCGAACAGGGCCAGGACAAAACCAAGTAATCTAATTCTTAGACAAAGACAGAAAGCATGTTGAAAAACAGATATAAGGGGATAGAAGACACATTATGTACCTCCCTGCCCGCTATGGGAGGTCAGGATCCCCACCCAGTTATAATGTCATTCACCTATCTCAGAAACGTTTAAGTCGCAACACAGACCTATCTACAATCAGAAACTTTAATCTAAGAGTAAATGGTAATCTTATTTTCAGTACATAAATGGAGATACTGCTACGACTACAACCCCATTTGAACGGCCAAGCAAGTGTTTGAGATAAAACTATTTTAAGTCTTTTTTTTTTCCAACCAAGGTTAGAAATCTTGCTACCCTTTGGATATGACGCTAATCTATCGCATTTTCCATCAGATCTGACAGACCCATCTAGCCAATCACCAACGAGTGTACGGGTAGGGATTTTGTTTTTTGTTTGTCTGTTGCTTTAGGTCTCTTCCAACACAATTGAGGTTATATGAGAGACCGCTGAAACAAAAAAAACAAGCAATCCAACAAAAATAGTACAAATGTAAATCAAAATCATAACCTAAAGATATCATAAGCTAAATTATAAATAACCAAGAACAAACAGGCAGAAGATTTACAGAAAAAAAAATATCCCCTGTCAAAAATACAATCA
The DNA here is from genome assembly GCF_034508935.2 of Berghia stephanieae. Taxonomy (NCBI): domain Eukaryota; kingdom Metazoa; phylum Mollusca; class Gastropoda; order Nudibranchia; family Aeolidiidae; genus Berghia; species Berghia stephanieae. Next base: position 75,878,791 of record NC_088364.1, on the reverse strand, counting down.
CAAACCAAAGAAGCAGGATAGGCTAGTAAAGAGAAGAAGAAACGACATCACTATCGGATCGTACACCCATGCGAACATCATAGGTATATGATTCAAGGGTGATACTCCCATACGACATCACTATCGGATCGTACACCCATGCGAACATCATAGGTATATGATTCAAGGGTGATGCTCCCATCCAACGACATCACTATCGGATCGTACACCCATGCGAACATCATAGGTATATGATTCAAGGGTGATGCTCCCATCCAACGACATCACTATCGGATCGTACACCCATGCGAACATCATAGGTATATGATTCAAGGGTGATGTTCCCATACGACATCACTATCGGATCGTACACCCATGCGAACATCATAGGTATATGATTCAAGGGTGATGCTCCCATCCAACGACATCACTATCGGATCGTACACCCATGCGAACATCATAGGTATATGATTCAAGGGTGATGCTCCCATACGACATCACTATCGGATCGTACACCCATGCGAACATCATAGGTATATGATTCAAGGGTGATGCTCCCATACGACATCACTATCGGATCGTACACCCATGCGAACATCATAGGTATATGATTCAAGGGTGATGCTCCCATACGACATCACTATCGGATCGTACACCCATGCGAACATCATAGGTATATGATTCAAGGGTGATGCTCCCATCCAACCACCCGCGGGTGGGGATTTAGAATAAAATCTCGACTGAACCCATTATCATTATCGTTTCCTTTGCTTGAGAAGTTAGTACTTTGCCAGCTGAACTACCTGAACCCCTGAGGACTATAAGCATCCACATATTTTAGTTCATTTTTTTCACATATCCAATACATATAAAAATAATACTCGTATTTATGCATTTTCATCTAAAATAATAACACACCATCAGTGTGCTCAATTTGAGATCACCTAAAAGTCTCATCCAGTCACAAGCACAGGATCCCACTTAGAGCAATACAGTCAAATGCTTACATTACACATAAACAGAACAAAGGACAAATCAGGGTGGTGGACAAATCTTCCGTACTCTAGAAAAACACATACAGTAGAACTCGGAAATAGCGAGTTCGACGGGTCCACTCCTGATTACTCGCTATTTCCGAGTTGCAAGGAAAGGTTATAATATTGCTGGTAATTCCCCTCAGTGTGTAATTCGAGTTCGAGTAAAAGCCGTCGCCCCTATTTCAATTTCTTCACAGAAGTGGCAGAATGCTTGGTTTTTTGTTGTTTTTTTGTGTTTTTGTTTTGTTTTTTTCAAGTAAAATCATGACTAGAAAAAAAAAAACACAAGAACATAGAAGTGTGTGTGTGTGTGTGTGTGTGTGCGTGCAAGTGTTTGTATGCACTCGGCATGTTTGATGAGGTAAGCAAGCGCATCACTCAATCACTGACCCATTGAAATAATGGTTCCACACTCCCCTCTCTCGCTGATCGTGTCGTTCGTTAACGATGATACTCGCTGACCGATGCTGCGAAGTGAGGCATGTTGACATGTGCTTACCTCACGCGGCACCACATTGGGTCAATAATTGACCCCCACCCCCAATACACACACACACACGCACACAAACCCAACCCCCACCCAAATTTGTTTCGCCTATTATGTACTACTACAGACTAGGCTACTATGTAATATTACTCGTAATGAAAAATAAAAAAGAAAAGAGGCTAGGCTAAAAATATTTAAATTGCCATTGTCTCTTGTTTTGCTTTACTTCGTTCGCAGTCCTAGGCTGGGGCAGGAAATGCTCGTTATTTCCGAGTTGACCTCTTTTTCATACTCGCTACTTTCATGCTAATTTTATTGACTCAAATAAGGGAAAAAAACGGGGATTTAGATTTTACTCGCTATTTCCGAGTTCTCGCTATCTCCGAGTACGTTACTTTCATGTTCTACTGTATTTTAAAATTTGGCCAGAAAACTCGTCCTTCAAAAATCTACCGATTTAAATGACCCTCATCTTGGCAAAAACTCTCAAACCTGAAACTTTGTTCACCAAAAAAAAAAATGAATATGAGGACCACGATGTTAGAACTCAGAGGTTGCTAAATCACTTTAACTTCACAGATTCACAGCAAAAGCTATATAAGTTATCCAATAAATTTTACAAGACACAGGAATATAATTGACTTGTATTCAAGAAATTACATTTTGTTAAAGAACAAAATAAATCCAGACTTCCCAAATTGAAAACTTCAAAATTAGTAATTTTAAAGTCCATTTTTTATTATCATCATCATTATTATAGTAGTAGTAGTAGTAGTAGTAGTAGTAGTAGTAGTAGTAGTAGTAGTAGTAGTAGTAGTAGTAGTAGTAGTAGTAGCAGCAGTAGTAGTAGTAGTAGTAGTAGTAGTAGTAGTAGTAGCAGCAGTAGTAGTAGTAGTAGTAGTAGTACGAGGGCTCTTTCAGAAATAACCGAAAAATGCCCATTGCTCAGCAACCAGTGGAGATTTTTTAATTCTGTAAACGACATGATATTCCTTATTTCCTTACGGATATTCCCAGAAATTATGAAGTGCATCATTTTGCAAAATGAATCTCTAGACGATTTTAAAGATGGCGGCCCACCTTGAAACTTGGTCAAAGGAGGAAATCAGAGCTGTCATACGTTTTTTGAACTCCAAAAGTCTGAATCCTACCGAAATTCATAAAGAACTTCCGAGTGTATATGGTGAGCATGTTATAAACCGTACACAAGTCTATCACTGGTGTAATTTGTTTGAAGCCGGCCATTCCGACTTGACAGACAGGGAATGGAGAGGGCGTTCGATAACTGCGACGTCAGAAGACAATGTGAAGCGAGTTGATGAGCTTATTCGTCAAGACAGGAGGTTGGAACTTCATGAAATCGCAAGCAGTCGTGAAATTTCGGAAACTTCTGCCCATAGAATTGTATTTGATGAACTTGGCTACAGAAAAGTCAGCGCAAGATGGGTTCCTAAGCAATTGACAGACAATCATAAAGAACAAAGATTGGACATCTGCAGGGAACTTTTGAGAAGAAACAAGAGCTCACGCAGGGTTCACGGGCATACTGCCAACGCCGGCGAAGACTTTCTAGGGTACGATGTGACTTTTCTTGACAGCATAGTCACCGGTGATGAGACTTGGTTGCACCATTGTACCCCAGACACAAAGCAAGATTCGATGACATGGAAACATCCATCCTCACCCGTCGCGAAGAAATTCAAAGTCATGCGGTCAGCAAAGAAAATAATGGGAACTGTTTTCTGGGACAGTCGTGGTGTTATTCTGTTCGAAACATTACAACCTGGAGAAACAATCAATGCTGCAAGGTACTGCCAAACTCTTGACAAGCTTAGGGAGGCCATTCGCAGAAAGCGCCCAGGGCAGTTGACCAACGGGGTCATTTTGCAACACGACAACGCTACACCCCACACAGCACGAGTGACGCAAGGTTGACTAGAGAAATATGGATGGGAGATTTTGCCACACCCACCACACAGTCCAGACCTCCCACCATCTGATTATCACCTCTTTGGGCCACTGAAACGTGAGCTGGCAGGAAAGCGCTTTGATGTCGATGAAGAGCTTGTTGACCATGTGCGGAAATGGCTACAAAACCTTGACGGAAATTTCTTCCGAGAGGGTATCTATTCCATGGTGCGGCGTTGGCAGAAGTGTGTCTACAGACTTGGCTGTTACGTAGAGAAATGAAGGAGGAGTCAAGGTATGAACACGTGCAAGAATTTTGTTGATAGCATAAATAACGCGGATTTTACAGGCATTTTTCGGTTAATTATGAAAGAGCCCTCGTAGTAGTAGTAGTAGTAGTAGTAGTAGGAGTAGTAGTAGTAGTAGTTGTTGTTCTTATCATTATTATTATTTTTTATTATCATTTAAGTATTACTAAGAATTAAAAATATATAATTTTCCATAAAATTTCGTATTTGGCCATGAAATTTGTCTAAAATTCGTAAAATTACGAAAAATTCGTAAGATTCGGCATGTATGTAAATCAAGAATTAAAAAGGCATTCATGAGATCAAAAGAGTTCTCCTTAAAACTAAGGCAAATGAGGCGCATCTTTAAATCCTTCCCAAAAGTTTTCATTCTTCAACCTCAAGTACTCGTCATAATGCAGACGGAACATGTGACGCTGAAGCAGTTGCTGATTTGAAAATGCGAGTATACACTTTGTACACGCGTGGACATCTGGGAGGGCTAGAAAGAGAGAGAGAGAAAAAAAACAAAACAAAGATATTCAGCGGAGGAGAATGATTCATAAGTCAGAAATCAACGTGAAAAAATTGTAATCTACACAGTTCCACTTCACTTCGTTTAGCCATCACTGCTGGTCTTTACTGAAGGATGAGTCAGAGACTCCCTGCTTCAGCCTTGTTCAGTTTTATTTCGGTTGTTCATGGATGGGAGACAAGCAGTAGCTCTCCCATTTTAAAAATTCCAAAACAACACCGAATATTGTATACAAAGAAGCTATAGAACTATAGATTCCAGTATATGTTTTATGTTTTTATTTTCTGTTTACTAACCACATGTACAAATGATTCTGATCACTTGTTTTTCTATGAATTTATTATTCTTTTGGGCTAAATAAATATTTATTTATACACCTGTTTACCGATTCAGTGAGTGTATTGTGGAGATAACATAAATCTCAGTGAAAATACAGCGGATTTGCTAGTAATTAATTTGATATTGTGAGGCTTTGTGATCTAATGCAGGATGTCTATCAAAATTTCAGAGTCAAATTTTCAACCCTGAAACAAAATTTACGACCTAGGAAATTAAAATTATATCAAAGTCAAGTGGGGCATTATCTACAAAGTAGCTTTCCCAAAGACGCTAATCTAGTAAAAAAAAAAAACACTGACAAAACATTCTTACCAAAGACGCTAATCTAGTAAAAAAAAAAACACTGACAAAACATTCTTACCAAAGACGCTAATCTAGTAAAAAAAAAAACACTGACAAAACATTCTTACCAAAGACGCTAATCTAGTAAAAAAAAAAAACACTGATAAAACATTCTTACCAAAGACGCTAATCTAGTAAAAAAAAAACCACTGACAAAACATTCTTACCAAAGACGCTAATCTAGTAAAAAAAAAAACACTGACAAAACATTCTTACCAAAGACGCTAATCTAGTAAAAAAAAACAAACTGACAAAACATTCTTACCAAAGACGCTAATCTAGTAAAAAAAAAAAACACTGACAAAACATTCTTACCAAAGACACTAATCTAGTAAAAAAAAAAAAACTGACAAAACATTCTTACCAAAGACGCTAATCTAGTAAAAAAAAAAAAAAATGACAAAACATTCTTACCAAAGACGCTAATCTAGTAAAAAAAAAAAAACACTGACAAAACATTCTTACCAAAGACGCTAATCTAGTAAAAAAAAAAAAACACTGACAAAACATTCTTACCAAAGACGCTAATCTAGTAAAAAAAAAAAAACACTGACAAAACATTCTTACCACAAGTCTTGATGTTGGAATTCTTGTCGTTCTTGGTTTCAGCCACTTTGCTTGTAGTTGTTGTAGCAGTTGAAGTTTTAGAGGGTGGCAACCTCTGCTTTTTTACGTCTTTTTTCTTGTTCGTGGTAGACTGAGGCAGTCTCTTTATGATCTCAGTTCGTGTTATGGTCCGTATTTCCGTCTTGGTTATACTCGTGATAACTTTATCGTTTTCAATATTGGTGGTAGTCGTTATCTCCGTCGTGACGTTGGTGGTGGGATTTACTCGATTATCCTTTTTCTTGTCATCCATTTTCAAGACGTCTTTTGAAACCTTTGTCGAGTCTTTATCTTTATCCACAACTTTGACGGAGGCTCTCTGCCTTTTGAGGAGTTCATCGCAAACACTTTTGTCAAGAGTTACCTTTATGTTTCCAGATTCGGGAATGATGAACTGTTTCTTGTTATTTTTTTCTGAATTTTTATTATCTTCTCTTCTACGCTTGGTACCTTTTTCACGTTCACGAGATTTTTCATTGTTATCTTCGCCTGAGACGTTCAAAGATTGCTCTGTCCCCTGAATAAGAAACAAGAATGAAGAAAACAAACAAGATAATTATTAAAATGAATGGAACCCGACTCTCTCAATTAAAAAAAAATGGAATAAAAGACTCAAATCTTACATGACTTTTATCTTGTATAAAAACAGACATCTGATAACTTATTTATGATAACCCATGCCAAGCACAACAAACAGAGAAATGTAAAAGTATCCCCTCAAAAATTGAGCCTCCTCAATGGAACATCAAACTTCAGGCCCTGTGATGAAAAAGGTCTAAAATTGAAACTCCAAATGAGGAAAATTGATTTAGATAGACAGATAGATAGAGAGAGAGAGAGAGAAAAAAAAAAAAAGAGAGAGAGAGAGAGAGAGAGAGAGAGAGAGAGAGAGAGAGAGAGAGAGAGAGAGATAGAAAGAAAGAGAGAGTGAGAGAGACTTTCTATCAGAGCTGGTTGAAATTCAATGCTTTACCCAAGTTTGTAGAATTCTACAGACCAGTATACAAAGAAATAATTAAACATTTATACTTATCTTCATCCGTGTACATTTATAAAAATAACCCGACCCTATTAAAAAAATTGTAATCAAGAGTGAAATCTGTATTATTTTTTACTCTTTAACTCCAAACCAAAAACTATTGTTTCATTCACATTATGTAATATTTAAATTTGTCGACTATCTTCAAAATACTAAAATATATTAAAGAATAGTATTTAAAATCGACATGTTATAACAGTAGAAGACATTGTCATTTTCAGAGATTTTAATCTGTGGTGGAGGACTGTGCTTGAAAGACCAAAATTAAAGAGAAATTACCTTTTTCTTCACTTTCGAAAGAATCGTATCCATTTGATTCTGGAAACTTTTTTTTCTTCGATTTTGCAGGAATGCTGAAATGTAAAGATAAGCCGAAATATATAAGATGTAAGATCTATAAGATCAATCCATAGCCCCTCCCACCAAATCCAAGCATCAGTAACACACTTTATAGTCACCTGGAACAACTACAAAAGACGTCTAACTTCTAAGTCATGGCACAAGACCGAAGGGCTAGAGCTCAGATGGTCGCTGGTTCGGATAAGTAAGTAAGTAAGTAATCCATAGCCCAGTTGCTTTAATATCTTTTCTTTAAAAAATATGACTTGAAATCAGTGATGGCATGACTTTTAGATTATTTTCAAAAAACGATTTAACTAAATTCTAGTTAGCTAAATAAACAGGGGGGGGGGGGGGGGGGGAGAGAAAGAGAGACAGAGACAGAGAGAGAGAGAGAGACAGAGAGAGAGAGGAGAGAGAGAGAGAGAGAGAGAGAAGAGAGAGAGAAGAGAGAGAGAGAGAGGAAGAGAGAGAAGAGAAGAGAGAGAGAGAGAGAAAGAGAGAGAGAGAAAGAGAGAGAGAGAGAGAGAGAGAGAGAGGAGAGAGAGAGAGAGAGAGAGAGAGAGAGAGGAGAGAGAGAGAGAGAGAGAGAGAGAGAGAGAGAGAGAGAGAGAGAGAGAGGAGAGAGAGAGAGAGAGAGAGAGAGGGAGAAAGAACGAGAGGGAGAGAGAGAGAGAGGGGGCGGGGGGTAAAGGACACAAAATACAAAATATAATTATACCTGTCTTCATTCAAATCTTACTTCTGATTGAAAAAAAAAAGAAAAAAAAGAAAAGAAAAGAGACTGGAAACATATGCAATGAACATTAAGTAGACATTTTTTTCAGGCTAAATACTCTTCAACAGTAGTATTGTCACTTCCTTCCTAATGACGCATGGTAAATTAGTAACACTGGCTCTAAACTATTGGAACAATGGCGGATGCCCGTATGAGCATAAAGGGTATCCAGAGGGGAAAAAAAACAAATTTGATCATGTTTTGACTTTTACACATTCTGATCACAAGGCATATGAAAAGTTCTAGCCAGCATGAAGAATAAAAAGTAATGATTTTCTTTGTTTAGAACCAAGATGGCCGCCATTGCCGGGCGGCGTGACATCAGACTATTGAATCCAATTACCCCCAGAGTCCTTACAGGTCGGTTCAGGGGTCCACTCATCTGAATACAAGTCATCAGTCGGTGACAGTCTCTCCTCCACCAGACTCTTCCTGGCTTTTTTCCTCAACGAGTAGCGGGGTGGGCTCGGTGGGACCTCAAAATCTGGTGTGAAAAACAAAAACAAAAGAACAATTCTTAATTGACCATTTGTTGATTTATCTTTTTTTATTTTACGGTGGCAAAACAAAACAATGCTCAAAATAAAACCAAAAGGGAATGAGATTAGCGGAAGAGTAGCATCCTTTGATTGGACGTCACCCATAGTCTGTGACGTCACCGGCGGAAAAGTTATTAGAGAGAGAACGTCATGTTGGTTGTGAGTATGCGTCTCTCGTCCTCGCTTCCGGTGGAAGCGGCTTGAGACATTTCAAAACCAAATTGACGTGCTCTCTGTAAGGTGACGTCCAATCAAGGGACGCTACTCTTCCGCTAATCGCATTCCCTATATGTGATCCTGTTGATGAGCACTGCTGATTCAGTTGAAACAAAATAATATTTATATGGAAACAGTTTTCAATTTGACAGCAAGAGGAAAGTGTTGTGGTTCTTATGGGACAGCGTCGCTCAGCGGTACGGTCTTTGATTCGTACCCAAAAGGTACCAAGTTCGACTACCCACCGCGTTGTGTGGCCTTGAGCAAGTCACATAGCCTTAGCTCACTTTGCGGTGCTGCACTGCGACTGACGCCTGGGTTATTCCAGTCTTCCCTTGGAATAGACCCTAAAGAAAAATTTCCCCTTGGGGATGAATAAAGGGAATTTATTTATTTTATTATTCTTCTATATCTAAAGGATGAGAACTGAAAATCAGTGGCTCCATAGAAGAAAAAGGAGAATGCAAGTCTCGACATATTTCAAAGCATGGATTTAGATAGAAAAATGTGTTAATTCTCTATAACATAATATTATGTACGAGGATTACTTTGACTTCTGTATGTAAGTAAAATTGGTCTCTAACACTAACAGTATCATAAACTTTTAACTCACTCAATCCTCGAGATTTTTGCTACTTTTCAAAATTGGAAAAAAATGTATTAAAAATGAGCATGTGCTTAGATAGTTTTATTCAACTATCATTTACATGCAACATTAAAAAAAAAATATAGCTTTGATACTACGCCTATAATTAGACTCATAAAAATGTAATAAATAGGCATGGGGTAAAAGTAACCCCGGGTAAACTACGGATATAGTCGGTGTCAGGGTTGAGTGAGTTAAAAGGCTATTTCAAAGAGATACCTCAGATTGGAATTCCCAACAATGTTATCAAGATGAGAGAATTCTATATTTGGCAACTTGGTGAAAAAAAAAAAAAAATCACAGTCACAGTCTTTTACTACAATTTTCGCTCCATTAACCGTGTGCGTTTAATGGGTGACAAAAGGCAAAATATATCCAGAGTTTATACCTATTTCTGAAGTATTAAACAGACAGCTACAATTGCGCCTCCCTTTTTATAAAACACAATTCAATCGTAATGTGCTGTCTGTCAGATACAATGTCCCAAAAACTGATTGTTGAACAAAGGGATCTGAGGACAGCCAGACTACATCCTTTCAAAAAACACAATTCTATCGTAATGTGCTGCCTGTCCGATAAAATGTACCAGCTTAGTCAGCTATCCTAAAAACTGATTGTTGAACAAAGGGATCTGACGAGACCCAGACTACATCCTTGACTGACCCTGATCCCCTTTCTTGTTAAGTGTAAATGTTGCTGCTCGAAGCTCGAAGAAATAAATAATAATGTGAAGTTGAAAGTAAGCTTCAGTTTAATTACAAAAACTAATCAAATGAACGTTTCGGGTTTCCCCTTTATCAACAAAACAGGATGAATGAAACACCACAGATGAATGGCGTTATGTCCCGTCCTACATGTTAAATGTTGCTATTGACCAGGAACCTCATGTAAAGCACTTTGAGCATGTTTAGTGGATATTGCGCTATATAAAAGCTCAATTTTTTTTCTTGCCAAACCAAGACATTAAAAAAACTGTTAGTTACACCTAATGACTTAGTTTACTAAATATGTCTTACCAATATCACTTCCACTGAGATGAACATCTCGAATTGGACTATGATGTGGAGAACTGGGGCTGTCACTTCCAATTGAATTAGAATTCTTGACCTTGGCCTGTTGAGGATTGCCAGATGCTCCTTTCTTTTGCACATGAATCCTAGCAGTTGGCTTCTCATTTCCACCCTTGAGTTTTTTCATCGAAGACAACTCCTCTTTTTCATTCCTGTCACATTCGCTCGAATCACCAATATCCTTTTTCACAGGCTCAATCAGGTCATTTTTGGGAGAACTACCTGAAATTCAATTAAAATTTATGGAGTTTGGTTTTTCCTGTAGCCTAAATAATTTACTTCAAATAATAAGATTATCAAATATTAAGGCTAGATTCAGCCCAACATAAAATCTGTATTTTATTCAAACAAATTTTAAGTTCCTGGGGTAAAATTTTATGTGTTTAGAATAATGAAATACAATTCAATTAGGGAATATTTATAAGAGATTACAAAATGTCACCAAATCGTCCTCAACTATCCTTAGAAAGAAATGGAAGTTTAGTCCGATTAGATTTGTCGCTTACAACTTGACTGCAGGATAAAAAAGCCCCCCAAAAAAACCCCAATAAAAAACACGATAGTCATTAAATAAAAAAAAAAATCCAACAAAACATGTTAAACTCAAACTTAGAGTTAGATCGATTTCTGCTTAATGTGCTGAAAGTCCAAGTCAATATATGCATGCTAGCTCTTTTCTTGGTTGAATTGTAAGTCTTTCTTCATATATTGACTTCACTTACTATCATCATCATCATCATCATCACCAGGTGGTGGATTAAAAAGAGAATGCATCTCAGCCTCGGAGGGAAGCATTCCGTTCATGAGACAACCGATAATGTGCCGTATATTTACATCCGTCGCCTTTTCCGCATATCCAGCTGAATGAGTAGAAATCAAATAAATACAAGAAAGAGATAAGGAATAAAATAATCATATTCAAATAGCCAATTTGTACATCATAACAATTTTTTCTTTTTTTAATGCAATCAAAATAATAAAAAATAATAAAATAATTAAAATATATAATAATAATAATAATAATAATAATACTTTATTACATCCCAAAATGGAAAATTTTTTGTACAGACGTGTTGTAATTTACACAATAAGATAATACAATGGAAATAGGATATATATATATAATATATATAAAAACATATAATATATTTAATACTATTACAACCCTTTGTTAGCTTAATGTGAGTGTGCGCGTATCCCAATATTACTCTTTCTCAAATATGAAGACCTTTCAGGCTTGCCATACATTTACAAAAAACAAAAAACAAAAACAAAAACAGACAAAAACAAAAGGAACAACTGCATGTGGTAGGCCACAAGTAGGCTTTTTACCAGAGACTTCAACAACTACAGATTGGAACAAAACAAGATGAATCCCTCTATGATTGGTGGCATGGGTGAGACAGACATTGGTACTATTGGGCTTATTGGGGGCAACGGGCTTTGCTTCGTACCCAGATCTCCGAAATCCGTTTGGGGGACAATTGACATTCATTTGAGTACACAATAATACTACCGATATCTCGGGTCATTGACCTTCCTAAAATATAATATTATTTGACATCAACTGCATACACTTTGATGTGACTAATCAGACACACAAAATGTGTATTGAATGACCATAGAGAACTTCCGTGGCTTTTTAGGCCATTTCCGTTTGTCATTATTTCCATGGCTGTCACGGAAGTTCCATGACACTTGGCAGCTCTGCGTACCCGAAAGGTACCGAATTCGATCACCTGCCACTGCGCTGTGTGGCCTTGAGCAAGTCACCTCGCCCTGGCTCAATTTGCGGTGCTGCACTGCGGCTGACGTCTGGGTTATTCCAGTTTCCCATAGAATATACCCTAGATAAAAATTTCCCCTATAGGATGAATAAAGGGAATTTTATCAGTGCTGATGGTGACAAAAAGGGAAAAAGGAGGAAAATTATGAATGGTTTTCTTGACGCCACATTATTTACTTCACTAACTCCCACTTTTAGAGCCATTGAGATGATAGACTACTCTAGCTATCTTATGGATAGTGGGGGAAACTGCACCAGTTTGTTTCACCACACATCAAACCTCTCAAAGCCAGAAAATTTGATTGAGGAAAATGTCATTTTTCAAAGGAGGAAATTCCTCCTCTGACACAAAAATTGCGGATTTCCGGGGATCCGAGGAAAACCATCAGCATTGTTTTATATATTTTCATTTTAAAAGAAAGAATGAATGATTTTCAGGGTCCCGTTGAAAACTCATAATTTTCAAATATACTTGTAACTATGGTCCTTTAGTCTCTCCAGACAGTGTAAAGCACTATCTTTCTAAAAAAAATACAGTGATATAGGTCACAAGTAGAAAAGCTGAAAAAGTTGTGCATGTTGTAGAGCAAGACAAAGCAGAAAGAAAAATAAAATTTAAAAAATCATCCAACAAATTAGCTTTTTTTTTTTGCATAGGGGACCGAACCTTGGATCTACTGAATAGCTAGTCAGATGTGCTAATATTATATAATAAAGGGTACTCACTAGATAATATGGTAAACATATGTACACATTGTGAAGAATATAAGCATTTCGAATAAAAGAAATCTTTTATATTAATACATTCATAATTAATTCTCAACGAAATTACAGACTTAGTAATGGTGATTATTAGATCTAAAAAATAACATTGCACCAATCACAAATCTATTCCGCCACCTTGATAATGTAACTATTGTAAGTTCAATCTAAAACTCTTACACTGTTTGAGGAGTTCAATGACACTCTTCCACAATTTAGATTCACGTGCATAAACATCTTCTTGGGGATCTAAAAGAAAAAAAAATTAAAACAATCCAAGTGTGAGAAAACAAATTTAACAAAATTAAAAAAAGACTCTCAAGGGGGATGAACAATCATTATTCAAAACAGACTTAGGGCACGTTTGTAAGGCACTATCCTGGATCAAAAAAACAGTGCCTCTTTACATGAAAGCCAAGTAACCACTTTACTTTTGAGTGAACAAATTGGCAGTTAAATGATGCTAAGAATAAGATTTAGATCAGCAGATACGATATTGTCAGAGTTAAAATAATGCAACAAGCTGAATAGACAATTTTAAAAAAAATTTTAAAAATTGAGCTTTATATAGAGCAATATCCACTAAATGTGCTCAGAGTGCTTTACAAGGGGTCCCTGGTCAACAGCAACATTTAACATGTAGGACGGGACATGACACCTGTTAGGCGATATAACAATTTTTCGGACAAAGACAACGCTGTTAACGGCCAGGACGGTAATCATTTTACACCTGAGTACGGTGAGAGAATGTGAGTAAAGAGCCTTTTCCAAGGACTCAACTATGCGCCGAGTGCAAGGCTCGAACCCAGGATCTTCCGATCCGAAAGCGAGTGTCATACCACTAGACCACATAGCGGCGCATGTTGATTTCCTTTTTATGGAGTAATTCTTTATTTTATGTTGACAAGTCGAGCACACAGAATACTTGGGCAAATAAATGCATTCCATTTGATGTACTGAATTGAATGTCTTTGAGAATCTTATGAAACTTTAAGTTAATTGATGAAGCTCATGATCATCATGTCATAAAATGTCAACTACCTGGCCCTGAATTCATTTTCAGTAGTAGTCGATTGGTAAGTAGAGGAAAAAGCTCTCAAGCTGAAACAAGTCTAGAAGATACTATAACCCATCTTCTATCAACAACTACAATGTTGATATTTTGACTGTCTAACAATATTTTTTTTTTTTAAAAAGGAAGTAAAACTTAACTCCACCTACCAGTTTCCTTCTTTATTTCATAATCTTGTTCGGTAGCTTGAGCAGAGCTCTAAATATGGAAAGAAAATAATTTTTTTTTTTTTTAAACAACAACTTTGAAAATATCTACTGAAAATAATAAGGCTAGCACGGAGTTTTATTCAAAATCAATGTTCTTTCAAAAATTATATACAATTTATTTATTTTATTGGTAAGAAAAGGTAAATTTCAAGGGGAAATAGTAAATTTATCAAACTCTCCTTTACAATTTAAATCACATTATGTTAAATTATCAACAAACATTTTATCATAATACCAATTAAAACCATTTGAAGTTGAGTCTAAGCCAAAAGCTGAACCCCCTAAAAAACATGCGTTTTGTTTTTTTCTACATCAGTATCTGCAATCATTTAAAAATTATATTTTAAAAATCTGATTCAGTTTATAAGTAATACTTTCATCATTTGTGATCATTTGGCCAATCCCGGTACACAAAATGAATTTAAATAAATTTACAATTCTGATTTAACCATAGCACATTGTTATAGTTACATGACATGTCATTTTAATTAAGCACGCCATTTGTAGGCAAATTAAATATCTTAAAATCTTTTTGATTCTGCTATAAAAAGTTATCATTTTCCATCTTTTTAAAAATAATAAAAAAACTAAAGACTGTAAAATATTCAATTGACTCACTAAAACAAATATGATCTAATGTGCATGACAATGAAGACAAAGACAAATGTGGTACTATAATTCCAAAATGGATGTATACATATAAAAATTTTAAAGTAAAATGATAAGTGTAACCTTAAAGTCATAAAAAGTTCGGAAACAAGCGCTTTACATTTTTCTTTATAAATCCAAAAGAGAACAAAAAGCCAAATACATTACCTCTCCCACTTGATCATATTTTTCTTCCACGGCCGTCGAATCTGAAATGTCTCCATTCAGCTTACATGTGTCACTCTCGGATGTCCACGAATCTGAAATATTTCCATTCAGCTCATGTGTATCAATAGCAAAATCCTTTTCTTGTTTCGCTTTGGACAAGTCTGTATCTTTTTCTGCACCAGTTTCTTCATCAATCTCTGGACTCAATGGAACAAGAGTCTTTTTCAAAACTTCTTTCAGATTCTCAACTCCTTTCTTTACAGCTAAGGACACGAAACCCCCAATTTCACTCTTAACAGCCACTATGTCACGTTCCCTTTTTATTTCGACCATTGAATCAATATCTTTCAGCTCATCCTTTACTTCAGATTTAATACTATTCTTCTTCTCTGCATCCTCAAGTTCCCTTTTAACTTCAAGAATTGGAAAAAAAACAGGTGCCTCCTCTTTTACTTTGACTTCTGGCATCAGTTCATCCTTGGGTGAGGAAGCCATCTCTGTAGAATAAAATTGATCTTGCCTGCCCTGAAAAACATTGTTTAAATGAAGAAAAATCAAAAGGTAACATGAATTGGGAATTCTGCGTGTCTTAGGAGATATAATCAAAAAGACATCATCTTTTCATTCATTTTTCATGACAGGAAAAAAAAAAAAAAAAAAAAAAAGAAGAAAAAGGATTGGGTATCAACATTGTTCCAAACTGCTTGTATAAATGGTAATTTTTTTATCATTAAGTTTAAGCACAGATTTACTGGCAAATTGAAAAAATTATAAAACTATATTTTAAAGACTGATATATGAGAGTAACTTGCAAACCTTTTTTTAAATTTCAGCCTAATTCTATCACCCGTTGACACAAATTAATACTAAGAAATCTGCCAGGTTGTAAAACTCAGTCCTGAATTATTGACTGTTGACTTTCATTGCGCATGCAGTGCTAGGAATTTGTGGAAAGACTCCTTAACTAACTCTGGTAGATTACTTCGTTATCCTTTTGGGGAATTTTTACAGTTAGGTCTTATTCTTTTATTTATATCACTAAAGGATGGGAGGAGGGGGGGGGGGGGTACTTTTTTGTATTTTTGTGTTTGATTTGTGATCAAATTTCCTAATTTGACCATTGTTTTGATTCTCGACCGCCATTTTGATTTGTGAAGTATTGAGAGGTAGTGCAAAGCAGTCCTAGGGTTTTTTCTTTTCTATTAGAGTTAGCTCGAGATCGGAGGATTTTTTTTCTATTATTAGGGTTAGTCTTAGCAAACGTGCTAGGGTATTTGTTTTTTCTATTAGGGTTAGTTAAATGTTCTAGGCTTTATTTTTTCTTAGGGTTAGTTGAGGGAATATTTGAGTTGCTTCCCTTAGCACTAGGAGTTTTCAGAAGGCCTCCCAAGATATGTGTAGTTTGTGACTGTTTTGTGGTGATTTTGTAGCCGATTGAATGAACTTGTGTGATCAAAAAAAACTATTGTATAGCACTTCTGAGCACTATTTGTGGATACTGTTGCTATATATATCAAATAATAATTATAATAGTAAACCAGATTTTATATACTGTCATTTGAAAACGGAATTTTCATTTAAGTGCCTCTGCCCAGTTGGATCTTGGTCTTGAAAATCTTGATTTCATTTTTATGGAGTAATTCTTTATTTTATGTTGACATGTCGAGCACACAGAATACTTGGGCAAGAGTCTGTATTCCTGGCTAAATAAAATGCTTTTTTCCTCCGTGTCTGTAAGCTGGAAGAGGCGAAATAAATTAATCGGGAGTTCGTAAATATCCTCTTTAGCATTAGCCGCTAATCTTTGCCTCTTTGTCATTCTATTTTGCCCATATCACACTGATTCAGCTCATACCCCTACTTTGGACTGTAGGATTGTTGCCTGTCACACACTATCACAATATGTTTTTTCTTTGTCATTTTATTTGGACATCGTGTTATGTTGGTAGAAACGCTTTTCATTTATACCAGTTACTTTGACTGACTTTAATTTCTATCTGAATCTAAACTTCCAATTGATCTATGATTTTGTCTTTCTCGTCAAATAAAGTGGGTTTAGACTACCAGTTGATATATCCTAATTTTGAATTGCAATAATTTTATGCAATTAATCCATAATAATTTTCTTTTTTAAAGATAAACGACAACATTTTTTACTGCCACCGAGACTATTCAGATGGGGTCTGAATAATATATGTTGATTGTACATGCGCTAGGTACTTTGGTAAATGTCCATTTGGCCCTCCAGCAAGGAGCCGATAAATGGGCTAGTGGCTGTGACCTGATTTTTTGGACTTTTGAGTGATGGGTCTCAGAAAAAGTTCCATAGATTATTTGTTTATGGATGGATTTTAATGATTGATGTCTTATTTTCTTCAGGAGAAATTACTCTATCGTTTGGTGTAGTTTATTTTAAAATCAATGACAATTTAGTATAACTTTTGATTATGGATAAAATAGGGTATAATTTAGCTTTGGATAATTAAAAGATTAGAACTTGGTAAATCAAATTTCATGCTGGCTCGTTTATTTAACATCTTAACTTTTATATAAAATTAAATTCAGGGCAAAGTTGTATACCGCATCCATGAAATTCGTTCCAGCAAAATCCTTACTCAAATATTAGCGGCCATTTTAGACCAGTTTTGAAATCCAAATGGTGGTTACTACCGGAAATGCAACACTTTTCAGGTCACAATAGGGAGTTTTAATAGAAATTCTAAATGTACCTCACACACTTGAAACCAATGTCATATGAAAGAGCTCGCAACACAGATTACAAAACAGTTTGAATTTTGTTTCTATCTTGATTAGAAATGTAGTTACGGCAATTCAAAGTCTGAAATTTCAGACCGATTTTTACCCCAAAATTACCATTGCAAAGTTGTGACCGAAAACGCGTGATGTTAATAAAAAATGGTTAAAACAGTCAATATGGAGTTCTTATCATATATTGTATACCAAAATGTTCGTCTTATCGAGGACAATGCATTTACATTAATAAAGAGGAAGATAAACATTTCAAATTAACACATTATTACATAATATGACGCAAATGTTACATAATCAAAAACTCGGCTAGACGTAAGAAAGAATTTGCTCTATCACTTTTGGATTTATCCCCAATATCTCACTGAAACAATTGCAAATAATTACCCTCTTTTAATTAATACATAGAGAATAAAAAAGGGTTTGAGAGTATTTAAATGAAAAGATATAAACATGTTGTGTAATGACATAATGAGTTTATTTTTACCTATGGCAATTTAATTGCATATAAATAAAATGGTAGATTGAAGAAGTTCAAATAAATTGAAACAGATTCCCTATTATAATTAGAAGGAAAGTTCTGGCTTTTAATACTTTAAAAAATTCTGCTGAACCACTTTGGGTTTATTATTGCTATAACATCATTTGAACTGACAATTAATATAATTTTATCCCCCCCTTCTCTCTCAATGTATGGGGGTGTCAAAACTAATAGAACTTCTTACCATAATAATTATTAAGGCCAAGGCCTTTAAAATATGGATACAAATTATAAACACATCTAAACATATGGGAAAGAAACTTGATGACTTGATGGCAAAGTAAAATAAAATTAAATTAAAGCAATTGGTATTTTTAAAATATCGATATTATTAATATCGGATTTCACAAAGAGAAGAAATATACGAACTTTTAAAACAAAAACTATAAAATGCCTATAAATAAAGTTGGAAAGTATGTATTCAAAATAAAAACATAGTAAATAATAGTACTGAAAATGTTATGTACTAAATTTAACATAATACATAACTAAATTAAAAATATCGATATGAATATTGATATCGTCCGGCAGCCATGATGAGAAGATAATGTAAACAAGGCATTTCGGCGCAGAGTTAAAAGGTGTCTGCGCATCGATATAGAGCCCTGAAATTTGGCATGAATAAAGTTTAGATGTTATTCTAAAAACAAGCGTTTAAATTTTAAAAACACACGCGGTAAATAAAAAAATAAATGAATTTGAAAATTGCCAAATTTTAACTTCATATAACTTCTGGAATTATTAATGGATCTTTCCTTAATTGGCACCATTTAAAAGGAAATTGAAAGACGAAAATAATGATACCAAAATATCTGCGATATTCCTCTTTATAACGAAGTTATGCATCTTTAATTGAACCCCCCAAAACGCGAACGGCAATTTCCAGTCACAACTTTCCTATGGGCGAGTTGGGTCAAAATTTGACTGCCACTGCTGCTGCTCACTAAACTGCCTAGCCACAAAGTCCGTCAGTAAATAACAAAGGCAAATAGAAGACCATTTTTCAGCCTTTAAACTAACATAACTTTTCTTCTGCTTATCTGATTTTCACAATTTTGGTATCATTAGAATCGTGTTGAAAAGCACTTTAAAATGATATAGGTTTCATTGAGCTCAATCCATTTTGAATTTTTTTACCAAAGTACTACATGCGCATTGGAATTTGAGTCTGAATAGCCATGGAAGACTATTCAGACTCGAGTCCGAATAGCCACGGGCCACGGCCCTTTACCTTTGTCATTGTTGGTGGATTGTGTAAGAGTAAGTGTTGCTGGGAGGCCTTCCATAAGCTACTACAAGTAGCTTGTGGAAGGTGTCCCGACCGATAGGGCGTTTGGGTGTTGAGTAATGGGAGGGGGGGGGGAGTTTTTGATTTAAAAAATAGTCTTTCCCTCCCAAACCCCCTACTAGAACAAGAATACTGGGGATGTAGGAGCTTTCGGAAGGCCTCCCGACTAAACCATATTTATGAAAATGAGTCAATGGGTAAATTATGGTCTGTAAAGCGTATAAAATATGTGAAAGTAAGCGGTTGTTTACCTATGAATTTGGCCCGCTGCAGAGTCGCTAGACCACTTCCGGTCCTTTAAACTTCAGTCTTTCCGTACTATGAACCATTCGATTTCTTTATAAGTCAATTCAATTGTTTTTGTTTTTGTTTTCTGGCATTCAATACAAAAAAAAAAAAAAAACAAAAAAAAAAAAAACAGAAACAAACAAAACACAAAAAGAAAACAACAACCAAAAAAAAAAAAAAAAAATACCCCACCCGCCCACAAAAAACAAACCAAAGTCGACTAGTCAGCCTTGGTATCTAGATTCTGTTTTAAGCACTCCGAGAATTTGATCCGATTAAAGCGATATTCTAATTACCGACTTGACTGACTAATTAATGATGATGATGATGATGATGATGATGATGATGATGATGATGATGGTGATGATGATGATGATGATGGTGGTGATGATGATGATGATGATGGTGATGATGATGATGATGATGATGATGATGATGATGATGATGATGATAAAAATAGGCCTAATAACAATAATAATAACAATAGTAGTAGTAGTAGTAGTAGTAGTAGTAGTAGTAGTAGTAGTAGTAGTAGTAGTAGTAGTAATGATGATGATGATGATGATGATGATGATGATGATGATGATGATGATGATGATGATGATGATGATGATGGTGAAGATGACGACGACGACTACATCGATGACGACAGCGGAGACGACAGCAATAAAGCAATCTGCAGTTTTGTACGACGTTCTAGATAGATGTTGTTCAACAACAACAACAACAACAACAGCAACAACAACAACAACAACAACAACAACAACAACAACAACAACGACAACAAAAATAAAAAATAAAAAAATAATTAAAGACTGAAAACTTTTTCATTTTCTCCTTTATTTGTACCGATTTAGCTAAGAAAACGCGAACAAATGGATTGTCCTTAGGGGAAAGGAAAGCTAAATAAATAAGGGCTTGACATTTCATATTTATTTATATCTATTTATAAAAGGGAAGCCAAATGACCAACAATCACATTCTGTTATTTAATTATAGATACGTGGAATTTCTAAATAATTAATTTACTGGTTTTCCTGATAAATCATGGGATACGAATGAGATATGAGGTTATGTGGTCTGGTGGCATGACACTCGCTTTCGGGTCGGAAGGTCCTGAGTTCGAGCCTCGCTCGGCGCATAGTTGAGTTCTTGGAAAAGGCTCTTTGCTTATATTCTCTCACCGTACTCAGGTGTAAAATGAATACCTGACCGTTACCAGCGTTGTCTATGTCGAATTTTTTTTTTTTTTTTTGTTCTAATGTTACGTGTTGCTATTAGTCAGGGACCTTTTGTAAAGGGCGTTGAGCACGTTTAGTGGATAATGTTCTCGATAGAAGCTCAAGACACGACATATCAAAGAGACATAACCAATGCATTGCCACGTATACTATTCGAAAAAAAAGATGGGTAATCTCCCTTGATTTCTTCGTCTTTATAATTTATTTATCAATTATAAATGTTATTTTTTTATTTGTTTGTTTATTTATTTATTTATTCATTTATTTATTTGTTTATTCAATTATTTATTTATTCATTTACTTATTTATTTATTCATTCATTTATTTATTCATTTATGTATTTATTTATTTTGTTATTTATTTATTCATTTATTTATTTATTTATTTATCTATTTATTTATTTATT
>NC_088364.1:75834966-75849966 GCF_034508935.2 Berghia stephanieae | reverse complement strand
TATTTACGGTGTTATAATCTATTCAATAGGATTCAATAGTCTGATGTCAACGAGTAGCTTGGTTCTAAACAAAGAAAATCGGTACTTTTTAGTCTTCATGCTGGCTAGAACTGTTTCATTTGTCATGTGATTAGAATGTTTAAAAGTCAAAACATGATCAGATTTATAATGTTTTCTACTCTGGATCTACTTTTACGCGCGTCGGAGAAGTATTTCATAAGGGCGTCTGCCATTGTTCCGATAGATTAGAGCATGTTATTAAGTTACTATGCATCATTACGAAGGAAGTGACGTCACGACTGCTGAAGCCTATCGTAAAGCGATTAAAGTCTAAAATACAATATGTTAAATATACACCATGCTATGGGGCACATGTGTAGAATTGCAAAGTTCATAACTCACTCAACCCTAACACCGACTATATCCGTAGTATACCCGGGGTTACTTTTACCCCGTGCCTTATAATTTATTACATCTTTCTGAGACAAATTATAGGCGTAGTATCAAAGCTAATGTTTTTAGTTTTTGCATGTTAATGGTAGTTGAATAAACTATCTATGTACATGCTCATTTTTAATACTTTTTTTTTTCAGTTTTGAAAAGTTGCAAAAGTCTCTAGGATTGAATGAGTTAAAGAATCGTAATTCACCTTGGATAAACCCTAACGGGATTTGTAAATGCGATATTCATGTACAACGTCTAATAAACATCATGTTTGAGGCGCTCCCTTGGGGCGGCTATGTGGTCTAGTGGTATGACACTCGCTTTCGGATCGGAAGGTCCTGGGTTCGAGCCTCGCGCTCGGCGCATAGTTGAGTCCTTGGAAAAGGCTCGCTCTTTACTCACTTTCTCTCACCGTACTCAGGTGTAAAATTAGTACCTGGCCGTTAACATTGTTGTCTTTGTCCGAAAAAATTGTAATATCGCCTAACAGGCGGCATGTCCCGTCCTACATGTTAAATGTTGCTGTTGACCAGGGACCCCTTGTAAAGCGCTTTGAGCTAATTTAGTGATATTGCTCTATATATAGCTCAATTTTAATTATTAAAAAAAAAAAGAAATAATGTTATCATCATCTCCTTGCAGGCTGTTCCAATGGAGGCAAATGTTACCCAGAGGGTAAAGCGCTTTGAGCACATTTAGTGGATATTGCGCTATATCAAGCTCAATTGTAATTGATCCACAATGCCCTCTATTTTCATTTTTCCTGATAAAACGTGTAGCCATAAAAGAAAGACTACAATAGCAGATGGTATAATTGAGTATAAAAAATGGACAAGAGGCAATTGAACACCAAGTGAATTGCGTAAATCCATTATGACGGCGGACCAAATGGTTTATTGTGGTGTCTGCTGCTTGAATGAATGGCCTGTGATTGGGAATATCGATCTACGAGATCCCTAGTTTGGGGTTGGGGTGGGTGAGGTCTCCTTGCCTCATTTATACAACGAGAGATAACGAGTACAAAGAGCGACGGACTGTGTGTGGCCAATGGCCAAGGACTGTGTGTGGCCAATGGCCAAAAGACATGGATGACTCTGGCAATAGCCAACTTGCTGAGAGATTGAATGCCAAAAAAAAAAAAAAAATTAATAAAACCACACAAAAAAAAAAAAAAAAAAAAAAACAAAAAAAAAAAAAAACAAAACAAACAACAAAACACAGTAGCCTACGTGATATGTGGTTCCATAAAACATAATTTGTTCGATAAGCTGTTTTTTTTTCTTATAAATATGGCATCCCCCGCTTCGAAACCTTTAACTTGAGCATTATACTTATACTGCGGTGTGTCTTTTTACGAAACCCGCCGAAACCCGACAAAGCCCGACGAAACCCGACAGAGTTATAGGAAGTAGGTAGCAGTGGGGCGTGAATATGGGACTCAGGGAAGTGTACACTATTGGGGAGTGAACCTGGGACTGGGTTTCGGCGGGTTTCGGCGGGTTTCGTAATATAAAGACACACCTTTATACTGCCCTTGGTAAAAATGAGGGTCTCTCTCTCTCTCTCTGGTGTGAAATGGGTCTCTCTAGGATTGAATGAGTTAAAGAATCGTAATTCCTTGGATAAACCCTAACGGGATTTGTAAATGCGATATTCATGTACAACGTCAAATAAACATCATGTTTGTGGCGCTCCCTTAGCTCGAATACTTTGTGCGGATATGTGGTCTAGTGGTATGACACTCGCTTTCGGATCGGAAGGTCCTGGGTTCGAGCCTCGCGCTCGGCGCATAGTTGAGTCCTTGGAAAAGGCTTGCTCATTACTCACTTTCTCTCACCGTACTCAGGTGTAAAATGAGTACCTGGCCGTTAACATTGTTGTCTTTGTCCGAAAAAATTGTAATATCGCCTAACAGGCGGCATGTCCCGTCCTACATGTTAAATGTTGCTGTTGACCAGGGACCCCTTGTAAAGCGCTTTGAGCTAATTTAGTGGATATTGCTCTATATATAGCTCAATTTTAATTATTAAAAAAAAAAGAAATAATGTTATCATCATCTCCTTGCAGGCTGTTCCAATGGAGGCAAATGTTACCCAGAGGGTAAAGCGCTTTGAGCACATTTATTGGATATTGCGCTATATCAAGCTCAATTGTAATTGATCCACAATGCCCTCTATTTTCATTTTTCCTGATAAAACGTGTAGCCATAAAAGAAAGACTACATTAGCAGATGGTATAATTGAGTATAAAAAATGGACAAGAGGCAATTGAACACCAAGTGAATTGCGTAAATCCATTATGACGGCGGACCAAATGGTTGATTGTGGTGTCTGCTGCTTGAATGAATGGCCTGTGATTGGGAATATCGATCTACGAGATCCCTAGTTTGGGGTTGGGGTGGTGGTTGGTAGGTGGGTGGGGTGGGTGGTGGGTAGGGGGTGGGTGGGTGGGTGGTGGGTGGGTGGGTGTGGTGGGTGGGTGGGTAGGTGGGTGGGTGGGTGGTGGGTGGGTGGGTGGGTGGGTGGGTGGTGGTAGGGTCTCCTTGCCTCATTTATACAACGAGAGATAACGAGTACAAAGAGCGACGGACTGTGTGTGGCCAATGGCCAAGGACTGTGTGTGGCCAATGGCCAAGGACTGTGTGTGGCCAATGGCCAAGGACTGGTGTGGCCAATGGCCAAAAGACATGGATGACTCTGGCAATAGCCAACTTGCTGAGAGATTGAATGCCAAAAAAAAAAAAATTAATAAAACCACAAAAAAAACAAAAAAAAAAAACAAAACAAAAAAAAACAAAAAAAACAACAAAACACAGTAGCCTACGTGATATGTGGTTCCATAAAACATAATTTGTTCGATAAGCTGTTTTTTTTCTTATAAATATGGCATCCCCGCTTCGAAAACCTTTAACTTGAGCATTATACTTATACTGCGGTGTGTCTTTTTACGAAACCCGCCGAAACCCGACAAAGCCCGCATTGTTGAGTCCTTGGAAAAGGCTCGCTCTTTACTCACTTTCTCTCACCGTACTCAGATGTAAAATTAGTACCTGGCCGTTAACATTGTTGTCTTTGTCCGAAAAAAATTGTAATATCGCCTAACAGGCGGCATGTCCCGTCCTACATGTTAAATGTTGCTGTTGACCAGGGACCCCTTGTAAAGCGCTTTGGGCTAATTTAGTGGATATTGCTCTATATATAGCTCAATTTTAATTATTAAAAAAAAAAAAGAAATAATGTTATCATCATCTCCTTGCAGGCTGTTCCAATGGAGGCAAATGTTACCCAGAGGGTAAAGCGCTTTGAGCACATTTAGTGGATATTGCGCTATATCAAGCTCAATTGTAATTGATCCACAATGCCCTCTATTTTCATTTTTCCTGATAAAACGTGTAGCCATAAAAGAAAGACTACAATAGCAGATGGTATAATTGAGTATAAAAAATGGACAAGAGGCAATTGAACACCAAGTGAATTGCGTAAATCCATTATAACGGCGGACCAAATGGTTTATTGTGGTGTCTGCTGCTTGAATGAATGGCCTGTGATTGGGAATATCGATCTACGAGATCCCTAGTTTGGGGTTGGGTGGGTGAGGTCTCCTTGCCTCATTTATACAACGAGAGATAACGAGTACAAAGAGCGACGGACTGTGTGGGCCAATGGCCAAGGACTGTGTGTGGCCAATGGCCAAAAGACATGGATGACTCTGGCAATAGCCAACTTGCTGAGAGATTGAATGCCAAAAAAAAACACAAAAAAACACACAAAAAATAAAAAAAACAAAAAAAAAAAAACAAAACAAAACAAAAAAACAACGCAGTAGCCTACGTGATATGTGGTTCCATATAAAACACAATACGTTCGATAACCGAGTTGATAGTGTGATATCTTAACCATTTTTGATAATTTTATAACACGCAATATCCACTAAAATGTGCTCAACGCGCTTTACAAAGGTCATGGACACCAACACAACACGTAGCAGCATGAAGAACGAGACACCTTTACTTGTGGCAAGCGTAACGAATAAAATGAGAATACGATAGAATACGTTTTACTGCAACGAGGACGTAAATGATGATGATGAGGATGAGTGATGATGATGATGATGATGATGATGATGATGATGATGATGATGATGAATGATGATGGATGATAACAAAGGTGATGATTATAGCGTTGATTCTATGCATTTCCAATAGAAATAGCATTTACAGTTAGTCTCCTCTGAGTTTGCATATGGTTGCAATTGCCTTCAGCTAAATTTATGGCGTATGAATGTGTGTGTTGTGTGGGTGTGTGTGTGTGTGAGTGTGAGAGAGAGCAAGAGAGAGAGAGAGAGAGAGGAGAGAGAGGGGGAGAGATGCATGAGAGAGAGTATTGTGTGTGAGAGAGAGGTGTGTGTGTGTGTGGGAGAGAGAGAAAAGAGAGAGAGAGAGAGAGAGAGAGAGAGAGAGAGAGAGAGAGAGAGTATCAATAGCGAAAACACTAGTTAATTTTACAATAACATAGTAATAAAGGGTTTTAATATATTCTTTTATTCACAATGCGAGAGAGAGAGAGAGAGAGAGAAGAGAGAAGAGAGAGAGAGAGAGTAAAGATAAATAGTAGATAATTAAAAATTAAGGACAGGCGGCACAGATAAGATAAAGAACTGAACAAGTGTGTATGGAATGTGCCAGACAAAGCAGAAAGAAAAATAAAAGAAAAAACTACCCAGCCCCAACAATATTCGAGTTCTACTTTTTTTCGGAATTTTTGTTGTCATTGTTGTTGTTGTCGTTGTTGTTGTTGTTGTCGTTGTTGTTTTTTGTCGTTGTTTTGTTGTCGTTTTGTTTTTTTTTGTTGTTGTTGTTGTTGTTGTCGTTGTTGTTGTTGTTGTCGTTGTTGTTGATGTTGTTGTTGTTGTTGTTGTTGTTGTTGTATTTTTCTGTCTTCTTTGTCTGGCGCTTTCATACACACTTGTTCATGTTCATTCTTTATCTCATCTACACGTTTTGGTGCACACTACTGGTCGAGTTTGGACCTCTTGTAAATCGATTTGAACTTTTTATGACATTTCGCAATATAAAGAACAATATAAATGGCCCAAAGCTCAAATTTTTTTAATTGTTTTCTTTGTTAATAACAAGTTAAACTGTTTTCCAAGCATCCAAGCGGAACGAGCAGTCCTTGAGACAAATTACATATACATCTGGATGAAACTCGCTTTCGGATAGGAAGGCCCTGGTTCGAGCTCGCTCGCGCATAGTTGAGTCCTGAAATGGGATCTTTACTCACATCTCTCGCCGTACTCAGTGTAAAATGAGTACCTGGCCGTTAACATCTTTGTCTCTCTTCAAAAAAAATTATTATCGTCTAACAGTCTCGTTCTACATGTTATGTTGCTGTTGTCAAAACCCTTTGTAAAGCGATTTGAGCACTTAGTGGAATTGCTGTTGTTTAAAAAGCTCACGTATTATTTTACGATTGCAATGTTTATTTTAACGTAGTCGTTTTCTAAAATTCTTGACAACAGGTGTAAACAATGGCAATTATTTTTATATTCTAACGAAAGATGAAAATGGAAAGGCTTCCGTGTGGGAACAAACAACAATGGACAATTATATATATCCCCCTTTTCTTGTTGATGAAAAACTCGATTTTGCTACAGCGTTACATCACGATAATGATATTACGAGCGTCCCCATAATAAAATAATGTATTTCAATATTCGTTATCGCGGGCCCTCATCCGTTTTACTAAAAATAGATTTCACGCGAATAATATCCTGACCCCATAATATAGATAGTATGCGCTTGGCTAAGAAGCTCACAACATTGCCATTCGGAAGTATAACAGACCGACACACAAAACTGTGGTAACCATAAACGTTTATAGCTGGATAATACAGTTTAGTGAGAATACTCATAAACGCGAGGCAAAAAACATAAACAAAGACCTGAGTGACGTCATCTTTCGTTGTTCTATCATAAGAACACGTCATCGGGCCACACTGATAAATCTGAATATCAAATCGTAAAAAATTCAATTAAAAAAAAAAAAATTCCCTTTATTCATCCATATGGACATTTTTCTCTAGGATCTATTCCAAGCGAAGACTGGATAACCCAGTCGTTCAGCCGCAGTACAGCGCCGCAAATTAAGCTAAGGCGAGGTGTCTTGCCGGCCCCACAGAGCCCCGGGGCTGAAAAAAGGGGTACATTTCGGGACAAGAAAAGACCGTTACGCGGCCCCCTCCCACAATAAGCGTTGGAAATACGAACTCAACCCCTTTCCCCCCAATCGTTTCATCCAAGACCACCCAGGGTATTGGGAACTTGTTCAACTTTTTTGCATAATATTCAAAATCATCCGGTTCGGGGACAAACCCTAAGTCCCGATTTTCCAACGAGGTCAAACCTCTAAGTCCCGTTTTCACAATAAAACGGACAAAAGTCTAATCACTTACATTTTTCCCAAAAAAAAAAAAATTGTGTCAAAGTCGTAAATACCTTTTATCCGCCGATCGGGGGTTGGGGGCCGAAAACCAAGACATAAAAAACCACAGAGTTTTCCCCCCCTCGACATAATAAAACCACAAGGTTTAATCCCCCCCGACCACGACAAAAAAAAACCCCGAGGTTTTTCCCCGACCATCCCAAAAAAAACCCGGGGTTTATCCCCGACCACCACAAAATAAAACCCCAGGGTTTTTGATCCGCCGACCATCCACTAAAAAACCAGGGGGTTTTGTCCGCCGACCTCCACAAAAAAAACCCGGGGGTTTTGACCCCGACCTCGCTAATAAAACCACAGAAGTTTGATCCCCGACCATCGACATAAAAAACCACAGAGTTTGGGTCGCCGACCGGGGACTAAAAAACCACGGGGGTTTGACCCCCGCCATCGACATAATAAACCACGGGGGTTTGATCCGCCGACCATCGACATAAAAACCCAGAGGTTTAATCCGCCGACCACGAATAATAAAACCACGGGGGTTTTGGTCTCCCCATCGACAAAAAAAACCACAGGGTTTATCCGCCGACCATCCACTAAAAAACCACGGGTTTAATCCCCGCCCATCCACATAATAAAACCAAAGGGGTTTGATCCGCCGCCATCCACATAATAAAACCACGGGTTTGATCCCCCCGCCTCCACATAAAAAACCACGGGGGTTTTTTGATCCGCCACCATCGACATAAAAAACCACAGAGGTTGACCCCCCGACCATCGACAAAAAAAACCACAGGGGTTTGGTCTCCGACCAGACAAATAAAACCACAGAGTTTGATCCGCCACCATCGACTAAAAACCACAGATTAAAAATCCGCCGACCACGAAAATAAAACCACGAGGTTTGGTCTGCCGACCCGACTAATAAAACCACGGGGGTTTGATCCGCCGACCATCGACATAATAAACCCAAAGGGTTTTGGGGTCCGCCGTCTCGCAAAAAAAACCCCACAGAGGTTTGGCCCCCGCCACCACGACAAATAAAACCACAGATTTTTGGTCCGCCGACCTTCGACAAATAAAACCACAGGGTTTGACCCGCCGACATCGCAAAAAAAACCACGGGGGTTGATCCGCTAACCATCGACATAATAAAACCACAGAGGTTTGGTCCGCCGACATCGTAAAAAAACCACGGGGGTTTGATCCCCGACCATCGACAAAAAAAAAACCACAGTTTTTTGACCGAAAACCACCACATAATAAAACCACAGATTTTGGTCCCCGCCACCACACATAAAACCACAGAGGTTTAATCCGCCCAAATTGAATATCAAGGTGTGCAATGCGGAAATTTAAAAAACTTCAGAGTTTGATCAGCCGATTATGAAAATCGGGAATTCATGATTTGATTCGTTAACCTCGTGTCTTTAAAGTTAAAGGTTTAAAAATTTTTGCTTTGTTAACCTACAGTAAATAAATAATTTTTTCCCCCAATATTTTTGGGCTCGTGGAACAAATCTCTTCCCCTCTCTCCCCCCTTCTCTTTTCTCCTCTCCCCTCCCCTTTCCCTTTTTTTTTTTTTTTTCTTTTCCCTTTAAAACTCTCAAAAACCTACATAAATTTATACTAATCACTTCTCACGCAGGGCTAACCTAACAAAACCCACTCACAACAAAAGTAAAAATCTCTCTCTCTCCTCTCCTCTCTCTCTCTCTCTCTCTCTCTCTCTCCTCTCTCCTCCCTCCCCCCCCCCCCCCCCCTCTCGCTCTCCTCTAAACACAAAAAACACACCACACCGTTTCAGTGTTTCCTCAATAGTTCACGCCAACACCACAAATTCTCCCTCCCCCCCCCCCCCCCCCCCCACACACCTCGTCTTTAATTCTTCCACTTCCACCACCACCACCTTCCCATCCCATCCCCCCCCCCCCTTCTTTTTAACCCCTTTATTTTCCTCCGCCAACACCATGGGCCACTTTGCGAAACATCTATGTACTCACCCTCACCCCCAAAAAAAAATAGCACCCCTTTCCACTTGGCACGCGTCTTTAGTAGCCTTTTACTGCTTTTTTCACAAGGGAACGATAACCCCTTTCTTGCTCGTAACCTTTCAATCCAAAAACAATCACCATACCATCAAAAATCACGACCCCATCGTCTCAAATAGGGGGTAGTATATATATATTGTTGGTGGGGGGGGGGTGGCCCCCTTTACTCCTGTCTGCCCCCCAAGTCACCATCCTCCCCACCTTTTCCTCCTTTTTCCTCCTTTTCCTCTTCCCCTCACATCCATCGTCATCACATCATCACATCATCATAAATCATCCATCATCACATCAATCATCTCATCTCATCATACATCATTATCCATCACCCCCCCTCATCATAGTCACCATTCCCCATACTCTTCTCCTCCCCCCCCTTTCTCCTCCTCCTCCTCCTCCTCACACATCATCACATCGTCTCACATCACTTTTATTTACTTTAAAACCAAAAGCAATCACCAACCTCAGACATCACGTACCCCCCCGCTGGGAAAGGGGGTATGAAAAATTTTGTGTTGAGGTTTTGTGTGGTGTCCCCCCCCCCCCCCCCCCCCCCCCCCCGATTCGTAAAATAAGGTACCCTAGCCCCCCCAATTTACATTTTGGGGAACATTTTCAAAAATTTAAGCTCGTCACTTTTTCCCCTCACATCATCATCTTTTTAATCCTTCACACCCCAAATCCTCCCCCCCTCCTCCCCCACCTCCCATCACATATCTCACATCATCATCATCATCATCATCACACACACACATCATCATCATCACATAACCTCATCATCATCATCTGCCCCTCCCACCTCTCTTTCCCCCTCCTTCTCCATCATCATCAACATCATCATCACACATCATCACATCATCATCTTTATCATCACATCACATATCACCACACATCACCCCTCCCCACCTCTTTTCCCCCTCCCCTCCCATCACATTATCATCATCATTTTTTCACATCACATCATCATCACCTCACATCGTCACTACCCACCTCTTTTTCCCTTTCTCATTCATCACAACATCACATCACATCATTATCATCACATCTCAACCATCATCACATCCCCCTTTCCCCCACCTCTCTTTTTCCCCCCCTTTTCACACATAATCAACATCATCATCATCATCAGTAACACATCATCATTTTCCCCCTCATCATCGTCATCAACTCCACCTCTCATTCTCCTCCTCCCCCCTCCTCCCCTCCCCCCCTCCCCCCCCTCCTCCCCTCCTCCGCTCCCCTCCCCCTTCCTCCCCCATCATCATCATATCATCATAAAACACATTATTTTTTTTTAATCCAACAACAACACCCAACCATCAAACTTTCTCCTGTCGCCCCCCCCCCCCCCTCCCGAGTGATTGAAAGATTTGGAAAACAGCCCGCTAAGATTTCTTTTTTGGAAATTTTTTTAAAAATTACGGTAATCGTCATCGTCATCGTCATCATCACCACCAGAATCCCCTCCTCCTCGTCACCATCCATTATCAACATCATCATCACATCATCATCATCATCACATCAACATCTCATCATCATTTTCCCCTCCTTTTCCCCTCCTCCCCCTCCCCCCCCTCCCCTCCTCCTCCTCCCATCACCCTCTCACACATCATCATCTTCCCCACCCCCCTCTTCCTCTCATCACATCTCACAAACATCTCATCACTCACATTTTCACCAAACCCTCATCATGTCCCATCTTCCACCTACTCTTTCTCCTTCCTCCTCTCCCCTCCTTCTCTCCCCCTCCTCCTCCTCCCTCCCCTCCTCATCATCATCATCACATCATATCATTATCAAATATATATTTTATTTACTTTCTTAAAAAGACCCTCATAGCCATCAGACAAAAACAACCCCCGTCTCAAAAAAGGGGGGTATTATTTTGTTTTTTGTGTGGGGGGGGGGGGGGGGGGGGGGCCCCCCTTTACTCCTGCGCCCCCCCCACCCCCCCCCCCCCCTGATGATTGTAAAGATATTTTAAAGATACCCTCTACAAAAAATTTTAAAATTTAAGAAAATTTCCCGTAAATACGGATTCATATCACATCATCATCATCATCATCAACATCACCTCATCACACAATCATCATCATCATCACATCGCTCATCATCTTATCACATCACTCATATCACATCATACATCACTCATCACATCACATCATCATCATCATCATCATCACACACACACTCATCATAAACATCATCATCTCTCAACATTTTAAAAATTTTCATCATCATCACCACCAAAATACCTCCTCCTCCTCCCCCCTCCTCATCATCATCACATCACATCATCATCATTATCATCATTATCTCTCATTTTTTCATCATCATCATCTCACACCAAAAACCCCTCCTTCTCTTCCTCCTTCTCTCCTCACATCATCCATCATCATCTTCCCCCCCCCCCCAATCATCATCATCTCATCATCCATCATCTCATCATCACACATCATCATCACTATCATCATCTCACCCCACCTACTCTTTTTCCTCCCCTCCCCCCCCTCCTCCTCATTATCATCATCATCATCATCACACACACATCATCTCTCATCACCCCACAAATCATCATCATCACATCACATCATCATCATTATAAAAACACCACCAAATCCCCTCCTCCCCCCCTCCCCCTCCCCCTCCTCCCTCCCCCCCTCCCACCCATCACCTTTTATTTACTTTTAACCCCAAAAAAACACTCTAGCCCTCAACTACAAAAAACCCCGTCTCAAAAAAGGGGTAGTATTTATTTAATATTATTATTATATATAATTATTAAAAAATAAAATATTATATAAATATATAAATATATATATATAAAAAATATATATATAAAATAAATATATATATAATATATATATATTTATATAATTAAGTCGTCATCGTCGTCGTCATCATCATTTCTTTTATCATAAAATCACATCATCATCATCACTCATCACATCATCTCTCATCATCATCATGTCATCACTCTCATCATCGGATTTTCCCGGGGTTTAAACACCGTTTCAGTCTCTTTCGTTTTTTCATTGAGAAAATTTTTTTAACCCCAATTTCTCACTTTGGGAACATGGATGTTTCCCTTTTTTACATTTCTTTGTTTAAGGGTTCCTTTTTTTCAAGGATCTCGATTCAAGCAAATTTTATTTTAAAATTTGGGGGAAACACGGGCATGTTTTTTTAGTTTTAAACTTTTAAAAAACGTAGACATTTTTATTATTTTTATATTATTATTATTATTTTTTATTATTTTTTTATTATTTATTTTATTATTTTTTTTAAATTATTATTATTTTTATTAATTATTATTATTTTATTTTTTTTTATTATTAAAATTATTAAAATTTTTATTATTATTATTATTATTTTTTTTATTATTATCATCTCACATTTTATTATTTTATTATATTAAAATTATTATTATTTTTAAATTTTTTATTTTATTATTTTTATTATCATCATCACATCATTATTTTATTATTATTATATTATTATATTTTTTATTATTTTTATATTAATTATTATATTTTTTTATCTTATTACACTACTATCATTTTTAATATTTTATTATTTTGATTATTACTATTTAAAAGAAGTTTAGTTCTAAACGACTACGTAATTGCTAATTGTTGTTGTTACAGTAGAATTTTTATTTGAAGGGGTCAAAGCAAAGTATAATATTTTAAAAAGTGTAGTATAGTATAGTATAGTATAGTGTAGTGTGTAGTATAGTATAGTAGTAGTTAGTAGTATTAGAAAGTAGATAGTAGTAGAATAGTAGTATAGTAGTAGTATTAGTATAGTATAGTAGTATATAGTTAGAAGTGTAAGTAGTGTATAGTATAGTAGTAAAAGAGTGAGTTTGAGTATGTAGTGTAGTAGTTAGTATAGTAGAGTAGAATAGTAGATTTTGTTTTTGAGTGAAGTAAAATAGAAAAGTAGTAGTAGTCGAGTGGGGAAAGTTTTTAGTAAGTAGAAAGAAAGAAAAATAGTTGTTTTTTTTAGTTCGGGCGAAGTTGTAATAGTGTAGGTGAAAAGGTTAGTAGTATAGTAGTATAGTAGTAGTATATAGGCAGAAAGAGTATAGTATAGAGTAGTATAGAGTAGTATAGAATCTAAAAAGTGCATAGTAGTATAATAGTAAGTGTAAAAGTATAAGAGAGAGTAGGTAGGAGTAGTAGATTATAGTAGAGGAGAAAAAAGTATAATTAGTAGTAGTGTATATTGGAGTGTAGTAGTATAGTATAGTAATCGGTAGATGGGGTGTGGAGATTGTACGGGAAATTGAATAGTAGTGGAATTAATTACCATAATTTATAAGATCATATAAAATTGTTACCTAATTGTCGAACCCCCAAAAACACCCCCTTGTTTTTTTGTCTTTATAAATTTTTAAATTTTAAAAATTATATATAAAATTGAGTTTTGGGGGTTTTTGTAGGACAGATGCTAGATTTTAGAGCAAAAAAAGACCATTCATGGAAAAAAACCAACGAGGAAATAAAGACATTAAAAGTTTGTTTTGGTTAAAAAAACGTGAGAAATTTTTAAAATATTTTTAAATTATAAAAAATTTAAAATAATTTTTTAAAAAAATTTCCCCAAATCCCTAAGCAATATATCTTTTGGGATTTGGAAGAAAAATAGAGCAAAAATCGATGTAAATCGACAATTCCAGGGTTAATTAGAAGTCTACCACACGATCGCCTCAAGCTGTGGGTTTTCCCTTTCAGACATTACATTCAAAATTCGCTGGACTTAAAAAAAAAAAAAGCAAAATTTTTTGGTGTTTTAAAAATTTTGTTGGGGTTTATTATTATTTTTTAGTATTTTTTTTGTAGACTTATTTTTTAAATTTTATTTTTTTTACTTCTTTGGAAACGATGTTAAACCTCCCAACCGCTACAACACATCGCACAATTTTTTCGGCCAAAAACATGTTTTTTTTCAGATTTTAAATTTTTTACATTAAAAAAACTTTCAAGAAGATCTTTTTCAAGGGACGTGGCTCAGCGGTACGGTCTTTTTTCCTCCCAAGGTACCGAGTTCAATCACCCGCCGCTGCGTTGGTCCTTGAGCAAGTCACCCGCCCTATCACTTTGCGGGCGCTCTGCGGTGACCCTGTTTATTCCCCTCTCCCTTGGAACAGACCCAAAGACAATTTCCCCCCGGGATGATAAAGGGAATTTTTTTTTTTTTTTTTTTTTTTAAAAATAATTAAAAAAAACATAAAAAATTTTTTGTAAAGATTGTTTGTTTTTAAAAAACCAATTTTTTCTGAAGTAACCCTTTTTTTTGGAAAAGAGTTTTAAAAAAAAAGTTAAAACCCAAAATTTTTGCTTTTAGATCAAAAAATTGACGTCAGAGAAGCAAAACCCGAACAATGAAAAAAAAAAAAGTTGCTACTTGAATCTCGAAGAAATCAATATCAAAAGGAAATTAATGGAACCTTTTTAAAAAAAAACGGGGAACAGATAATTTTTGGGTTTCCCTTTTAAAAAAAACCCCCCCCCCCCCCCCCCCCCCAAAAAAAAAAAAAAAAAAAAAAAAAAACAAAACCCCCCCCCCCCCAAAAAAAAAAAAACCCGCAAAAAAAAAAAAAAAAACAAACAAAAAAAAACAAAACAAAAAAACCCCCCCCCCCCCAAAAAAAAAAAAAAACCAAACAACAAAAAAAAAAAAACAAAAAAAACACCAAAAAAAACAAAAAATAGAACAAACAAACACTCTAATGATACACTATTCAAAAGAGTTAAAATCCCTTTTAAAAAATTAATTAAGTAGGTTAAAACGAAAAAGGATAAAGACTTTCGAGCTTTGCAAAAATTTAAAAATTTTTTTTTGTTTTTTTTACCATAAAGATAAAAATTAACCACATTTAAAAAAGTTTTCGGGATCAAAACCTCTGAATCCCGATTTTCACATGCGGATTGAACGGGTTTTAAATACTTTGCGAACCCTTTTTATTTAATTTTTTGGGGATCAACCTCGCAACGAGGTTTGCACCCTGTTTTATTTAATTTTGGGTGGGGCAACCCGCATACGAGCTTTTCGTACCC
>NC_088364.1:75823832-75834866 GCF_034508935.2 Berghia stephanieae | reverse complement strand
GATAAATTTTACTTTTTTTTTTCCCGGGGTCTTTTTTTATCCCTTGGGAAAAATTCAAAAGGGGGGCCCCATTTTCCGATAGTTTGAGCCTTTACTAATCCTGGGTTTCGAAGAAGTAGTTTCGACTGTTAAGGTTTGGGAACATTTTAAAAGATTTTCAGGGTTTTTTCAGGATCAAAAATCTCAATGCCACTAATTTTAAAAAATTTTTTAAAATGAAACCTTTAATTTTCGCGGCCCTTGGGTATGTTCAATAAGCTCGTTTAATAAAAAATCTCACTAAACCCCTTTGTTTTTTTTTTTTTTCCAATCCGTTTGTGATATACTCCTAATTTAAAAACCCAGACTAAAAATTTTAAGGGTATACAAAATTTTGTGTTGGCCTTTATTGGAGTTATGAGCTTCTTAGAAACCAAAACCCATTAAAATTAACAGTTTAAACTAAAATTGCCCTTTAAAATAAATTTTTAAAGGGTTTTAAAAAGGGGGAAAAAAAAATTTGGGGGGATTATGCAATTTATTTTTCATTTTAAAATTTTGAAAAATTTTTCTCCAAAACCTAGCCATCTAATCGAAAAAAAACCAAGTTAAAAAAAAATTAGTATTTATTCCCAAAATCCCAAAACTGCTAAAAGAGTTTAAAAAAAGGGGTCCCCCTATAACGCAAATTTAAATGTGGGTCGGGCTGACGCCCTTTGGGGCTTTTTAAAAATTTTTTTGGACAAAAAAGGGGTTTAACCCCGTCCTTTTTTTTCCGGTAGGGAAAAGGAAAGGGGGGGGGTTTAAAATTTTTTCCAAGGACTGCTATCCCCCGAGCGCGGGTAAAACCCAGGATTTCCCAAAAGCGAGTGAACCAAAAAAACCCATAGTGACAAAAAGTTTTTTGCCAAAAAGAAAAAAATGGATTGTTCATAGTAAACAATAAATAACTTTTTTCCATGAGCATACAAGACAATATAGGGGTGAAAAAAACCAAAAAATGCTCAAACTGCCATCCTTTGGGTTTTTTTTCGGCAAAAAAAACGATGGTAGGACTGCAAAAAAGACGTAAAATGAGTTTTTGGCCCCCAAAAAAAAAAAGTGATTGTATTCAAGTAAACCCAACTTGAATTGTTTCCCTAGCATTTTTTAAACAACTCTATAGGGGGGCAAAACCAATTTAAGACGATAACCCCTCCTTTTGGTTTCAGTGTCAGGCTAAGTCACAAGTTTCCTTTTTTTCTCGAATCAAAAAATATATAAAAAAGGAAAATTTGATAAAAACAAAAGACAGAAAAAAAAAAAACCCCCAAAATCCCGGCCTTTTTTTAAAAACCCCTTTTCGGGTTTCAGTTGTTTTTTGTTTTTGTTTCGGGTTTTTTCTAACCCAAATTTTCCCCTAATTTGTGGTTATTGGAAACCCCAAAAACAATATTTTCCTTCCAGGGTTTTTTAGGTTTAATAGATTTTTGTGGAAGTTTTCAATCAAAATTTTAAGTAAAATTTGGTTTTTTTCTCTCTCCTTAGGGGTTTTTTTTTCTTTTTAAAAAATGGGTAAATAAAAAAACCCCCCAAGGGGTAGCCCCGTTATGTTAAGAAAATTTGAAAATGGTCATCGGTCTTTTTTTTTTTTTTTTTCCCCCCGCGTTTATTAATGTCATGAACTTTTAAAACCCTTTCTTTTAAAAGTTCGTGGATACACATAGTTTTTTGTGTTGGTCCGTTATACTTCCGGATGGCAATGTTTATGAGCTTCTTAGCCAAGCGCATACTATCATTCGCCTGAAACTAAAATCCAAAAGGACTGGCATTTTGACGTCATTATTTGGTTTTTTTGCACCGTCGAGTGAGTTGTCGTTAGTAGAGCTCAGGGAAACAAGTTATTTCATTGGTTGAACTATTGAATACAACTCACGATTTGTTTTCTTTCGTGGCAAAAGACTGGAATTTTGACGTCTTTTTTGGTCAGTATCAGGCTATAACTTTACGAAGGCCACGCTCAGAGCCGGTAGGCCAATGGAGTCGGAATAGGATTCAACAGTCGTAACGTCACTTCCTTCCTAATGACGCATGGTAACTTAGTAACACTGGCTCTAAACTATCGGAAAAAATGGGACGCCCATATGAATATTTCACCGACGAGCATAAAAGTGTATCTAAGGAGAAAAACATTATAATCTGATCTTGTTTTGACTTTTATACATTCTTTTCATAAGACATATGAAAGTTCTAGCCAGCTTGAAGAATAAAAAGTAATGATTTTCTTTGTTTAGAACCAAGATGGCCGCCGTTGCCGGGCTGCGTGACATCAGACTACTGAATCCAATTTGTCCCTATTCAATAGATAGAATGCGCTTGGCCAAGGAGTTCACAACATTGCCATCCGGAAGTATAAACGGACCAACACACAAACTCTGTGTAACCATGAACTTTTATAGTCTGGTTAATACAGTTTAGTGAGATCAACTCACAAACGCGGATGGCAAAAACAATAACAAAGGCCTGAGTGACGTCATCTGCATACTATCTATAGCGTATACCTTGGATGGGCGCTAGTCTATCGCAAAATACTTTCCTCCTGGTCTGACTGAGCGGCGATGTGGTCGAGTGGTATGACACTCGCTTTCGGATAGGAAGGTCCCGGTTTGAGCCTCACTCGGCGCATAGTTGAGTCCTTGGAAATGCTCTTTACTCACATTCTCTCACCGTACTCAGGTGTAAAATGAGTACTTGACCGTTAACAGCTGAAAAAAAATAATATTGCCTTACAGGCGTCATGTCCTGTCCTACATGTTAAATGTTGCTGTAGCCAGGGACCCTTGTAAGGCGCTTTGAGCACATTTAGTGGATATTACGCTTTATAAAAGCTCAATTAAATTAAATTTTTAACTGATCCAGCTACCCAGCTACTGCTGGGGGGTGACGAAGGTCAGACAAAAATAGAAATCTCGACTTCACCCGGCATCGATGAATTTCAATTTCCAGCAACCAGTCCACCCGACATGTTACCGTGTTGAGACGGTGGGTCACACGTGGATAAAAATAATGGCAGCCATAACCCATTATTCCGTGTAAGACAAATGACTTACATGTTACGAGACTTTCGTATCTTTGTAACAATAATAATAATAATAACGATAATATTAATAATAATAATAATAATAATAATAATAATAATAATAATAATAATAACATAATAATAATAATAATAATAATAATAATAATAAATAATAATAATAATAATATAATAATAATAATAAATAATAATAATAAAAAATAATAATAATAATAATAATAATAATAATAATAATAATAATAATAATAATAATAATAATAATAATAATAATATAATAATAATAATAATAATAATAATAATAATAATAATAATAATAATAATAATAATAAAATAATAATAATAATAATAATAATAATAATAATAATAATAATAATAATAATAATAATAATAATAAAATAATAATAATAATAATAATAAAATAATAATAAAATAATAAAAATAATAAAATAATAAATAATAAAAATAAAATAATAATAATAATAATAATAATAAAATAATAATAAAATAATTTAATAATAAATAATAAAAATAAAAATAATAATAATAATAATATAATAATTAATAATAATAATAAAAAAATAATAAATAATTTAAAAAAATAATATATGGTTTTTATATAGCGCCTTATCCCGTATATCAACAAACTCAAAGCGCTTAACAATACCGTGGCTACTTTCACTCAAACATACCACTCAAACATGCAATATGAAACAAGGCAATATAATTCTACAGTGTTACATATTAAAAAGAAACGTTTTAAGATGATTTTAAAAGAAATTAGACTGGAATGCCTCGGCTGCCTCAACCGGGTCGTGCTTTAGGCCTAACCACAGCTGTGGCAGTCATGGGGTCTCGCATCTCTGTCATCGGACTGACACGCCTCGGCTGCCTCCAGCAACTCGTCCTTTGGGTCTAACC
Source organism: Berghia stephanieae (assembly GCF_034508935.2). Classification (NCBI taxonomy): domain Eukaryota; kingdom Metazoa; phylum Mollusca; class Gastropoda; order Nudibranchia; family Aeolidiidae; genus Berghia; species Berghia stephanieae. The sequence continues at coordinate 75,830,893 of NC_088364.1, read as the reverse complement.
AACGTTGTTGATTTTGGAGCAATCGTCTGCAGTGCCAATGGTGATGAGACAAATACTAACAATAAAACCTCGATGCCTTTGAGATGTGGGTGTAACGCAGAAATCTGAGAGTACCATGAACCGGAAAGAACTCAAACATTTAGTTCTATTGATGCAGGTCAAAGATCCAGAAAACTGTTGGTTGAAGTAAAAAAAAAAAAAAGAGAAAGCTGAACTATTTTGGATATGTTCGGAGACACAACATCATTCATAAATCAGTGCTAGAGGGAAAAGTCGCTGGCAGAAAGGCATGACGCAAACCAAGGGAGTTCTGGATAGGAAATGTGGAGGCAACAACAACTGGCAAAAAGATAATCGACTGCTCGTAATGGCCCTATGAGTGTGAAGAATGGCGTTCCATGACATCCAACCTCTGTAGGGAGACGGAACTCCGGTAAGGTAAGGCAATGGCCCTTGGGCGTGAAGAATGCCGTTCCATGACATCCAACCTCTGTAGGAAGACGAGACTCCGGTGAGGTTCGGAAAAGCTAGAGAAGATTCCTTTTTTGAGGCCCTATGCTGCGTCAGGAGCCAGGAGGCATACGTCAATAAGTCACAGCTGTGGCAGTCATAACCCATGATCCGTGTAAGTTAAATGCCTTACTTGACATATGAGCCTTTCGCATCTCTGTAATTAGTCTGGAATGTCTCGGCTGCCTCAACCGAGTCTTACTTTAGGTCTAACCACAGCTGTGGCATCCATAACCCACTGGTCCGTGAAAGTCAAATGACTTACTTGACATATGAGCCTTTCGCATCTCTGTTTTGTAATAAGACTGGAATACCTCGGATGCCTCAACGCAATTAAACATATTTATGACAATTCCAGTATTTGATTCAGACAAATGTTATTTGAGAACATAAGGTCGTGTAGTTGGTATATCTATATCAAATTAAATCATTATTTGCCCTTTCGCTATAATTATAATATGTTTTTTTCCAGATTGCGAGGAAATCGAATACTTTTGGATACAAGAAAAATGCAATTAAACTGTTACAATTGATTTCGATCAATTTCTGTATTAATGCTGCCTCTGTTAGAAACAAATTCTGATGAGTTTCGATGACAATCGCTTCTGACAGTTTAGAGGAGAAACGGGTTTTACTAGAGCCCCCCCCCCCCAAAGAAATGTAAAAAAGACTAATCCTGACTCATTGTATTTTGCAATAAATTAAATTGAGCTTTATGTAGAGCAATATCCAGTAAATGTGCTCAAAGCGCTTTACAAAGGGTCCCTGGTCAACAGCAACATTTAACATGTCGGACGGGACGTGACGCCTGTTAGGCGATATTACAAATTTTCGGACAAAGACAACGCTGTTAACGGCCAGGTACTCATTTTAAACCTGAGTACGGTGAGAGAATGTGAGTAAAGAGCCTTTTCTAAGGACTCAACTATGCGCCGAGCGTGAGTCTCGATCCCAGGACCTTCCGATCCGAAAGCGAGTGTCATACCACTAGACCACATAGCCGTATAAACCTCCAATATTATCATCATTGCTGCTCCCCTTTCTCTCTTTCTCTATTGATGCTCCTCGTTTGGGTAAAATACTCACAACATCCGGAAGCCGGTTATAAAAAAACAAACCTATGTGTATCATTGGACGTTTATAGTATGATTGATATGATTTGTGAGAACTAATCACCAAAATGGTTATCTAAAGACAATAACAAAGATCTGAGTGACATCAATTTCGTTTTTTATACAAAGATTTTTTTGACTCGTTGTATTTGCCAATATTATCATAATTTCTGCTCTCCATCCTCTCTTTCTTTGATTGTCGTTGTCTAAGAAGGAAATCAAGTCAAATTGATGACATTAAACAATGCCTTTGATATTTTATGTCACCCACCGCCACTATTCGGTATTATTTCAGGCTATACCAGATTCAGAAAATATAATCCTCAAAGATAACAGTTAGAATTACAAACTATGAGACGAAATATGTGCGCTATGTGGTCTAGTGGTATGACACTAGCTTTCGTATCGGAAGTACCTGGGTTCGAGCCTCGCGCTCGGCGCATAGTTGAGTCCTCGAAAAGGCTCTTTACTCATTCTCTCACCGTACTCAGGTTTAAAATGAGTACCTGGCCGTTAACAGCGTTATCTTTGTCCAAAAAATTGTAATATCGCCTAACAGGCGTCATGTCCCGTCCTACATGTTGAATGTTGCTGTTGACCAGGACCCCTTGTAAAGCGCTTTGAGCACATTTAGTGATATTGCTCTATATAAAGCTCTCTTTTTTTAAAGTCTGGAAAACTACATTCAGCCTTCTCAATGGCGGTGCATTTCAATTCATATAATATTCTATGATTAAGAAATATCAATCAACTTTCAGTTCCTGGCTCACCAGGACATGACACCGACTTGAAACGATGAGTTACACATGGGCGTGGCTATATTGGTTGATTTGGTGCCTGGCACCACATCCATCTTTTAAAAATGGATTCCACAGCTTTAAAAAAGAAAATAATAAAACTGAGAAATGGTACATACCACCTCTTACTTATTTGACTTTTATTTTCTTTCTTTTATATTTACAAACATAGCATATGTAAGTCATTTTCTTCTTCTGATTCTAAATTAAATTAAATTGAGCTTTATATAGCGCAATATCCACTTAATGTGCTCAAAGCGCTTTACAAGGGGTCCCTGGTAAACAGCAACATTTAACATGTAGGACGGGACATGCCGCCTGTTAGGCGATATTACAATCTTTCTGACAAAGACAACGCTGTTAACGGCCAGGTACTCGTTTTACACCTGAGTACGGTGAGGGGATGTGAATAAAGAGTCTCTTCCAATGACTCAACTATGCGCCGAGCGAGGCTCGAACCCAGGACCTTCCGATCCGAAAGCGAGTGTCATACCACTAGACCACATAGCCGCCATATTCTGGCACCACCTCATACTGTAAGCATGCCACGCCTCTGGAGTTACATATTATGAACGCATTGATCCTAGCAAAAGCAGCAACAGCATTGGCCGCATTATATATTACAGAATACGATATGATTTGCCCTAAGGCTTGTTTTGAAGGCATCACAAAGCATGCACAACGTTTGACATTGATTATATATATATATATATATATATATATATATATATATATATATATATATTATGTGACCCCTCACCTCAAAACGGTAATAATGTCGGGATGATGAAGATGCTGAAAATTGAATTTATAGCCAGGAATATCGGAGTTGCGTTGAGATTTATGCTTTATTGTGGAGAATGAATATGTTGTATTTTATTGTGCTAATTAGCGATCATTCCATCCAATTTTTGACCAGTTTTCACTTTAATTCGACTTAAGAACATCTTAATCATCCCGACATAATACCGTTTTGAGGTGAAGGGTCATATATATATATATATATATATAATATAATATAATATAAATTGTCACTCACATTTTTTTATTTTATATTAGCTCTAACCATCATTATCGAGCACTTTTGTACCTACGAGTACCCACCAACACTCATAAATATATATTTATATAAAGCAAATGCCCACTAGCATTTTCGATATGCGTAACCTAGAACGCTTCTTTGAAGATGTTTTGCTTCTATAGAAAGCTGGATAAAAGTGCATTGCGAGTGTAGAGGCTTTTGATTATAGTTTGATTGCTTTTTCTGGTTTTGTGTACACGAAAGAAACTCTCGATGCCTTTAGAATAAATAGTAGGTAAGCAAAAAAGAAAGGTGTTTCGAATATTTGTAATTCATTTTAAGAATAATATGGTTTTTGTGGTCTTGAGGTATGACTCTTCGTCCTTTGACGTGTAAGTGCCTAGTTCGAGCCCAGCTGTGAATGTTCAATACTAGATTTATAGAAGAGGACTAACCGCTCACATACTTCACCATTTTCCAATACAAAATAGGTACCCGGCCGTGATAAAGCGTTTTGAGAACATTTTGTGAATATCAGTCCTTCCTGCAAGGCACAGACAATAAAAATTAATTTCTTGCCACCATTTGTACAAGTCACGTCTATTCTAAAGTACTTTCTATCAGATCTGCCAGATTCGGCTACTTAATCACTGGAGAATGGCGGGTGTGGGTGGAGGGGGGGGAGGGTCATAAAAAATCAGATCAATACCAAAACAAAAATTTGGTTATATAAAAATGTTTATTTTTTAATGGCCGAACTAAAAAAAAAATGTTCTTTTCTATCAATAATGGAACAAAAACTTGTGGCGGGCAATGAATCTCTGTTGGCGGAGAAGGCAAGGCAGGTTTGTCTGAGTGTTACCCGATGGCTGCACGGTAAGGAAATAAAACTGTCCGACCTGAAGACAAGGGTTGCTGTGATTGGTTGAGGGCCACATCAAAACGCCAAGAACTACTATATTGATTTTGTGGGTAATGTTGATTGATAATGGCAAGACTACGATAAGTGTTACAACATGCTGACGCTGTTGTTGTGGTGGTGGTGGTGGTTGTTGCTGTTGTTGTCGTTATCATTATTATTATGACATCATCATCATTATCATCGTCGTCGTAGTCATCATCATCATCATCATCATCATCATCATCATCATCATCATCATCATCATCATCATCATCATCATCATCATCATCAACAGCGTCACAAATACCATCATCATTGTTAATATTATAATTTATCATTGTTATTATTATTATTATTATTATTATTATTATTATCATTATTATTATTATTATTGTTGTTGTTGTTAGTATAACAATAATAATAATAATAATAATAATAATAATAATAATAATAATATTAATAATAATAATTATTATTATTATTATTATTGTAATTACCATTATCATCATCATCATCATCAACATCATCATCATCATCATCATCATCGTCATCATCATCATCATCATTATCATCATCATCAACAACACCAACATCATCATCATCATCATCATCATCATCATCATCATCATCATCATCATCATCATCATCATCACCATTATATTGATAATAAGATAATGATAATAATGATGATGACAATGATGAAGATAATAATAATAACAATAATAATAATAATAATAAGATAATAATAATAATGATAATAATACACAACAGATTCAAGCTGTATAGGGAACACAAGCAATGCGTGTTGAGATTCTCACGTAAAGTTAGACCGAAGGTGTGCCTGGATCTTTACTGTACCCGAGTATCTTGTTTTAACGTAAAACCGCGCTTTCTGAAGTATTATTTACTAACTGAGGAAATAAAAAGGAAAATAATAATGAAAATAAATTGAAATATGATAAAATAATTCCTTAAAAAGTGAATTTGAACTTTCTCATTTTTCCAAGTTTATCAACGCTTGTGCAATTATCACATAGATATATTTGGCTCATATCAATCCATTTAATGTTAAAAGCAACATACAGAATACGCAACTGTATATTTGAAATTTCTCATGTGCTAATCATTATTGTCGCATACAAACACACCACACACCCACATACACACAGACATTCACATAGCACACACAGCATACATGCATCCACATAGGAACAGAGAAATACACACACACATACACATACACACACATACACACACACATAAAGACACACACTGCACAGCCTTATCATTATATGGTATCGATCTTGTAATCGACTCAATCAAAGAACACTACTTGAACTCGCAAAGGGAAGTAATCTATCAACACTGATGAAGGGGGGCGTGTTTCGATACATCGCATACTTTGCTCTTTTCTTTCAGCCATCCACACACACACACACACACACAAAACCCCCACACATACACACGACAATAAACAATAGCAAAAACAAAAAAAAAAAAAGCCTTTGATTTCGTTGTCCAATTTAATTCCTTTGAAAACAAAACAAAATGCCAGACGTTTATTTCAGATAATTCCCGATTCCACTTTTTTATTTATTTATTTAAACCCGACGTATGCACATATTATTGGAGTCTAAAAACGGAACGCAATGGAGGGGTATGTTTGGCATGGCCTTCGTAAAGTTATAGCCTGACACTGAAATCCAAAAGGACTGGCAGTTTGACGTCATTTATTTGGTTTTTTCACCGTCTAGTGAGTTGTCGTTAGTAGTGCTCATGGAAATAATTTATTTCATTGGTGGATATTGAATACAACTCACGATTTGTTTTCTTTTGTGGCAAAAGACTGGCATTTTGCGTCATTTTTTGGGCGTATCAGGCCATTAACTTTACGAAGGCCACGCTGACACTGACCAAAAATGCCAGTCTTTGGCCACAAAAGAAAACAAATCGTGGGGTTGTATTCATATTCAACCAATGAGACCACTTGTTTCCATGAGCACTACAAACGACAACTCACTAGGCGCTGAAAAAAAACCCCCAAAAAATGACGTCAAAATGCCCGTCTTTTGGGTTTCAGTGTCAGGCTATAGATTGTATGGGGCTTGGCTAAGAAGCTCATAACATTGCCATTCGGATGTAAAACGGTCCAACACACAAAATGAACGTTTCCATGAACGTTTTAGTCGGTTTTTAAAACTGTTCAGTGAGCATTAATCGTAAACGCGGATGGCAAAAAACAATAACAAAGACCCGAGTGCCCTCATCTTCGAACTATATATAACTTAACCATGGCTTCGGTTTGAGAGTATTTCCATTACGAACCCACAACATTTTGGGTTATCAGACTTGCTAGTATGTACACGCTCCAACCAAGGACTAAATATGAATATACTTAAATTTAATTCCCTTTATTCATCCCATAGGGGAAATTTGTCTCTAGGGTCTATTCCAAGGGAAGATGGAATAACCCAGGTCAGTGCAACGCCGCAAATTGAGCTTTAAAGGCGAGTGATTGTCATGGCCACACAGCGCAGCGGCGGGTGAATCGAACTCGGTTTCCTATCGGGTAGGGAAACAAAGACCGTACCGCTGAGCCACGCTGTCCACCAAGACTTCCTGAGGTCCCCTTCCTCACTGAGAACAATAAGGCCATGACCTTGACATTATGTCGACTAGTCTGAATGGAGAAAATTTCCCGGGTCTTGGGGTCAGTCGGA
>NC_088364.1:75820528-75823732 GCF_034508935.2 Berghia stephanieae | reverse complement strand
TACCCCACCCCCCAAAAAAACAAACCAAATGCTAGTCAGTTTTGGTATCTTTTCTTTTTTTTAAGCACCCGAGAATTTTGGGATCCAAAATTTAAAGCGAATTTAATTACCACGGGACTGCTTTTAAGTGATGAGATGATGTGAGAAAAGATGATGTTTTGATGGTGATGATGATGATGATGTTGATGGTGATGATGAGATGTGATGAAAAATGATGATGTTGGATGAAAAAAATAGGCCTAAAAACAATAAAAAAAAATTAGTAGTAAGGTAGTAGTATAGTAGTAGTAGTAGTAGAGTAGTAGTAGTAAATTTAGTAATGATGATGATAAAGATGATGATGATGATATAAATGATAAAGTGATGAGGGGTGAAGATGACGACGACGACTACATCGAGACGACAGCGGAGACGACAGCAATAAAGCAATCTGCGTTTGTCGACTTTTTTAGTAGATTTTGTTCAAAAACAACAAAAAACAACAACGCAAAAACAACAAAAACAAAAAAACAAAAAACAACAACAAAAAACGACAACAAAAATAAAAAAAAAAAAAAATTTAAAAGACTGAAATTTTTCCCATTTTCCTTTATTTGTACCAAATTTACTAAAAAAACGCGAACAAATGGATTGTCCTTAGGGAAAGGAAAGAAATAAATAAGGGCTTGACATTTCATATTTATTTATATCTATTTAAAAAAGGAAGCCAAATGCCAACAATCACATTCTGTTTTTAATTATAGATACGGGGAATTTCTAAATAATTAATTTATGGTTTTCCTGAAAAATTTCAGGGGATACGAATGAGATATGGGGGTTTGGGTCTGGTGGCAGCACCGCTTTCGGGTCGGAAGGGTCCTGAGTTCGAGCCTCCCCGGGGCGCATATTTGAGTTCTTGGAAAAGGCCTTTCTTATATTCTCCACCGTACTAGGTGTAAAATGAATACCGCGTTACCAGCGTTTGTCTATGTCGATTTTTTTTTTTTTTTTTGTTCTAATGTTACGTTTGCTTTAGCAGGGCCTTTTGTAAAGGGCGTTGAGCACGTTTAGTGGATAATGTTCTCGTAGAAGCTCAAGACACGACATATCAAGAGACATAACCAATGCTTGCCACGTATACTTTCAAAAAAAAAAGATGGGTAATCTCCCTTGATTTTTTCTGTCTTTAAATTTTTTTATCAATATAAATGTTATTTTTTTTTTGTTTGTTTATTTTATTTAATTTTTTTTTTATTTATTTGTTTATTCAATTATTTTTTATTCTTTACTTATTTATTTATTCATTATTTATTTATTTTTATGTATTTATTTATTTTGTTTATTTATTTATTCATTTATTTATTTTTATTTATCTATTTTTATTTATTTTTTATTTATCTTTGTTTTTATACAATAATTTGATTTTAATTTTTAGTTACTAGTTCCAATAAAAAATTGCTACTGGCGCTTTACTCAACACTCATTTTCATGCCCAATAAAAAAAAATTGAAAAAAAAAAACCACATTTGTTTATTACAATAACATAAATTATAATTAAATATACTGGATTTAAATTATATGCCCTACAGAAAAGTTCATTTCATAACCGTTTTTTAAAAAAGTAAATGGATTTTTCACTATTTTTTTGTTTCAATACTGATGGAATTCCACAATTGGGGGAAGGGGGGGGGGGGGGGGGCACAGTGGTCAAAAGTATTTCTCATGAAAAACGAACGGTTTTTTGGGGGTTCCCTTAGGATAATTAAATTAACAGATCTTAAATTCCGACTGGGTTCTAAAGGTGGATAAGTTCTTGAAGGTAAACGAGTGCAGAATTGTTTCAGCAATAGAAAACGGTATTTTAAAAATTTAATTCAAAACTTTACATGTAGCCACCTGTGGTCCTCGGAAATGGAGGTAATATTTAATTAACAACAATTAATATTTATTATTTATGTATTAATTATATTATTATATTATATTATTATTATTATTATTATTATTAAATTATTTTTTTATTATTATTATTATTACTATTTTATTATTATTATTATTATTATTATTATTATTATTATTATTATTATTATTATTTATTATTATTATTATTATTATCATTATTATTATTATTATTTATTATTATTATTATTATTATTATTTATTTATTATTATTATTATTATTACTATTATCATCATCATCATCATCATCATCATTATCATCATCATCATCATCATCATTAATATTATTATTATCATTATCGTCATCATTATTATCATCATCATCATCATCATCATCATCATCATCATCATCATCATCATCATCATCATCATCATTATTATTATTATTATTATTATTATTATTATTGTTATTATTATTATTATCATTATTATTCATCTATTTATTTATTTTCTAGAGTTTATACGTTTACCTATATATATATTTATATCATACCAGTATTCTCACATGTTTTTCATAATACATCTGTATCTAGTGGTAGAATGAAATAACAAAATGGTTTCCTGTTAAATGGAACGAAATATATAAAAATAAATGTATGGATAATAAAATAATGCATAAATATATAATTGAATGAATGGAAAACTAAAAATAATAAATATTGTATAAATAATCCAATAAAAAAAAAATAAATAATAAATAAATAAATAAATAAATAAAAAAGAAAAAAAGAAAGAAAGAAAGAAAAGAAAGAAAGAAAGAAAGAAAGAAAATAAAAAAAAAAATAAAAAATAACTCTACCACATGATTACAATATTATACGAAAATAACAAAAAGATCAAAATGTACAAATTGACGTGTACATATATGCAGGTCTGACATCCGAACGCATTATGGGCCTAGTTTAACATTATTGCAATGGACAAAATATTGCGTATTTTTTTCGAGATTTCCATAACAGCAATGAGCTCATATGAATCCGATTATCAGACCTGCAAATAAGTGCAACGTCGGTGTGCAAATGTGTAATATTTTGATTGGAATTTGCATCAGACGTCTTAATATATAGTGATGATTTTTTTTTTCAGAACAGAAAAAAAAAACACATTCAGTATCAGACTATATTGTGGCACTTGGCATAAAAATATTGATTTTATATTTAACTGTCAAAGCACAGTTTTTAGCACTAAGGATATTAAGGTTATGAGAGGGCAAGAATTTTGATCTCTGATCCACCGCGTCAAATGGATATTATGTCGGAGAGGGAAATA
>NC_088364.1:75810528-75815528 GCF_034508935.2 Berghia stephanieae | reverse complement strand
ATGCCCTCTATTTTCATTTTTCCTGATAAAACGTGTAGCCATAAAAGAAAGACTACAATAGCAGATGGTATAATTGAGTATAAAAAATGGACAAGAGGCAATTGAACACCAAGTGAATTGCGTAAATCCATTATAACGGCGGACCAAATGGTTGATTGTGGTGTCTGCTGCTTGAATGAATGGCCTGTGATTGGGAATATCGATCTACGAGATCCCTAGTTTGGGGTTGGGGTGGGTGAGGTCTCCTTGCCTCATTTATACAACGAGAGATAACGAGTACAAAGAGCGACGGACTGTGTGTGGCCAATGGCCAAGGACTGTGTGTGGCCAATGGCCAAAAGACATGGATGACTCTGGCAATAGCCAACTTGCTGAGAGATTGAATGCCAAAAAAAAAAAAAAATTAATAAAACCACAAAAAAAAAAACAAAAAAAAAAAAAAAAAAAAACAAACAACAAAACACAGTAGCCTACGTGATATGTGGTTCCATAAAACATAATTTGTTCGATAAGCTGTTTTTTTTTCTTATAAATATGGCATCCCCCGCTTCGAAACCTTTAACTTGAGCATTATACTTATACTGCGGTGTGTCTTTTTACGAAACCCGCCGAAACCGACAAAGCCCGACGAAACCCGACAGAGTTATAGGAAGTAGGTAGCAGTGGGGCGTGAATATGGGACTCAGGGAAGTGTACACTATTGGGGAGTGAACCTGGGACTGGGTTTCGGCGGGTTTCGGCGGGTTTCGTAATAAAGACACACCTTTATACTACCCTTGGTAAAAATGAGGGTCTCTCTCTCTCTGGTGTGAAATGACCTTTTGGTTTATACAAGAAAGAAATATTGTCCAAGCATATTATTATAAAAAGCTTCATCAATGGGGACCAACAGCAACAGGTAGCATGTAGAACGAGACACCTTTATTTTGTGGCAAGCGTAACGAGTAAAATGAGAATACGATGAGAATACTTTTGCTGAAACGCGGATGTTAATGATGATGATGATGATGATGATGATGATGATGATGATGATGATGATGATGTGATGATGATATGATGATGATGTTGATGATGATGATGATGATGATGATGATGATGATGATGATGATGATGATGTGATGATGATGATGATGATGATAACAAAGGTGATAATTACAGCGTTGATTCTATTCATGACCAAATAGAATAGCATTTACAGTCTCCTATGAAGTTTGCAAATGGTTGAAATGACCTTCAGCTAAATTTATGGCGTATGAATGTGTGTGAGTGTGTGTGTGTGTGAGTGTGTGTGTGTTTGAGAATGCACGAGAGAGAGTAAGAGAGAGTGTGTGTGTGTGAGAGAGAGAGAGAGATAGATAGATAGATAGAGAGAGAGAGAGAGAGAGAGAGAGAGAGAGAGTATCAAAAAGCGAAAACGCTAGTAGTTTTACAATAACATAATAATAAAGGGTTTTAATATATTCTTTTCTTCACAATGCGAGAGAGAGAGAGAGAGAGAGAGAGAGAGAGAGAGAGAGAGAGAGAGCGAGAGAGAGAGAGAGAGAGAAAAAAAAGAGAGAGAGAGAGAGAGATAGAGAGAGAGAGAGAGAGAGATAAATGGATATATAGATTAAGAAATTAAGGAGTAGGCGGCACAGATGAAGGATAAAGAACGGAACATGAACAATTGTGTATGGAATGTGCCAGACAAAGCAAGAAAGAAAAATACATGAAAAAAAACCCAGCCCCGACAATCAGTCGATTTCGACTGATTTTTTCGGAATGTTTTTTTTTTCTTGTATTTTTCTTTCTTGCTCTTTGTCTGGCAGCTTTCATACACACTTGTTCATGTTCAGTTCTTTATCTCAGTCTACACGTTTGGTGCTACGACTACTGGTCGAGTTTAGACCTCTTGTAAATCGATTTGAACTTTTTAGTGGACATTTCGCAATATAAAGAACAATATAAATGGTCCAAAGCTCACGTTTTAATTGTTTTCTTTGTTAATAACAATTTAAACTGTTTCCAAGCATCCAAGCGGAACGAGCAGTCTTGAGACAAATTATCATTATCATCGGGATGAAACTCGCTTTTGGATAGGAAGGCCCTGGGTTCGAGCTTCGCTCGGCGCATAGTTGAGTCCTGAAATGGGCTCTTTACTCACATTCTCTCGCCGTACTCAGATGTAAAATGAGTACCTGGCCGTTAACATCTTTGTCTCTGTCGAAAAAAAAATGTATTATCGTCTAACAGTCTCGTTCTACATGTTATGTGTTGCTGTTGGTCAGAAACCCTTTGTAAAGCGATTTGAGCACGTTTAGTGGATATTGCGTTGTTTAAAAGCTCACGTATTATTTTACAGATTGCAATGTTTATTTTAACGTAGTCGTTTTCTAAAATTCTTGACAACAGGTGTAGAACAATGGCAATTATTATTTATATACTAACGAAAGAGTGAAAATGGAAAGGCTTCGTATGGGAACAAAACAGACAATGGACAATTATTTATATCCCCCTTTTCTTGTTGATGAAAAACTCGATTTTGCTACAGCGTTACAGTCACGATAATGATATTACGAGGCGTCCCTATAATAAAAGTAATGTATTTCAATATTCGTTATCGCGGCCCTCATCCGGTTTTACTAAAAATAGATTTGCACGCGGAATAATATCCTGACCCCATAATATAGATAGTATGCGCTTGGCTAAGAAGCTCACAACATTGCCATTCGGAAGTATAACAGACCGACACACAAAACTGTGGGTAACCATAAACGTTTATAGTCTGGATAATACAGTTTAGTGAGAAGTACTCATAAACGCGGATGGCAAAAAACAATAACAAAGACCTGAGTGACGTCATCTTCGTTCTATCTATAAGAACACGTCATCTGGGCCACACTGATAAATCTGAATATCAAATCGTAAAAAATTCAATTAAAAAAAAAATTCCCTTTATTCATCTCATAGTGGACATTTTTCTCTAGGATCTATTCCAAGCGAAGACTGGAATAACCCAGTCGTCAGCCGCAGTACAGCGCCGCAAATTAAGCTAAGGCGAGGTGTCTTGCTCAAGGCCAGAGAGCGCAGCAGTGGCGGGTGATCAAACTAGGTACATTTCGGGTACGAAGCAAAGACCGTTACGCTGAGCCACGCTGCCCTACAATAAGCGTTGGAAATATCGAACTCGAACTCGTTCCCAATGCGTTCATCCAAGACCACGCAACGGTATTGGGAACTTGTTCAACATTTCATTTGCATAATATGTTCAAGAATCTTATCGACGGTCGGCGGATCAAACCTCTGAAGTCCCGATTTTCACAATCGACGGATCAAACCTCTGAAGTCCCGATTTTCACAATCGACGGATCAAAGTCTGAAGTCTACTACAGCTTTCCCAAAATTAATAAAACATTGTGTCAAAGCTCGAATATACACTGTTTGATCCGCGTCAATTTGGTCCGAACAAGAACTACTAACCACAGAGTTTGGTCCGCCACCTCGACATTAATAAAACCACGAGGTATGGACATCACATATAAACAAGATTTTGACCGCGACACCCATAATCCGATTTATCCGCCGAATCCCATTAAACCATCAAGTTTGATCCCGACCTCCACATAATAAAACCACGAGTTTGTCCGACCATACATAATAAAACCACAGAGGTTTGATCCGCCGACCATCGACATAATAAAACCACAGAGGTTTGATCCGCCGACCATCGACATAATAAAACCACAGAGGTTTGATCCGCCGACCATCGACATAATAAAACCACAGAGGTTTGATCCGCCGACCATCGACATAATAAAACCACAGAGGTTTGATCCGCCGACCATCGACATAATAAAACCACAGAGGTTTATCCGCCGACCATCGACATAATAAAACCACAGAGGTTTGATCCGCCGACCATCCACATAATAAAACCACAGAGGTTTGATCCGCCGACCATCCACATAATAAAACCACAGAGGTTTGATCCGCCGACCATCCACATAATAAAACCACAGAGGTTTGATCCGCCGACCATCCACATAATAAAACCACAGAGGTTTGATCCGCCGACCATCCGACATAATAAAACCACAGAGGTTTGATCCGCCGACCATCGACATAATAAAACCACAGAGGTTTGGTCTGCCGACCATGGACATAATAAAACCACAGAGGTTTGACCCGCCGACCATCGACATAATAAAACCACAGAGGTTTGATCCGCCGACCATCGACATAATAAAACCACAGAGGTTTAATCCGCCGACCATCGACATAATAAAACCACAGAGGTTTGGTCTGCCGACCATCGACATAATAAAACCACAGAGGTTTGATCCGCCGACCATCGACATAATAAAACCACAGAGGTTTGGTCCGCCGATCATCGACATAATAAAACCACAGAGGTTTGGTCCGCCGACCATCGACATAATAAAACCACAGAGGTTTGGTCCGCCGACCATCGACATAATAAAACCACAGAGGTTTGATCCGCCGATCATCGACATAATAAAACCACAGAGGTTTGATCCGCTAACCATCGACATAATAAAACCACAGAGGTTTGGTCCGCCGATCATCGACATAATAAAACCACAGAGGTTTGATCCGCCGACCATCGACATAATAAAACCACAGAGGTTTGATCCGCTAACCATCCACATAATAAAACCACAGAGGTTTGGTCCGCCGACCATCCACATCATAAAACCACAGAGGTTTAATCCGCCCAAAATTGAATATCAGAGGTGTGCAATGCTGGTAGAATGTAAACTTCAGAGTTTTGATCAGCCGATTATGAAAATCGGGAATTCATAGATTTGATTCGTTAACCGTCGATGTGCTGTTTAAAGTTAAAGGTTAAAGGTTATGCTTTGTTAAGCCTACAGTAAAGTAAAGGTTAGATTTATTCAATAAGATATTTTGGACTCGTGGAATCAAATCTCTCTCTCTCTCTCTCTCTCTCTCTCTCTCTCTCTCTCTCTCTCTCTCTCCCTCTTTTTTTTTTTTCTTCT
>NC_088364.1:75798028-75803028 GCF_034508935.2 Berghia stephanieae | reverse complement strand
TTTGGGTGGATCAGACCTTTGCATACGAGCTTTGCGTACCTGTTTTATTTAATTTTGGGTGGATCAGACCTTGCATACGAGCTTTGCGTACCCTGTTTTATTTAATTTTGGGTGGATCAGACCTCTGCATACGAGCTTTGCGTACCCTGTTTATTTAATTTGGGTGATCAGACTTTGCATACGGCTTTGCGTACCTGTTTATTTAATTTGGGTGATCAGACCTTTGCATATGAGCTTTGCGTACCCTGTTTTATTTAATTTTGGGTGGATCAGACCTCTGCATACGAGCTTTGCGTACCCTGTTTTATTTAATTTTGGGTGGATCAGACCTCTGCATACGAGCTTTGCGTACCCTGTTTTATTTAATTTTGGGTGGATCAGACTCAGTGAGAACCAGTGAAAAGCTCGTATGTAAACTTCAGAGGTTTGATCCACCGATCGTGAATATCAAAACTTCAGAGGTTTGATCAGCCTACCATCGATATCTTTAGCTAGAAAATTCAATTTTCAGCAACTGTTTTTTTTACTTGTATAATACGGATTTGTGATATAGATTAATGGTACACCTAAGGAAACCCGGAGAAGAACTGTGGGGCTATGTGGTCTAATAGTATGACACTCGCTTTCGGATCGGAAGGTCCTGGGTTCGAGCCTCGCGCTCGGTGCATAGTTGAGTCCTTGGAAAAGGCTCGTCATGTCCCGTCCTACATGTTAAATGATGCTGTTGACCAAGCACTCCTTGTAAAGCGCTTTGAGCACATTTAGTGGATATTGCGCTATATAAAGCTCAATTTAATTTAACTGTACAGAGAGAAATAAATGCTCCGAAAGACCAATAGAACATTGGCGATCACTTACTGTTGTCTCAAGCATCCGGTGGCGCAGAAAGGATTGCGTGAGTTAGTGAGATAGATTAATAGATTCCGATATCCTCCTTCTAGTCGTCACAAAAAAAGCTTTTAACATGAGGGATCTTCAGGATGTAAAAGTCTCAGGTTTAAAATTTCAAACCAAAATTGCGAATGATGTCAATAGATTTAAGAATGCCTTTAATATGGCACATGGTACTTCAATAATCTGAATGGATGTTTTTTTTTTGTTTTTTTTTCTTCTTTGGATTGGGGGGGGGGGTTTCTTATCTTGTGTTAGCTATTCTACTGTATTTTAGAATCTATCATTATTTTCAATGTACTATGCTCTGTATAATGTTATTGTTACGTGTGTTGTCAGGTCATTTAATGACCATTTGGTTCATTCTAGAGCCCAAAATTGATATGATATGATATAATATAACATGACATGGTATAAAAAAGAGCTTTTAAATAGCGCAATATCCACTAAACGTGCTCAAAGCGCTTTACAAGGGGTTCCTGGACAACAGCAACACTTAACACGTAGGACGAGACATGACGCCTGTTAGGCGATATTACAATTTTTTCGGACGGAGACAACCCTGTGAACGGCTGGGTAATCATTTTACACTCGAGTAAATGAGAGAATGTGAATATATGCACTGAGTGAGGCTCGAACCCAGGACCCCCTGATCCGAAAGCGAGCGTCATACCACTAGACCACAATGTGGTGAAATGTGATACGATATATTATGGAACGGTGTGATGTGATACTGTATTTTACAAAAATATGTGACCAGTTGGTGAACCTTTTAATCTATTTCTAATATTATGACGTAAAAATTTTTTGGCCAAAAAGTTCATAAAGTATTTCATAATATGCGGCAGATTTAGCCATGTTTGTTAATAAATACCAGGCAAAAGAGTAGATTGAAAATTGTATGAGTACTAACAAAACACCGACTATGACTGAATCACACATTTCTCAGCAAGCATCATTCGGACAGCGATGCTTACTACTACTACTACTACTACTACTACTACTACTACTACTACTACTACTACTACTACTACTACTACTACCACTACTATACTACTACTACTACTACTACTACTACTACTATACTACTACTACTACTATTACTACTACTAACTACTACTACTACTACTACTACTACTCACTACTATACTACTACTACTACTACTACTACTACTACTACTACTACTACTACTACTACTACTACTACTACTACTACTACTACTACTACTACTACTACTACTACTACTACTACTAACAAAACGAACCCTTTTAATTAACATTCACTGTATGAAACAAACACTGACACATTTGACTCCATATTATTTATATAAAACGAAGCACATTTTAGCAGATTAAAATGCACTATCTATCTAGACTATATCTAAAATTTTGAATTAAAAAAAAACAACATTATTATTGCTTAAAATTTACATTTTCAGTTAAAAGCGCACAGCACAGAAAGTGCCAAGCACTTCTCCACGTCTCCCCGTCCTCATCTTGAGACAAATTCTATCTCCTGAAGGCTAGGAAAAATATGGGCTCTCCTCTTTCCTTAGAAGTACTTCCTCATCTGCCAGTTGCGTTGTGTAATTGGCCATAGCCTGTTAATAAATGCTATCCAATTATAATCGAAGTGTTCCCCTTATTATGTTCGCCTGTTTAACCATTATTGATTTTTCACCATGTCTTGGATGGAAACCGCGCTGGAAAAGCCTCGATAAAATTCACGGCAGTTTGATCTTTCTTATAGTTAACGTTAAATCATTATAATTATGAGTAACCTTAACCCGTTATCATGGGTGGTATTTTATAGCGAGCTAATATATATATATATATATATATATATATATATATATATATAAATTGTCACTCACATTATATGGCCAAGACGTTCGTTTCTGTGGCTTTCGTCCACGTCTTCAGTCGGCATAAACAACTTACCACTACTAAGATTATGCCGACTGAAGACGTGGACGAAAGCCACAGAAACGTACGTGTTGGCCATATAATGTGAGTGACAATTTATCTTTTATATTAATTCTAACCATCATTATCGAGCACTGTCCTACCTACAAGTACCCACCAACACTCATAAATATATATATACATATATATATTATATATATATATATATATATTATTGAGTGTTGGTGGATATATATATATATATATATATATATATATATATATATATATATATATATATATATATATATATATTATAAACAAGTGAGTTTTCGTGTTGCGTTCGGTTTTTATAGTGTGATACGGAAAATAGAAATTACTTGCTACCCTTGCACGCTTGTCTTTCGCAAAGTTATTTGGGTCATGTCTAAGAGCTGTGTAGACAAGGGGGTCAAAGAAATAAAATAATTTTTTTAATGAGCTTTATATAGAGCAATATCCACTAAATGTGCTCAGAGCGCTTTACAAGGGGTCCCTGGTCAACAGCACATTTAACATATAGGACGGGACATGGCACCTGTTAGGCGATATTACAATTTTTCGGACAAAGACAACGCTGTTAACGACCAGGTACTCATTTTACACCTGAGTACGTTGAGAGAATGTGAGTAAAGAGCCTTTTCCAAGGACTCAACTATTCGCCGAGCGCGAGGCTCGAACCCAGGACCTTCCGATCCGAAAGAGAGTGCTATACCACAAGACCACATAGCCGCACAATAATATAATCTAGATTTCACCTGGAATCGATCTCGATTGCTATGCGTGTGAAGCGAGTGCTCTACCAACTGAGCTATCGAGCCCCTGCGTTTAATTTAGTAAGAGATTAGCCATAATAGTGACGCGATGGATCTCGAATAAACTTTCCAAGAAGGTTGTAGATGAAATGGCGATTTATGGCTCCTTACTCATGTGTAAAATAAAATATGTACCGGGCTCTGTTACACCCTTCGTGTTGCATGATATTCAGTATTCTACAAGCCCTTTAAATTAAATTGAGGAATTTATAAATTGAGCTTTTATATAGCGCACTATCAACTAATCGTGCTGAAAGCGCTTTACAAGGGGCCCCTGGCCAACAGCAACAGTTAACATTTAGGACGCCTGTTAGGCGATATTACAATTTTTTCGGACATACAACGCTATTAACGCTGTTAACGGCCAGGTACTCATTTTACACCTGAGTACGGTGAGAGAATTTGAGCAAAGAGCCTTCTCCAAGGACTCAACTAGGTGCCGAAAGCGAGTGTCACACCACTAGACCATATAGCCGCACCAAGAGTTTACTGGCCAGCACCAATACTTTCACGGTAAACACAACGAGACACCACGTTTGAAAGGAACTATCAGAGTTTGTTACCACAAAAAAAAAAAAAATCCAACCAAAAAAAAAAAAAAAAAAAATGAACAAAAAAATCTGACGAAAAAGAAAACTAAAAAAAAAATAATACCCCACCACCACAAAAAACAAAACAAAATAAAAACAAAAACAAAATAAAAACAAGAACAAAAACTAATAACAAACCAACCACAGTTATGATATGCAAAACGATCGTCCACTGATGTCTAGACGTTGATAGTCGATAGATAAATAATTAATAATAAGCACGAATAAATGACACTCAAACACGTCATCAAGATATCCAAACAAGTGAAGACTAAACAGAACGGAACAGAAAACATGCTGGACTTTGTGCGGCTATGTAGTCTTGTGGTATGACACTCGCTTTCGGATCGGAAGGTCCTGGGTTCGAACCTCGCGCTCGGCGCATAGTTGAGTCCTTGGAAAAGGCTCTTTACTCACTTTCTCTCACCGTACTCAGGTGTAAAATGAGTACCTGGCCGTTATCAGCGTTGCCTTTGTCCGAAAAATTGTAATATCGCCTAACAGGCGTCATGTTCAGTCCTACATGTTGAATGTTGCTGTTGGCCAGGGACCCCTTGTAAAGTGCTTTGAGCACATTTAGTGGATATTGCGCTATATAAAGCGCAATTTAAGCTCAATTTGACCTTCCCATGCTACAAAATTTGATAAGGAAATTGACATTTGGATTCGTTAAAAAGTGGTTAACTGATAAGTCGATAAATTAAAATGTGGTTCTCTTAAAAATAAAAATAGAAGAAAATAAACAAAACAAAACAAAACA
>NC_088364.1:75783028-75795528 GCF_034508935.2 Berghia stephanieae | reverse complement strand
TTACGAAGGCCACGATTTCATACGGGCAAGGCTTTAATCATTTCTACCTATAGATAGTATGCAGATGACGTCACTCAGGCCTTTGTTATTGTTTTTGCCATCCGCGTTTGTGAGTTGTTCTCACTAAACTGTATTAACCAGACTATAAAAGTTCATGGTTACACAGAGTTTGTGTGTTGGTCCGCTATACTTCCGGATGGCAATGTTGTTAGCTTCTTAGCCAAGCGCATACTACCTCTAGATAACTTGTTTCCATTGAAAAATGAATCATTTTTACTAATCATTAATGAAATATCTAAGAAAATTACGTTGAGGGTTGGAATAAAGGTATTATTCAAGGGTTTGGATTGATTAAATTCGTTGTTTTTTTTAATTTAAAAAAAATAAAATTGAAATTGAGCTTTATATAGCGCAATATCCACTAAATGTGCTCAAAGCGTTTTACAAGGGGTCCCTGGTCAACAGCAACATTTAACATGTAGGACAGGACATGACGCCTGTTAGGCGATATTACAATTTTTCGGACAAAGACACTGCTGTTAACGGCCAGGTACTCATTTTACACCTGAGTACGGTGAGCATGAGAGAATGTGAGTGAAGAGCCTTTTCTAAGGACTCAACTAAGCGCCGAGCACGAGGCTCGAACCCAGGACCTTCCGATCCGAAAGCGAGTGTCTTACCACTAGACCACATAGCCGCACAATTCGCAAGCTCGTGAGTTATTGCGGTGATAAAAATAATTCATTTAATAAATCCAATGCCCTGAAAGAATGCTGTCGTGTTTTGTTTCACTTCAGGAATGACATTGAATTTGAAATAAAAATGCACATTCTCAAATACACCGAGGGGATGTATTATCTAAGATTTCAATACGACCAGTATAATCGTTTGTTTAACCCTCTTCTTACCACCTATGGGAAAATCGTCACATTTGTGACCCTTCGTCTCAAAACGGTATTAAGTCGGGATGATTAAGATGCTGAAGATGAAATATGTAGCCACAAATATCATGCTTGAGTTGAGTTTAAATGCTTTATAGAGGAGAAGGAATATCATATTTGACTGTGCTAAACTAAATACCAACGTTTCATATTTTTGACCAGTTTAATTATGATTTGATTTTTTAGCACCTGGCCCATCCGACATAATACCGTTTTGAGACGAGAGGTCACATTTGTTACGATGCAACCGTCACTTTTCTCATCCAGATTTCATTTCTTTTTGCTATAGCTATAAAAACATAGCATTCTATTGATAGAGTTTATATTGTCCAACAATATTATGTATAGAATGTGCTTGTTGCTTTTCTGTTTGAGTAAGAAATGTCTGTTTTTGTGTTGGATTGGTGTGAAGTTTTGGGGAACATTCTGAAAATGACTGGTAAGGAGAGAGTTAATGATACGTTGGTGATATTATTGATAAATCACTTTGTATTTCTCATGTTAAAGGCATTTAAAGGACACAATACTAAATGAAGCCTTTTGCCACGATATGTTATGTTTTGTTATAAAGTAAAATAAAATAGATTTAAAAAAATAGATAAATAAAATAATTAAATAAAATTCCCTTTATTCATCCCAGAGGGGAAATTATTCTCTAGGGTCTATTTCAAGGGAAGACTGGAATAACCCAGGCGTAAGCCGCAGTGCAGCGCCGGAAATTGAGCTAAGGCGAGGTGACTTGCTCAAGGCCATACAGCGCAGCTGCTGGTGATCGAACTCGATTCCTTTCGGGTACGCAGCAAAGACCGTACAGCTGAGTCACGCTGACCTCACATTATGTTATGTTATGTTATGTTATGTTATGTTATGTTATGTTATGTTATGTTATGTTATGTTCATAGAAACTGTGGAAAGAATAGAAGGTAAGAACATGACGTCATTCAGCTGTTTATGAATGTTAGACAGCTGTTTTAATGATTAGTTAGTGTCAATCAGCCAATAATCGTTCAAGGTTACGCATAGTTTTCTATGTTGATACGTTATATCCCACTTGTGCCTAATGTGTGAGTATAGACAGGTAGATAACCACGCCCCTCGGACAATCGTCATAATGTAAACAATGGCAGTGATTGGTAGACACAGCAAACTACACCGGTTTGACTATTGATGGTTTGTGTTTAAGTAAAATACCCACTGTTCTACCGCTTGATCAATAGAATTACCACAGAAAACTATTTGTAAATTTAAACTTTATAGTCTGATCGAGAAAATCGTATGATAACTAGTCACCCATTTGGTGGTATAAAAACAATAAAAATGATCAAAGAGAGAGAGAGAGAGAGAGAGAGAGAGAGAGAGAGAGAGAGAGAGAGAGATGTCGATTTCATTCACGTTACTGTTTATAAACAACCAACTATGTTTGTCCGAGCACGTGTGAGGATGTGTCACAAATTTCATGTTTTGTTTGGTCAAAAATCTACTGGTTAATTCTTTACCTTCACGCATAGAGTCAATAAAGTTACTATGAAAATCACAATACTCACATTCTTTGTCCATTTTATCATCTCCCTGACGTGATACAAGAATGGGTCATTTTTTGTTCTGTTTTGTTTTATAGATAGTATGCGCTTGAGTAAGAAACTCATAACATTCCATCCGGAAGTATAACTGACCAACACACAAAACTGTGTGTATCCATGAACGTTTATAGTCAGGTTAATACAGTTCAGTGAGCATTACTCATAAACGCAGATGGCAAAAAAAAACAAACAAAAACAAAACAAAAAAACAAAGACCTGAGTGACGTCATCTTCGAACTATCTATAGTCTTGTGGCATGCCATTAGGAATTTGACCTGATAGTAAGTCCCTGGTTTGAGCCCCTCTAACGGTCTGTGAGTTTTAGAAAACTGAGTCCTTGGAAAAGACTCTTTACTCACATTTACTCACCACACTCGTTAATTGGATTCAGTAGTCTGATGTCACGCCACCCAGCAACGGCGGCCATCTTGGTTCTTAACAAAGAAAATCATTACTGTTTATTCTTCATGCTGGCTAGAACTTTTCATATTCCTTGTGATCAGAATGTGTGAAAGTCAAAACATGATCAAATTTATGAGTTTTTTCCCCCTCTGGATACGCTTTTATGCTCCCCGGAGAAATATTTCATACGGCGTCCGCCATTGTTCCGATAGTTTAGAGCCAGTGTTACTAAGTTACCATGCCCTATTAGGAAGGAAGTGACGTTACGACGGTTGAAGAGTATTTCCCTCCATTGTTTACTGGGAGAGGACGCAGAAACCTTTCGGGATAGAACTCAAAAAGGTGAAGTACAAACAGCAATGCTCCACCAACTCAACCGTAGCCATCGTATACTTATAGCCTGACACTGACCAAACAATGACGTCAAAAGACAAGCCTTTGGCCACAAAAGAAAACAAATCGTGAGTTGTATTCAATAGTTCAACCAATGGGATCACTTGTTTCCTTGAGCACTATTCACGACAACTCACTAGGCGGTCGAAACACCTAGAAAATGACGTCAAACTATAAGTCCTAACGGGTTCTAGCGTGGCCTTCGTAAAGTTATATAGCCTGGCAATGAAACTCAAAAAGACTGGCATTTTGACGTCATTATTTAGTTTTTGCACCGTCGAGTGAGTTGTCGTTAGTAGAGCTCATGGAAAAAACATGGGAAAAGACTGGCATTTTGACGTCATTTTTTGGTCAGTGTCAGGCCATAACAATACGAAGGCCACGGTTCTAGTGTCAGGCTATAAGTTAACGATGGCTAAGACTCACCCCCCCCCAGGCACCCCCGCAGCCCCCCCCCCCCCAATCGTGTTTAAGTTTTGGCCAGAAAACTAGTCCCTCAATAAATATTGATCCAGGCCCAGTTCTTTCCTATCGTCCTTATCCTATCCAACCATCTAATCTTAGGGCGTACCTTTTTTTCATTTTCCCCCACTAATTCCATATCTATTACTTTCCTTCCCGCCTAATCCGTCTCTCGTCTCTTAACATGTCCGTCAGAACCATTTCAATCTATCTTCTCTCACTTTTTAACCTTGAAATCAACCCGACGTAATACCGTTTTTGTGACGTCATCAAACGCAAAACAAAAAATGAACTAGTAAATAAACAGAATTTTTCTTTATTGTAAATAAAACCAAATACCAAACGACTCCTAAATACAAAGGGATTGGTTGGCATTTTACGAAACAATATCTCTATAGATAGTTCGAACATGACGTCACTCAGGCCTTTGTTATTGTTTTTGCCATCCGCGTTAGTGAGTTGTTCTCACTAAACTGTATTAACCAGACTATAAAAGTTCATGGTTACACAGAGTTTGTGTGTTGGTCCGTTATACTTCCGGATGGCAATGTTGTGAACTCCCTGGCCAAGCGCATTCTGTCTATAGATAGTATGCGCTTGGCTAAGAAGCTCATAATATTGCCATCCGGAAGTATAACAGACCAACACACAAAACTGGGTGTATGCATGAACGTTTATAATAATACTGTTAATACAGTTCAGTGAGCATTACTCATAAACGCGGATGGCAAAAAACAATAAGAAAGACTGGAGTGACGTCATCTTTGAACTATCTATAACACCTCTATGATGCCAAAAATATTAATTTTAATTTATCAATTTCCGTTTGATGATCTACACGTTGTTTACAAGTGTTGTATACAACCAGTATGTGATTAATCACGCAACAATGTTATTTGGAAAAACATGTGGGTTTTTTATGTAGTGTGAATATTCCGGTCCTGTTGAAGGTCATGACGTCAATCAAGACATTCTGTACACGAGGAGAGGGGGGGGGGGGGGGCGACGTGTCCTTACTTGCAGGTATGATTACCAAAATTGATACGGGCTCATTGTTATAACTATTATTATTATTATTATTATTATTATTATTATTATTATTATTATTATTATTATTATTATTATTATTATTATTATTATTATTATTTATTATTATTATTAATATTATTATTATTATTATTATTATTATTATTATTATTATTTATTATTATTATTATTATTTGATATAGCGCCAGTATCCACAAATATAGTGCTCAGAGGTGCTTTACAATAGTTGTTTTTATTATTATCACACATGCTCATTCGTTCGACTACAAATCACTATCTACAACAGTCACACACATAATATCTTGTTCTAAATTCACATAGAATCACGATAAACAGAATGAAAAAGATGGGTCTTTAGATGCCGTTAGAAGACTGGTTGACTTTAACATTGGCGGGGTTTAGGTGGTAAAGAATCTCAAAACCAACACAAAATATTGTCCATTACAACAATGTTAAATCAAGCCCATAATTGTCTTCGGATGTCAGACCTGTAAATATTTGGACCTAGGGGGGGAGCAAACATTTGAACAATCGTTTCAAAACGATAATATTTAAGCGAAAAGAAGATGAAAAAAAAAAAAGATTTTAATTTTAGTTTTTTGTCTACTCAATAAAACATAAAAAATTTAAACAAATTCTCTATAAATTCAATTTTTAGCAGTTAAGATATCCAATGCTAGCAACGTGCACATTTTCCAGGTCTATTAACCAACATTTTTATGGGCTCATTGTATGTAAACACTCTCAAATCGACGC
This sequence comes from Berghia stephanieae, assembly GCF_034508935.2. Classification (NCBI taxonomy): domain Eukaryota; kingdom Metazoa; phylum Mollusca; class Gastropoda; order Nudibranchia; family Aeolidiidae; genus Berghia; species Berghia stephanieae. Next base: position 75,789,947 of record NC_088364.1, on the reverse strand, counting down.
AGAATATTATCCACTACAACATTGTCAAATCAAGCCCATCACTGCCTTCGGTTATCGGACCTGCAAACACGTGCACACTATGCGCTAAGCGAGGCTCGAACCCAGGACCTTCCGATCCGAAAGCGAGTGTCATACCACTAAGCAGCACCTCTCTGTTTTATTGATAAAAATATCATTTTCTAATCCTTGAACTGTAACAAGTAAGGCGAGTTAAATTTGTTTTATTAGTGAATTTGATTAGAATTATTTATATTATTTAATTATCTTAAATTAAAATTTTAGATCCAAATGGACTAAATTTTATGACATTGTCTTCATACATTGCATATCTTATCATAGATAAAGTAGAAGATAGCGTACGTAATCATATGTGACATTCCACCTCGAAACGGTATTAAGTCGGATTTTTCAATTTTGGGTTTTTGGTACCCAATCATAGCTTATATTATGCTTAAAATTTTGATACCAAATTTATAAAATTCTGTTTATTAATTGCCCAACTATGACCGTTTGAAGTAGGGAGAGTGTAAAAACCAAGTTTTGAGAAAATCGACTTTGAAGTGAGGCACCGTTTTCACACATAATCAAATCAATGGGGCAAAGATAACTCCTCAGATACGGGCATTGAAAATTTGACGAGAATAGTAACATTTGCAGAGACATCAATTTTCAATTTGACTCACAGGAATTTCAGGCACCACTCGGAGGAATTTCAATTCCGAAAGAGGAATATCCGCACACACAAAAAGGGAATTGGGATGATATTTAATAACAAATACTTTGACCTCAAACTTTAACCTCGTTGGTTTTTAAAGTTCGTGTTGCTCTACTTATCATTTGATGCACTTTTAGCACTCTCACTCTCTCTCTCTCTCTCTCTCTCTCTTTCTCTCTCTCTCTCTCTCTCTCTCTCTCTCTCTCTCTTTCTTTTTCTCTCTCTCTAAGTTTGAGGTCAAAGTTTTTGTTATTAACTATTATTGGCAAGTGCAGCCTTGGAAATGGTGGCTCTCTGAGAGAAAGTCAATTCTTGTTTTGAATATTTCACTGATAATTGCTTTTTAAAACTTTACATATATATAACTTATCGTCAATACTTGTGTTGAATTATTATGTTTTCATGTAGAAAAATGATTGTAGTTTCTGAAACAACCAAAAACTGAAATTTGATCATTATGACCATTTCCACTTTAAAACCGGTTTTCTTCGTTTTCCAACTCCCGACTTAATACCGCTTCGAGGCGTAGGGTCACATATTATGTGAAAGCACATAAACAGTGTGTCTGCACCATTTTACTCGTGAGATCACGTAGAAACGCTGTCTACGTTCGCCGGGGCATTATGGTGGGTGATTTTAATTTGACGTTGGGAATCGCTATTGCCAAATTCATTTGCGCCCACATGGCAACAGACTTATTATTTTGGTCGTTGAGGGCCCATAAAATTCCTCTCGATCTATGTATGTTTGTTATAGTAGTAAGACAAGTACGAGTAAATAGATGACTACCTGTTTGTAATAGCGTTTATTTTTCTCCGCAAATATTTTGCGGGTTTTCCAGTAGTGGAATTAAATCTAAGTAAAAGGGAAAATTCCATGTCAGCACGAGAAATCACGAGATATCGTGGGGTAGGACATTGTTACATCCTCAATAAGAATAAGAAAAAGACAAATACTAACGAAAGAGTGAAAATGGAGAGGCTTCGTATGGGAACAAAACAGACAATGGACGTTTCGGGTACAAACCCTTCGTCAGCACAACAATACACAAATAAACGTGGAAAACAAATAAAATATAATGAAAAATAACGTGTATCGTCTGTACTCAATGGTGGTTGCAGTATACTGCGATTTCCACGTTTATTTGTGTACTGTTGTGCTGACGAAGGGTTTGTACCCGAAACGTCCATTGTCTGTTTTGTTTCCATACGAAGCCTCTCCATTTTCACTCTTTCGTTAATATTTTACGATCACCGGCTTCAGGCAGCCCCTACCGTTTTCGAAAAAGACAAATGCAATTTTTAGGGCACCTAAATCGATATAAATGTACTGAACATCTTGCTCTCACAGGAAAGATAGAAGGTAAAAAGAGTAAAGGTAGACCAAGAAAAACATATTTGAATAGTTTGAACAGCTGGGTGACAAAGAAAGAGAAGTGTAAGATTAGTTTTCTGAGGTTATCTGATCAGAGAGATGAATAGGGTACCATGATCACCGATGTCTGGCACAGACTTGGTACTGGAAGAAGAAGAACATCCTCTAATGTCGAATCGCATATTTTTATAGAGAAGAAAAGAAAAGCTGTCTTAACTCCCTCCTTACCAGACATTTTCAAAATTTTCCCTGAAACTTCACACCCACCTAACACAAAAATATATTTTTTTCTACTCAAATAGAAAAGGAACAAGTCCATTCCATACATAATATTGCCCAGTGTCTAATTTTTTATCGCTAGAACAAAGTATTTTCTTTATAATTTGTGATGTACAAATGATATCAGAATGAGAAAACTGTTGGTTGCATCGTAACGAATGTGACGATTTTCCTATGGGTGGTAAGGAGAGGGTTAAATGTATTTTATTATCAAAGCAAACATTGTATTAAAGGAATAAACAGGAATAATCAACAGAACAAATACCGGTAATGGAATTAAATGCACTTGAATTAAATTCCACTTTCCCTTACTACTAATGAATTTCTTTGAGCGATTCTACAGGGAAATGTTTGGTTTAGATTTCATCGTGATGTTTGATATTTTTATAATTTGATTATTCGTCATTTTATTAAGTTTATTCATTCAACAGAAATTAATGCATGTCATTCACGCCGGGTGCCTGATGTTCAAATAATTACTCGTAATCAACGCCTTTAAGAGGATTGATTGAAACTTTGGGAAAGGCACACACGTGCGACATGTTACAAAACTCGGAGGCAATACTTACACACACACACACACACACATAAAAACGTGAGCTTTATATAGAGCAAGATCCACTAAATGTGCTCAACGCGCTTTACAAGGGGTTCCTGGTCAAAAGCAACATTTAACATGTAGGACCGGACATACCGCCTGTTAGGCGATATTACAATTTTTCGGACACGACATCGCTGTTAACGGCCAGGTACTCATTTTACACCTGAGTACGGTGATAGAATGTGAGTAAAGAGCCTTTTCCAAGTACTCAACTATGCGCCAAGCGCGAAGCTCGAACTCAGGACCTTTCGATCCGAAAGCGAGTGTCATACTAGACCACATAGCCGCACATACATACACACACACACACACTCACACACACACTCACACACACACACACACCAACACAAACTTTCAATATCTTCCATGTCGCAGTTTCACAGTTTCATCGACTGCACCCGGGATCGATCTTGGTTTCTTTGCGAATGAAGGGAGTGCTCTACCAACTGAGCAAACGGGACTCTCACTCAAATTAAGTAGCCTAATGCAAAACGATTCACCCCGATTTGATACCGTTTTGAGACGGTTTGTCACGTACTTTTGAATATTTAATTTTAAAAAATAAAAAAAATATGCCTTTTCCGCCACGACATCATAAGATATTGTCGCCTAGGCATTCCACGAAGGAATATAGATAACTCATCAAACAAGATGTCTAATGTCAACAGGAATCACCCATGTTGTCCAATTGAGAAAATTGGGCGTTAATAATCTTGCTCAAGGAAAAAAACGAAAGTGCCTGAAGCGGGGCTCGAACCCGGGTCATTCCAGGTCACAGTGCAATGCTTTAACGACTCGACCACAAAAACAAACACAACATGAAACCGTGGGTTATCATGACACAGCGGCGTGAATTTGAAAGTAGATAGCAAAAGGAAACGGAAACGTTTTGAGGCCGTGCCGGATGTGTAGTGTTATGTTACATCCGGGTGTGTTATAAATAGGATAATATATGGGTAGACGGGCTGGGTCTTTTTGTGATGATTGGCAAAATAATGCATAGCACAGTTGAAACGAAATAAACAAAAAATTGTTAACAATAATCAATAAACAGTTAAAATTGATTCATACAATTATTCTCTTTTCAAATAATATTTCTCGTTCACAATTTTCTCTGAGGACAAATAGACTCTATCTAGATATTACCCCTCCAGAATTTAAAATTCAAAAATCTAAATTTTGCACGTGTTTGCATGATTTTTATGGGGGTTTTTTGCCAATAAAAAGAAGAGGATACATCTAACTCAGTATGGAAGTAAACATTATAAACAGAATATTCTGTCCGATGTTTACATATAAATTGAATTAATGTGCCTCATGTTTGTTCATCATCATCTTTGTCTTCTTCTTCTTCCTCTTCTTCTTCTTCTTCTTCTTCTTCTTCTTCTTCTTCTTCTTCTTCTTCTTCTTCTTCTTCTTCTTCTTCTTCTTCTTCTTCTTCTTCTTCTGTTTTTAAGTAAACCGACTGACTCAGCATGTAATATTCCTATTTTTAAAAGACTATTTATTTTGAATTCCATATGTTATTTGTAGTCTGGCAATTTCCCGCCAGACGAAAAAGATACACAGTCCATATCGACGGAGTATCAAGTTTAGTCATTCGATACTATAAGTAAGATAAAGCCAAACTATTAGCTTCGTGTCCGTATACTTACTTGCAGGTCCGATAACCGAAATTGTTATGGCCCCATTGTTGTAATGGGAATACTCTCAAACCAACACGAAATATTGTCTATTACAACAATGGCAAAACAAGCCCATAATACGTTTGGTGGTCAGACCTGCAAATATGTAGATCTACACCTAATTGGCAAAGAAAAGAATGACCTCTCTAATTAATATATGGAAAGACACAACAAATCCATCAGACAAAATTTGAAAATAAGATGAGTAAAATTATTGGTGTGGACAGTGATGACCTACGGCGCAGAAGGATGGACCTTCAGAACAAAGACACGAAACGTATAAACTCTGCTGAAATGTGGTTTTACAGAAGGATGATGAGGATAATCTGGAGGGAGGAGAAGAACAAATAAAAGCATACTGGAAGAGCTGAAAGTCTTGCCAGAGCTATTGAATATAATCAAAAGGAGAAAACTCAGTTTTTTTGGTCATATGTCGTCTCAAAACGGTATTATGTCGGAACGAACCATGTGCTTAAAAGCCGAATCAAATGTTAAACTGGTCAAAAATGTAAATTGTTTGCATTAGCACCCTAAAATATGGTATCCATTCTCCTCAATAAAACATACAAACTCAACACAAGTCTGATATTTCTGACTATAAATTCAATTTTCAACATCTTAACTATCCCGACTTAATACCGTTTTGAGGCGAAGGGTCACATATATTATGCCGAAACCCATGCACGCTGATGAAAGATGTGATACAGGGGAACATGAAAGGCATACGAAGAAGGGGAAGACCAAGGTTTAGTTATATAAAATAACATTCTAGAATGGACAGAGATGAATGGAAGAGAATTATATGATTATGTATGACACCGTCAACTAGACGAAAAGAATGGGCGGACTTTTGTCATCACAGAGTGGGGGCAGCCAACGTCAATGAGGACGACGCTGGATAGTAATAAGACAGCTCCTGTATACCTACAAAACATGGTTAATCTCTATGTGCCGGCAAGAGAACTTAAATCCAGTGGTCAAGATCTCTTCCAGGTTCCTCGCTGTAGATAATCTTTTAGAGCCCGTCGGCACCCGTCTTATGGAACCAACTGCCTTCATCCCTCAAAAAATGTACGACATTTGAAAACTTTAAAAAGAAACTTAAAACATATCTCTTTGGGAAATCATTTGATGTTTAACATTTCTATTAGGCCTACATGTTATAGATATCCTAAAATTTCATCTTGTAGCACAGTGCGTGGTAATTAAATTACAAATTGATTGATGCTAATCCAATATGATAGATTTTATGCTTAAATTATCAATTTATTGTTGTGTTTTATTTGCATTGTAAAGCGCCTCTGAGCACATTGTGGATCTAGGCGCTATATAAATTCATCCTTCATTCATTCATTCATTAATTCATCACAGAGTGTGAGTAGCCAACGTCAATGAGGACGACGCTGGATAGTGAGTGAGTGAGTGAGTGAGTGAGTGAGTGAGTGAGTGAGTGTCCCATACAACGGTGCCAGTTTGCTATTCTCAATACCGATTTCCAAAAACTTGATATTTACCTTCGATATGAAAATCGACGGGCATTTAGGAATTTTGGCAGGTTCCTGTTGAATTTCTCACCAAACATGTATCGTATTTCCATTTATATTAAACTATTGAATGTCAAAAAGATTTATTAAAACGACAGTCTTTATTATTTATTATCTTTATTGACAACCAGCGAAGTGGCCGAGTGGTTAAGGCATTGCACTGTGATCCGGAACGACCCGAGTTCGAGCCCCGCTTGAGGCACTTGAGGTTTTTTTCTTTGAGCAAGATTATTAATCCCCAATTTTCTTACTTGGACAACATGGGTGATTCCCGTTGACATCAGACATCTTGTTTGATGAGTTATCTATATTCCTCCGTGGAATGCCTAGGCGACTTATGGTGTCGTGGCGAAAAATGCATAATTAAAAAAAAATAATTTTGACGACCAGCATTTATTTAGGCCAGAAACTAAGATGCCACCACTTTGAAATCCGAAGACCAGTTGTACAATGCATGTATCCATACCTCAGGAAGAATGTTTTTCACACTTCCAATGAGATTGGAACCAGTTTTTTATATCACACTATTGTTCCCTTTATACTAAAAAGGTAGCCGAAGTGGCCGAGTGGTTAAGGCATTGCACTGTGACCCAGAGCGAGCCGGGTTCGAATCCCGCCTCAGGCACTTTCTTTTCTTTTTCCTTGAGCAAGATTATTAACCCCCAATTTGCTTAATTGGACAATATGGGTGATTCCTGTTGACATCAGACATTTTGTTTGA
>NC_088364.1:75770528-75778028 GCF_034508935.2 Berghia stephanieae | reverse complement strand
CTATAGATAGAATGCGCTTGGCCAAGGAGTTCACAACATACTCATTGGCCAAGCGCATTCTATCTATAGATAGAATGCGCTTGGCCAAGGAGTTCACAACATTGCCATCCGGAAGTATAACGGACCAACACACAAACTCTGTGTAACCATGAACTTTTATAGTCTGGTTAATACAGTTTAGTGAGAACAACTCACAAACGCGGATGGCAAAAACAATAATAAAGGCATGAGTGATGTCATCTGCATACTATCTATAACATAACGATGGCTACGCTGATACTGACCAAAATAATGACGTCAAAATGCCAGTCTTTGGCCACAAAAGAAAACAAATCGTGAGTTGTATTCAATAGTTCAACCAATCATTGACCACTTGTTTCCATGAGCACTTCTAAGGACAACTGCTCACTAGGCGGTGCAAAAACCAATTAATGACGATAAACTGCCAGTCCTTTTGGATTTCAGTGTCAGGCTAAGTAACATCAAGCTTTCCTTTTATCTCGACATCAACAAAATATATAAAAAAGGATAAATTCGAGTAAGACAACAAAATAGACAGAAAAAAAACCCCCAAACTCTCCGGCCTTTTTAACACGCTATTTCGGATTTCAGTTGTTTCATTGATTTTTGCTTCTCCGGTTTCTTCTCTAATGCCCAGAGCTATTTCCCGATAATTTGTGCGTCTATCTGGCAAACCAAAATCACGTGATGTCGCTTTCCTTGCCAGGGTTTATTTGAGGTTATAATAGACCTTTTTGATGGAAGATTTCTCAATCTAATTTATAATGTAAAACTATATGGTCATTTTATTCTCTCATCGTATATGGTATTTATTACTCTTTATAATAAATGGCGTAAATAAAAAAGTCCCCCAGAGCGTAGCCATCGTTATGTTATAGAAAGTTCAAAGATGACGTCACTCCGGTCTTTGTTATTGTTTTTTGCCACCCGCGTTTATGAGTAATGCTCACTGAACTGTATTAACCTTATTATAAACGTTCATGGATACACATAGTTTTGTGTGTTGGTCAGTTATACTTCCGGATGGCAATGTTATGAGCTTCTTAGCCAAGCGCATACTATCATTCGCCTGATACTAAAATCCAAAAAGACTGGCATTTTGACGTCATTATTTGGTTTTTGCACCGCCTAGTGAGTTGTCGTTAGTAGAGCTCATGGAAACAAGTTATTTCATTGGTTGAACTATTGAATATAACTCACGATTTGTTTTCTTTTGTGGCAAAAGACTGGAATTTTGACGTCATTTTTTGGTCAGTATCAGGCTATAACTTTACGAAGGCCACGCTCAGAGCGTAGCCATCGTTATTTTATAGCCTGACACTGAAATCCAAAAGGACTGGCAGTTTGACGTCATTAGTTGGTTTTTTGCACCGCTAGTAAGTTGTCGTTAGTAGAGCTCATGGAAACAAGTCATTTCATTGGTTGAACTATTGAATATAACTCACGATTTGTTTTCTTTTGTGGCAAAAGACTGGCATTTTGACGTCATTTTTTGGTCAGTGTCAGGCCATAACTTTACGAAGGCCACGCTCAGAGCCGGTAGGCCAATGGAGTCGGAATAGGATTCAACAGTCGTAACGTCACTTCCTTCCTAATGACGCATGGTAACTTAGTAACACTGGCTCTAAACTATCGGAACAATGGCGGACGCCCATATGAATATTTCACCGACGAGCATAAAAGTGTATCTAGAGGAGAAAAACATTATAAATCTGATCTTGTTTTGACTTTTATACATTCTGATCATAAGACATATGAAAGGTTCTAGCCAGGTTGAAGAATAAAAAGTAATGATTTTCTTTGTTTAGAACCAAGATGGCCGCCGTTGCCGGGCTGCGTGACATCAGACTACTGACTCCAATTTGTCCCTATTCAATAGATAGAATGCGCTTGGCCAAGGAGTTCACAACATTGCCATCCGGAAGTATAACGGACAAACACACAAACTCTGTGTAACCATAAACTTTTATAGTCTGGTTAATACAGTTTAGTGAGAACAACTCACAAACGCGGATGGCAAAAACAATAACAAAGGCCTGAGTGACGTCATCTGCATACTATCTATAGCGTAAACCTTGGATGGGACGCTAGTCTATCGCAAAATACTTTCCTCCTGGTCTGACTGTGCGGCGATGTGGTCTAGTGGTATGACACTCGCTTTCGGATGGGAATGTCCCGGGTTTGAGCCTCACTCGGCGCATAGTTGAGTCCTTGGAAAAGTCTCTTTACTCACATTCTCTCACCGTACTCAGGTGTAAAATGAGTACCTGACCGTTAACAGCGTTGTCTCTGTCTGAAAAAAAAAATAATATCTCCTTACAGGCGTCATGTCCTGTCCTACATGTTAAATGTTGCTGTTAGCCAGGGACCCCTTGTAAGGCGCTTTGAGCACATTTAGTGGATATTACGCTTTATAAAAGCTCAATTAAATTAAATTGATTAACTGATCCAGCTACCCAGCTACTGCTGGGTGGTGACGAAGGTCAGACAAAAATTAAAAATCTCGACTTCACCCGGCATCGATGAATTTCAATTTCCACCAACCAGCCCACCCCGACATGTCACCGTGTTGGGACGGTTGGTCACACGTGGATAAAAATAATATGGCAGCCATAACCCATTATTCCGTGTAAGACAAATGACTTACATGTTACGAGACTTTCGTATCTTTGTAACAATAATAATAATAATGATAATATTATTATTAATAATAATAATATTAATAATAATAATAATAATAATAATAATAATAATAATAATAATAATAATGATAATAATAATAACAATAATAACAATAATAACAACAATGATAATAATAACTAATAATAATAATAATAATAATAATAATAATATAATAATAATAATAATAATAATAATAATAATAATAATAATAATAATAATGAAAATAATAATAATAATAATAATAAAATAATAATAATAATAATAATAATATGGTTTTTATATAGCGCCTTACCCCGTATATCAACAAACTCAAAGCGCTTAACATTACCGTGGCTACTTTCACTCAAACATACCACTCAAACATGCAATATGAAACAAAGCAATATAATTCTACAGTGTTACATATTACAAAGAAACGTTTTAAGATGATTTTTAAAAGAAATTAGACTGGAATGCCTCGGCTGCCTCAACCGGGTCGTGCTTTAGGCCTAACCACAGCTGTGGCAGTCATGAGGGTCTCGCATCTCTGTCATCGGACTGACACGCCTCGGCTTCCTCCAGCAGCTCGTCCTTTGGGTCTAACCAACGTTGTTGATCCGGAGCAATCGTCTGCAGTGCTTGAAGATCATAAATAGTGATGAGACAAATACTAACAATAAAACCTCGATGCCCTTGAGATGTGGGTGTAACGCAGAATAATGAGAGGACCGGAAAGAACTCAAACAGTCTGGTTCTTATTGATGCAGGTCAAAGATCCAGAAAACTGTTGGTTGAAGTAAAAAAAAAAAGAGAAAGCTGAACTATTTTGGATATGTTCGGAGACACAACATCATTCATAAATCAGTGCTAGAGGGAAAAGTCGCTGGCAGAAAGGCATGACGCAAACCAAGGGAGTTCTGGATAGGAAATGTGGAGGCAACAACAACTGGCAAAAAGATAGTCGACTGCTCGGTAATGGCCCTTGAGTGTGAAGAATGGCGTTCCATGACATCCAACCTCTGTAGGGAGGCGGAACTCCGGTAAGGTAAGGCAATGGCCCTTGGGCGTGAAGAATGGCGTTCCATGACATCCAACCTCTGTAGGGAGACGGAACTCCGATAAGGTAAGGCAATGGCCCTTGGGCGTGAAGAATGGCGTTCCATGACATCCAACTCTGTAGGAAGACGAGACTCCGGTGAGGTTCGGAAAAGCTAGAGAAGAGTCCTTTTGAGGCCCTATGCTGCGTCAGGAGCCAGGAGGCATACGTCAATAAGTCACAGCTGTGGCAGTCATAACCCATGATCCGTGTTAGTTAAATGACTTACTTGACATATGAGCCATTCGCATCTTTGTAATTAGTCTGGAATGCCTCGGCTGCCTCACCCGGGTCGTACTTTAGGTCCAACCACAGCTGTGGCAGCCATAACCCACTGATCCGTGTAAGTCAAATGACGTACTTGGCATATGAGCCTTTCGCATCTTTGTAATTAGTCTGGAATGCCTCGGCTGCCTCAATCGGGTTGTACTTTAGGTCTAACCACAGCTGTGGCAGCCATAACCCACTGATCCGTGTAAGTCAAATGACGTACTTGGCATATGAGCCTTTCGCATCTTTGTAATTAGTCTGGAATGCCTCGGCTGCCTCACCCTGGTCGTACTTTAGGTCCAACCACAGCTGTGGCAGCCATAACCCACTGATCCGTGTAAGTCAAATGACGTACTTGGCATATGAGCCTTTCGCATCTTTGTAATTAGTCTGGATTGCCTCGGCTGCCTCACCCGGGTCGTACTTTAGGTCTAACCACAGCTGTAGCAGCCATAACCCACTGATCCGTGTAAGTCAAATGACGTACTTGGCATTTGAGCCTTTCGCATCTCTGTTTTGTAATAAGACTGGAATACCTCGGATGCCTCAACGCAATTAACATATTTATGACAATTCCAGTATTTGATTCAGACAAATGTTATTTGAGAACATAAGGTCGTGTAGTTGGTATATCTATATCAAATTAAATCAGTTATTTGCCCTTTCGCTATAATTATAATAGTTTTTTTTCCAGATTGCGAGGAAATCGAATACTTTTGGATACAAGAAAAATGCAATTAAACTGTTACAATTGATTTCGATCAATTTCTGTATTAAGTGCTGCCTCTGTTAGAAACAAATTCTGATGAGTTTTGATGACAATCGCTTCTGACAGTTTAGAGGAGAAACGGGTTTTACTAGGAGACCCCCCCCCCCCCCCAAAGAAATGTAAAAAAGACTAATCCTGACTCATTGTATTTTGCAATAAATTAAATTGAGCTTTATGTAGAGCAATATCCAGTAAATGTGCTCAAAGCGCTTTACAAAGGGTCCCTGGTCAACAGCAACATTTAACATGTCGGACGGGACGTGACGCCTGTTAGGCGATATTACAAATTTTCGGACAAAGACAACGCTGTTAACGGCCAGGTACTCATTTTAACCTGAGTACGGTGAGAGAATGTGAGTAAAGAGCTTTTTCTAAGGACTCAACTATGCGCCGAGCGTGAGTCTCGATCCCAGGACCTTCCGATCCGAAAGCGAGTGTCATACCACTAGACCACATAGCCGTATAAACCTCCAATATTATCATCATTGCTGATCCCCTTTCTCTCTTTCTCTATTGATGCTCCTCGTTTGGGTAAAATACTCACAACATCCGGAAGCCGGTTATAAAAAAACAAACCTATGTGTATCATTGGACGTTTATAGTATGATTGATATGATTTGTGAGAACTAATCACCAAAATGGTTATCTAAAGACTATAACAAAGATCTGAGTGACATCAATTTCGTTTTTTATACAAAGATTTTTTTGATTCGTTGTATTTGCCAATATTATCATAATTTCTGCTCTCCATCTCTCTCTTTCTTTGATTGTCGTTGTTTAAGAAGGAAATCAAGTCAAATTGATGACATTAAACAATGCCTTTGATATTTTATGTCACCCACCGCCACTATTCGGTATTATTTCAGGCTATACCAGATTCAGAAAATATAATCCTCAAAGATAACAGTTAGAATTACAAACTATGAGACGAAATAAGTGTGCTATGTGGTCTAGTGGTATGACACTAGCTTTCGTATCGGAAGTACCTGGGTTCGAGCCACGCGCTCGGCGCATAGTTGAGTCCTCGGAAAAGGCTCTTTACTCATTCTCTCACCGTGCTCAGGTTTAAAATGAGTACCCGGCCGTTAACAGCGTTATCTTTGTCCAAAAAATTGTAATATCGCCTAACAGGCGTCATGTCCCGTCCTACATGTTGAATGTTGCTGTTGACCAGGGACCCCTTGTAAAGCGCTTTGAGCACATTTAGTGGATATTGCGCTATATAAAGCTCTCTTTTTTTAAAGTCTGGAAAACTACATTCAGCCTTCTCAATGGGCGGTGCATTTCAATTCATATAATATTCTATGATTAAGAAATATCAATCAACTTTCAGTTCCTGGCTCACCAGGATGAGTGTTGGTGGGTACTTGTAGGTACGAAAGTTGTTTTGAGCTTGAATTTGTTAGAGTGTCTGCACATTGTCATCAGTTCAGATCTTTTGTTTAAGGTGCTATTGTTTCTGTGGTTGTGTAGTAAAATCTCCAGTTTCTCTGTCAGGCATAAATTGCATTTTCTAGCACCGCATCTGTAGGGGCTGCTTTGCTTGACGACCTCCCAGGTTATTGTTGGTGTTTTTTGTGTGTTTATTTGTTCCCAATAGTGCATTGCTAAGTTGGTGCTTTTTGCTTTGCTTTCATGTGTTATGGAGGCTTTGTGGTTGTTGTATCGTGTTTTGAATGGGGGTTCTGTGCTGCCGATGTATTGTGCTGCGGTGTTATCAGTGGTTATGGTGGCTTTGTAGACTATGGCGCTTTTTTTTGGCAGTTTCCTTTGAGAGGGCAATTGTCTTTCTTTCTGCAGTTACAGTTGTCTTTGTTTGTATTGGTGTTGTTGGGTTCGGATATGATTTGTCTGTTGTGGTTGGTGATGATCTGTTTCATGTTTTGTGCACAGCTGTAGCTTATCTTGACGTTGTTTCTGTTGATTATTTTGTGCAGGCGATGGTTCTTCGGGAAGTGCTTATCGATGAGTGCAAGGAACTGTTTGCCGATATTTGTAGTGATTGCGTTGTTGAACGGCGGGTTGAATCATATTATATTCCTTTTTCTGTTTTGTTTTGGTGTTGTGGCGTGTGTTAAATTTTTGTATTTCAGTGTTGAGTTGTGTCCGCTCTGTTTGAGTGCCATTTCGTAGTCTTGTTTTGTTTCGTTGAATATGTTTTCATTTGAAGAGAGGTTGTTTAGCCGTTGTTCTATCATGGTGGGTATTTGTTTTATTATCGTAGGTGGGTGGTTGGAGTGTTTGTGGACGTACAAAGGGGCGCTGTTGGGTTTCTTGTATGGTCTATACGTGTTAGTTTTGAGGCAGAGTGTTTTGAGCTTGAATTTGTTAGAGTTTCTGCACATTGTCATCAGTGCAGATCTTTTGTTTAATGTGCTATTGTTTCTGTGGTTGTGTAGTAAAATCTCCACTTTCTCTGTCAGGCATAATTTGCATTTTCTAGCACCGCATCTGTAGGGGCTGCTTTGCTTGACGACCTCCCAGGTTATTGTTGGTGTTTTTTGTGTGTTTATTTGTTCCCAATAGTGCATTGCTAAGTTGGTGCTTTTTGCTTTACTTTCGTGTGTTAGGTTTAGAGTTATGTGTTTAGTTTGGAGTTTTCTACGGACATTACAAAATGGATTATGCCGACTGAAGAAGTGTAAAAAAACACAGAAACGAGTGTCACAGTAAAGGTTGTTCA
>NC_088364.1:75740528-75763028 GCF_034508935.2 Berghia stephanieae | reverse complement strand
CCACTAGACCACATAGACATAACTGAAAACGGTAGGTACTCATCAAAGATCACTTCTTTAGAAAATGATTAAGAAGTGGTGCCGGTGTTTCTGTTTTGGCTTTAAAATGTCAAGCGATGGTGACCGCGGTCAGTGTCTGATTGGCCCACAATGATTGGAAGACTCTTGACCCCGTGTTGCTTCCGTTATCAACAATACTCCACTCGACTCATGTGTGAAAGAGTACCTGGCAATAGGCATTGGTATAAATTTATAAGTGTCAATACGTAAACGCCGCAAAACGGGCGACTTTCAGGCATAAAATTTGATTCCGCAAGGCTTAGTTCTAACCCACACCGGAGTCTGACTCCGACGACCCGGCACTGCCGTCCTCTGCCGTCTTCCGGATAAAGACTCCGGGCAGGGACAAAATACTAAGAATAAAGAGGAAAGCCTGCAGACCTACCCATACCAAGCACCCGACGTCCTCTGCCGTTTTTTTTTCGAGCTTGGTATGAGTATATAATATAATATCGCTTAACAGGCGTCATTTATCGTTCTACATGTTACGTGTTGCTGTTGGTCAGGGACCCCTTGTAAAGCGCTTTGAGCACGTTTAGTGGATATTGCGCAAAATAAAATATCAGTTATTAATGTCAGTGTAGACGAGCTAAGTTGTGTTATCTTTCAAATTATTGGCATGAAATATCATTGAACATGTTGCATTATAGTTGCACCATACTTTTTACGATTGTTGTCTCAATACAGTTTTTAACTCTCTCCTTACCAGCCATTTTCAGGATTTTCCCCAAAACTTCACACCAAAATAACACAAAAATAGATTTTTTATCACTCAAACATAATAGCAGAGGTTCTTGCGATACATAATTCCTTTCGCAAAACATGCTCTACAACACACTGTTAATTTTCTTTAAGTTATATGATGTATAAAAGAAATTTGAATAAGAAAAATGCTGGTTGCATTGTAATGAATGTGACGATTTTCCTATAGATAGTATGCGCTTGGCTAAGAAGTTCACAACATTGCCATCCGGAAGTAACACTGGTCAACACACAAAACTGTGTGTATCCTTGAAGGTTTATAGTCTGGTTAATACAGTTTAGTGAAAAGTACTCATAAACGCGGATGGAAAAGACAATAACAAAGATATGAGTGACGTCATCTTCGAACTATCTATAGATAGTATGCGCTTGGCTAAGAAATTCATAACATTGCCATCCGGAAGTATAACGGACCAACACACAAAACTGTGTAATCTTAAACGTTTATAGTTTGTTTAATACAGTTTGGTGAGAATTACTCATAAACGCGGGTGGCAAAAAACAATAACAAAGACCTGAGTGATGTCAACTTCGAACTATCTATAGTTGGTAAGGAAAAGGTTAGTGCAAATGCTGTTACTTGAACCTCGAATAGGTAAATATCTAACAAGAATAAAAAAAGAAATAGAAGCTTCAATTAAATTTACAAGGACAGATGATATAGATGTTTCGGGTTTCCCCTTTGTCAGCAAATAAATAACAATGTAAAATTGAATGTGAGCTTCCATTTAATATTCGAAAACAGATAAAATGGACGTTTCGGGTTTCCCCTTTATCAACAAAACAGGATGAAGGAAACACAACAGAGGAATGAGATAATGTGGTAGTGGCGTTGATAAGATGAATAAACAAAAACATTGATGGGCAGGAAATAGTCCGCAAAGCGCGATGAATGAGACACTAAATCTTAGAGCATTTATATAGCATAACATCCACTAAAGGTGCTCATGGCGCTTTACAATGGGTCTCTCTATAGCCAACAGCAACAATTAACAGTAGGACCAGAACTAACACCTGTTAGGCGATATTGCAATGTTTTCCACACGGAGACAACGCTGTTAACGACCTTACCATTTTAACACCTCATACGGTTAGAGAATGTGTGTATAAAAGCTTCCACCAATGACTCATCAAGATCCCCAGAACGGCACTCGAACAATTAGACTAGTCCGACCGAAAACACATGTCGCACGAATGAAATGAGAGATGTGTTGTTAAGCGAAGAAACAAACAGAGCTTGAACACTCCACTTTCCGTTGGTTGAAGAAATCTGGTTTAAATGCTTTACACCGTGTTTTATAAACCAGTCACCGATATTGCTGTTGGAACTGAATAGAATTTACGATCACGAATCACGTCACGCATCACGTTTTAAAGCATCTATCACTAGAATCATTTCATCATTAATTCCTAAAATAGCGCCACTTTGAGATGGATGTCACGTTGTAAACATTTCCATGACTCATAAGAACTTAATAATAATAATAATAATAATAATAATAATAATAATAATAATAATAATAATAATGATAATAATAATAATAATAATAATAATAATAATAATAATAATAATAATAATAATAATAATAATAATAATAATAATAATAATAATAATAATAATAATGCTGAAAACTTATATAGCTCTATAACTCCGAGACACCAGACTCTAAGAGCTTAAATTACAAATTACTTTGGCTGACACATACTCATTCACACACACACACACACACACACACACACAGACACACAAACATCGCTACGCGGTATCGTTTTAAGTATAGATAGTATGCGCTTGGCTAAGAAGCTCATAACATTGCCATCCGGAAGTGGAAGAGACCAACACACAAAACTGTGTGTAACCATGAACGTTTATAGTCAGGTTAATACAGTTCAGTGAGCATTACTCATAAACGCGGATGGCAAAACCAATAACAAAGACCCGAGTTACGTTATCTTCGAACTATCTATATATACTTTGCGCTTGGCTAAGAAACTCACAACATTGCCATCCGGAAATATAACGGACCAACACACAAAACCATGTCTTTCTTTAAAGGTTATAGTCTGGTTAATACAGTTTTGTGAGAATTACTCATAAACATAGATGGCAAAAAAAAAAAAACAACAAAAAAAATAACAAGCCTTCCCAGAACCAGGATATAACGGAAATCACTCTGTCGGCCAATGTAGCCTCTGTTGGGAGCTCGTACGGGATTTAATGACGTTGTCATCTCAGTGATTTACACTCGTGTCGGTCAAGGTCACATGGATGGTCTGTCTGCCTCCTATGAAATATGGGCTATACATGTGTGGCTGCTCGAAGTAGGATATTATTATGCTCGTCCCATGAGTCGCTACAACTTCGGTTTGTTTCTACATTACCTCCAAAATATTCTGACATTGAATAAGCGTTAATTTCGCGTTTTAATGAGAAATGAGAGGTTTCACATCGCAAGCTTTCAACAAAATAAGTTAGACATCCTCAACACCAAGATTATCCCATTGTGCGGCCATGTGGTCATGTGATATGATACTCGCTTTCTGATCGGAATGTCCTATTCTGGGTTTGAGCCTCACTCGGCACATAGTTAAGTACTTGGAAAAGGCTTTTTACTCACAATTTCTATAGGGAATGAGATTAGCGGAAGAGTAGCCTCCCTTGATTGGACGTCACCCATAGTCTGTGACGTCACCGGCGGAAACGTTATTAGAGAGAGAACATCATGTTGGTTGTGCGCATGCGTCTCTCGTCCTCTATGTCAGAGTGGTGGTCATGATGCTGATAACTCAATTAAAATCCTAACTTATCCAACATGAGTCAAATTGGATCTCCCTCTTAACCCTCTCCTTACCAGCCATTTTCAGGATTTCCCCCAAAACTTCACACCCAACTAACACAAATTTAAAAAAAAATTTTATCACTCAAACACAATATCAGTAAAATTCTTGCGATACATAATTTCTTTAGCAAAACGTTCTCTACAACACACTGTTTATTTTCTTTAAATTTTATGATGTACAAAATAAATTTGAATAAGAAAAATGTTGGTTGTACCGCAACGAATGTGACGATTTTCCTATGGTTGGTAAGGAATGGGTTAATCTATTGCTAATATTATGACGTAAACATTTTCTGGCCAAAAAGTTCATAACGTATTTTATAATATGCGGCAGATTGTGGCATGGGTGTTAATAAATACCCGGCAACAGACTGGAATTAAAATTGTATGAGTACTAACAAAAAGAGCCCCTTATAAGGTAGCAATGACTATCCCGCACAAATCTGCGGGCCTCTTTTTCGCTCACGAAGTGCCCGAATTCGCGTCAAAATATGGGACGAAGCCGTTTCGTATATGCTATTTAAAAAAATTAATTACTACGCTGTTTATCGATGAATATGACTGAAAGTTGGCACACAATTAAAAAAATGTCATTTTAGATTATGTCAAGCGACAAAACTCGTGCGATTACCAGAAGACCGTTAAAAATAGATTTTACTCTTTGGAGTAAAATATTTCTAAAACTACCGGGCGTGGAGGTTTTGTCGCTTACAAGGTAATACATGAACATTTCTTCTTTTCGGTTGTAAAATTTCATTTGAATATGACGAGTACTTTTCCCGTATTTACAAAACACCATCCTAATTTGCTCTTCAAGTTTCAATCTTTTAATACACTTATTACCAAGATACAACCAAAGGTGAATAAAAATGCCGAAAAAGCGTCCCATATTTTCGCGTTTTTTTTCCTCTTTGCGGGTCATCCAAATAAATGACACCTTTGAAACTGCATAACTTGTTTATTTATGAATGGATTTTCAAAATTCAAAAACATTTTTACTCAGTAGAGATAGGGCTTGGATTTTAGACAAAAATTGTCCTCAAAAATAGAAAAAAACATTTTTCATAGTCATTGCTATATAAGGAGGTAAGGAGAGGGTTGAGTAGAATGAGTATCATTTATTGAACTTCAACCATCTTTGATATCCGAGAAAATGGCAAGAAAATCAGGTATTGTTAACCCTCTCCTTACCAGCCATTTTTAGAATTTCCCCCGAAACTTCACACCCACCCATTACATAAACTGACATATCTTACTCAAACAGTTTTGGTTTTATGTGCTGGCGGATGTTGTGAATATTTTACCTAACTGCACAGCATCACTAGAAATCGGATGGATGGGAGAGGAAAAGATTTGGAAGTAAATTTGATTGGAGAAGCTTATTCAACTTGTTTATCACACAATCTATCGCTTCAAACCCCCCCCCCCCCCCCCCACCCCTTTCTTCCCCATCCTCATTCTTCTCCCATGCTAGTCTATCTCCCTCCCTGTGTGTCAGCGAATTTCTCTAGATTGAATGTTACAATGTTTGATTGTTTTATTTCAATGAAATCAGGGAATTTCCCATTCGCTTCTTTTCCTTTTCATTAGCTGCTACACCCTTCTCCCCCATGCCCCCCCCCCCCCCCCCCCCCCCATATCCCCCCTTCCTCTTCCATGATTTGTCCCATCGATAAGATTGCAAGGAATATCGAGATGCATTAATCGTTGGTGTATCGATATTAAACATGGAAAAAACTCCTTGATCCTTGGTGCATATTAAATGTGCTTTGTAATGATATGCCATAGTGGACCATTGCCAAAAATGCTAGTATAGATAGAATGCGCTTGGACAAGGAGTTCACAACATTGCCATCCGGAAGTATAACGGGCCAACACACAAACTCTGTGTAACCATGAACTTTTATAGTCTGGTTTATACACTTTAGTGAGAACAACTCACAAACGCGAATGGCAAAAACAATAACAAAGGCCTGAGTGACGTCATCTTCGAACAATCTGTAGATAGTTCGAAGATGACGTCAATCAGGTCTTTGTTATTGTTTTTTTTTTGCCATCCGCGTTTATGAGTAATGCTCACTGAACTGTATTAACCCGACTATAAACGTTCATGGATACACACAGTTTTGTGTGTTAGTCCGTTATACTTCCGGATGGCAATGTTATGAGCTTCTTAGCCAAGCGCATTCTATCTTTAGAATAATGAGTTTTATAGATAGTATGCGCTTGGCTAAGAAGTTCATAACATTGCCATTCGGAAGTATAACGGACCAACACACAAACTATGTGTAATCATGAACGTTTATAGTCAGGTTAATACCGTTTAGTGAGTATTACTCATAAACGTGGATGGCATAAAACAATAACAAAGACCTGACTGACGTCATCTTCGAACTATCTATAGAATAATGAGTTTTATTAACCAGTTAACGGCTGTGCTCTGAAAAGACACGAAAAAAAAATAAAAATTAACTAAATAATTAGCCTAATATTCGTCCTTGCAAGTCCCAAGTTTGAAAGTTTTTCTCCAATGATGAGAGTCATTTAAATCAATCGATATGTGAAGGACGAGTTTTCTGACCAAATTTTTAAATACAAGTCTGGCGCCTGGGTAATTCCAGTCTTCCCTTGGAATAGACCCTAAAGACAAATTTCCCCTTGGGGATGAATAAAAGGAATTTAATTTATGTTTTTATTTTATCCCAAAATGAGATAGTTGAGAAAGACTTTCATGCAGACTGCCTGTCATTCTGTCGGAGGCTGACGTGAAAGTCATAGGTAAACTTTTTTTAGTTCTGACAATAAAATAGATATAAATTCTAGATTTAAAAAAAAATCAACACTTTTAGTCTGACAATGTATATATTAAAAGAAGACCTGATGATGATGATGATGATGATGATGATGATGATGATGATGATGATGATGATGATGATGATGATGATGATGATTATTATATATATTATTGTATGTATTATTATTATTATTATTATTATTATTATTATTATTATTATTATATTATTATTATTATTATTATTATTATTATTATTATTATTATTATTATTATTATTATTATTATTTATTATTATTATTATTATTATTATTATTATTATTATTATTATTATTATTATTATTATTATTATTATTTATTATTATTATTATTATATTATTATTATTATTATTATTATTATATTATTATTATTATTATTATTATTATTATTATTTTATTATTATTATTATTATTATTATTATTATTATTATATATTATTATTATATTTATTATATTATTATTATTATTATTATTATTATTATTATTTATTATTATTGGTATTATTATTATTATTATTGATATTATAAAATGTCATGGTAGCCAATGTCTAAGTCAACTTTCTACATTCCTCTTTCACTACTTCTTCTTCTTCTTCTTCTTCTTCTTCTTCTTCTTCTTCTTCTTCTTCTTCTTCTTCTTCGTCTTCTTCTTTTATTTTGCCCTTTCATTCATTCTCGATGTTCATATCGATATTACATCATATCGCCTACACACGTACCCAGCACCCAATTCAATCTCCGCCTCCAGACCCCGAATCGAGGCTACAGGCCACGCCCCCTGATGACCCGTCCCATCGATCAGACGAAAGGAAATTACTGGTTACCCCCCCCCCCCCTCCCTCCAACAGCCCCCAGACGGATGTTAACCTCCAACACCCCTCCACCCTCCACCCCCCCCCCCTTCCCTCCCTCCCATCTCCACCTCGAACCTTAACCATTCCCAATTCTAACCCCCCCCCCCCCCCCCCCCCCCAATTTTTTCATTACCAGTCCTGTGTATAGGACTGTAATCACCGCCATAATAATTCATTCAAACCGATCTGTTTGACTCGGTGGCTCAGAGACTTAAGCGCCTAAAGCATGTTGAAATCGGGGAAAGGCCCTATACAAATGTTACATTTATTATTTATTGTTATTACAGTGTTTCAAGCGATGTTAAGCGTGGTCAGTAGCTGCAATGGGTGATAGTGAACGTCGAAAACTACAGTACGAAAGTTGTGTGCTTGGGTAAGGCACTGAGAATTTAACCTCCAACACCCCTAAACTTCCACCATCCCCCCCCCCCCCCCACACACACCTCCACCTCAAACCTTAACCCCTTTCCCCATTCTAACCCCCCACCCACCCCCATATTTTTCATTACCAGGGCCGTGGCCGTGTATAAGATTGTAATTACCGCCATAATAATTCATTCAAACCAATCTGTGGAACCGTAGCCATCGTTAACAAATAGCCTGACACCTACCAAATAATGAAGTCAAAATTCCAGTCTTTGGCCACAAAAGAAAACAAATCGTGAGTTGTATTCAATAGTTCAACCAATGAAATAACTTGTTTTCATGAGCTCGACTAACGACAATTCACGAGGCGGTGCAGAAACCAAATAATGATGTCAAAATGCCAGTCTTTTTGGGTTTCAGTGTCAGGCTATAACGATGGCTATGCTGGAACTCGGTCGCACCGCGATTTAAGCGCCGAGAGCATGTTGGAATCGGGGTAAGGGCCGAAACAAATGTCATTTATCATTTATTATTACAGTGTCTCGTCTTGTAGCAAAATTCAAGCGATGTTAAACGTGGTCAGTCTCACAGTAACTATAATTCAACATTTATTTTATTAAAATTTCATTTTAGCAAGAACGGAGTTCATCTCACTCCAGTTATATTTCGGTAGGCTTAGCAAAAACTTTACCTTCCAATATTAGATCGTCTTTCCTTTAATAGCCTTCTCTTTGAATTTATTTCAAATTAGTGAATACTTTTCGTTCTACATTCTGTCACGTAGCCACTTAATATAAAAGCTGATAGGTCTAATCTTCCTCACTCACTTCTCTCTAAAGATAGTTCGAAGATGACGTCACTCATGTCTTTGTTATTGTTTTTTGCCATCCGCGTTTATGAGTAGTGCTCACTGAACTGTATTAACCCGACTATAAACATTCATGGATACACACAGTTTTGTGTGTTGGTCCGTTTTACTTCCGGATGGCAATGTTGTGAGCCTCTTAACCAAGCGCATACTATCTATAATCTATGCCCTGACGGCCAGAGCACTCCACTCCTCTTATTATATATATATTTAAAGATATATATCTTACTCTCGGGACTTTGTGGAACACTTAACTAGTTTTGATTTCCGCCATCAAGACGTCGGAGCTTCCTTTGTTTCCTTTACCAGTTCAATCACTGTCAAGAATTTGTCAAGCCTGAGCCCGCCGGAAGAATAATTATAACCACTCTCAACTGGAATTGAAACCCCACAAGTTCGCCCACAATACCCAAGATAATTATCTCAATACGTTATGTCATTATATGTTACAGTGAATGACAAAATCAGTCGGATGGTGAAAAGGTTTGAACTGAGATATTGCCAAGTTTTAGTTCGAAGGTGAATTTTTATCCAAAGAGAGTTCTTGTCACAAATGATTAAATCAACCCTTTTTGTACATCTTCGGGAAATATCAAAGCTTAATTTCACCTCTAAATATTTTTACAGCTGGTCAAGATAAAAAAATATGAAATTTGAGAAAAGTTGCTGGATACCTTTCCCACAAATCTGACCATAAATCCATGAAAAAATTAACCGATTGACTTTAAATAAAGATTAAAAATGCTCTGGGGTCTGATTCATGGAGCGGGACTACGACGATAGTCCTAGACTAAATCCGTTGTCTCAGACTAAAAGGCGTTGTAAGATATTCATGAAGCCGGACTTCGCGAAGTCTTAGACTAAACGAGGGACTAAACGGGTGAAATTTACACCCGCGATTTAGCAGGTGTAAATATCGTAGTCTGAGACTAAATTTCAAAATCATAATATGTCCTCTACGCTGGCGGAAGTAATTGTACAGCGATTAGAACAAGAATACCCGACAGTTTTTGATTTTATATTTATTTTTATTTATTTATTTATTTATTTATGTATGTATTCATTTTTTGGTTTTGTTTATTTTCTTTTCTTTACTTTTCTCGAAGATTCGACAATCGCACATACACTCCTCATCTTGCCCATTCAAAACACTCTGCAGGGACTCCTCCTCCCCCCCCCCCCAACACACAGTTTCATAGTAACTTCCTCCTCCTCCTCCTCCACCTCCTCCTCCTCCTACTACTATCATTACTCCTACTACTACTACAACTACTACTACCACTACTACTACTTCTACTACTACTACTGCTACTGCTGCTACTACTACTACAACTTCTACAACAACAACAACAATAACAACAACAACTACTACTACTACTACTACTACTACTACTACTACTACTACTACTACTACTACTACTTCTACTACTACTACTACTACTACTACTACTACTACTACTACTACTACTACTACTACTACTACTACTACACTACTACTACTATTACAACTACTACATTACTACTACTACTACTACTACTACTACTACTACTACTACTACTACTACTACTACTACTACTACTACTACTACTACTACTATTCTTTAATTTCTTTTATGTCTTTTATCGTCCATTATTTTCTAGAAATTTCACGTTTCTCACTGGCCTCATCATTTCTATCACACCACGCTAACGATTCGTTCACACCCCAACCATCGTTGAGTACAGACGATGCAATTTATACTGCATTTCATCTGATTTGTTTTCAACGTTTATTTGTTTATTGTTGTGCCGACGGAGGGTTTGTACCCGAAACGCCCATTGTCTGTATTGTTTCCACCGATTCCTCTCCATCATCACTCCTTCGTTAGTATTTTCGGGACCCCATGCTTCAGGCAGCGCCCACCGCTCTCAACTTAGAACAATGCTACACCGTGGATAAGAATCATTTAAGTGCCATCGTTATTTATATTTACTAAAAACATTACACACACACACATTCTCAAACAATTTACACCCCTAAACTTGTCTCACACTATTTTTATTTGTGGGGAAAAAACAACAGCAAAACAAACCAAAAAAAAAAACAAAACGATCAAAACAAACACGAAGAAGAAATAGATATGATTTCTGTGCCACTTCGTGTGACGCATGCGCAGCTGGAAAAGTAACACATTTCTATGACGTGTCGTGGTACGTTTCCGAGGAATCCCCAGTTAAAAATAGATTGACCTCTGTAGTCTGAGACTTCGCAAGCGTAGTCAGAGACTTGATAGTCAGGGACGAAGTCTGACTCCATGAATAGCTTACTTTCCGTAGTCTCGGACTTCCCAAAGTCTTAGACTACAAAGCCTCAGACTTTGCTATAGTCTGAGACTGCCATAGTCCCGCTCCATGAATCAGATCCCTGGGGAGCATTATTCTTTCAGAAAATGCAAAAAACATACACATCCAAAATTTTCACCTTCCGACTGATTATGTCATGCACTGACACATATTCCCATTTGTAACTGTGATCACCATTCATTTATCAGAAGACTCATTTAATTAAATTTCATCTTTCTTTTCATATCATCTTAAATAAATCGTTATTTGTTATCTAATTTAACTCTCTCCTTACCAGCTATTTTTAGAATTTCCCCGAAAATTCACTCCCACTCAACACAAGAATAAACTTTTCTTACTCAAACAAAAAAGTAACAAATGAGTTCTACAACACAGTGTTTAGTATTTATAGCTGTAATCAAAGCAATTCTTTAAATTTGGTGATGTACAAGAGAAATCAGAATGAGGAAATTGTAGGTTGCATCGTAACGAATGTGTCGATTTTCCTATGGGTGGTAAGGAGAGGGTTAAAATAACTATGGGTGGTAAGGAGAGGGTTAAAATAACTAGTAAATTCTGGGTGCCTTATTCTTCACATCTTTATTTTATGCATAGTCGAGTTAGCTCTTGAGCGCTCATTTTAGACCATGACAGTCAGTAGCTGCAATGGGTGACAGTGTTCGTGGAAAAACAACATAGTCCAGAAGGTATGTCCTTGGGAAAGGCACTGAGTACATATTGACTCGCTTCACTCAGGTGTGGTCGGGTATCTGGTTTTGGGCAATGGTGGATATTCTAGCACTGTGTGAAATGAACATATGGCTCCATGTAGCCTGAGTAGATGGGGGAGTTGGGGGGGGGGGGGGGGGAGAGATGAAGCATTGTTGAACGCACACAGCATGCCAAATCATGTTATAAAAATATTCATTTTGAAAACAAAATAGTGTACCCTCCCTCTTTCCCTCGATGTGCTTTCGCGAAGAATTGTGAAACTTTGAAAGCACCAGAAATGCACTACAAGCGACGGCTATCAATAAACAAACTCAAACACCCATTTAAAAGAAATAGTTTATTCATGCGCGTCCATAATGAAATAATAGATTCAGAGAGTTCCCGTTATGAAAACAACTCTAGAATGCATACAAAAATACCCCCCCCCCCCCCCCCCCCCACAAAAAACACAAAAACAAAAAACAAAAAACAAAACAATACAAAAAAAAAATACAAACTAAGAGAACCCCCTCCCCTAAACAAAACAAAAAATAAAGAATTAAATAACAAACGCACAATCCCCCCCCCCCCTCCAAATAAAACAAAAAAAAGCAATACACAACAACGAAAAACGAAACAAAACAAATGAGTTTAAAAATAACCTTCTCCAATCATTCATATAATATGAAGCCTTGGCGACCACGTGATCCAACAATGTTTACAATTTGTTATGGATATTGATCAGAGGCCTCGGTTTTCAATAATTGCTTTAGACCACATCGTCCAATTTGTTCAAATTTAATGATTTAAATGTCAAGGCGCAAACAATGCTACACTTAAGGCATGGAGTAATTGGATTCAATAGTCTGATGTCACGTTGCCCAGCAACGGCCGCCATCTATTTGGTTCTATACAAAGAAAATCGGTACTTTTTATTCTTCATGCTGGCTAGAACTTTTCATATGTCTTGTGATTAGAATGTGTAAAAGTCAAAACATGATCAGATTCATAATGGTTTTTTTTTTTTCTGGATATGCTATTATGCTCGTCGGAGAAATATTTCATAAGGGCGTCCGTCATTGTTCCGATAGTTTAGAGCCAGTTACTAAGTTACTATGCGTCATTACGAGGGAAGTGACGTTACGACTGATGAAGCGTTTTGACATTTTTTTATAGATAGCATGAAGTTGACGTCACTCGGGTCATTGTTATTGTTTGTTGTTTTTTTTTTTTTGCCATCCACGTTTATGAGTAATTCTCACTAAACTGTATTAATCAGACTATAAAGGTTCAAGGTTCCACATAGTTTTGTGTGTTGGTCCGTTATACTTCCGGATGGCAATGTTGTGAGCTTCTAAGCCAAGCGCATACCATCTATACTAGGCAGGTCAAATAGTTCATGACACAGTTCCAGCGTATTATTATTTGATCATATTTATTAGCAAATGCGATATTTGGGCTGGTGGTATATAGGCTTCAACCGTCGTGACGTCACTTCCCTCGTAATGACGTATGGTCACTTAGTAACTGATTCTAAACTATCGGAACAATGGCAGACGTCTTTATGAATTACTTCTCCGACGAGCACAAAAGTGTATCCAGAGGAGAAACACTTTATAATCATGTTTTGACTTGTATACATTCTGATCACATGACATATGAAAAAGTTCTAGCCAGCATGAAGAATAAAAAGTACCGATATTCTTTGTTTAGAACCAAACTGTTCGTTGGTGTGCGGACGTGACATCAGACTATTGAATCCTACTGTATTGGGAAAGATTGGTTAAAGTTTGTTTTTTTCTTTAAAGTCTAAGATTAAGATACAAGAAGGCGTGGTGGTCGCGTGGTTAAGATTGCACTGTGAGGCAGAAAGTCTTGTGTTCGAGGCTTGCTTCAGGCATTTTTCTTGGTTTGTTTTTATTGGGCAAGATTAATATACCCGATTCGCTCACTTTGGACAACATGGGTTATCCCTGTTTGCATCAGATGTTCGTTTGATGGATCATCTGTTGTTCTTTACGGAATGCATAGGTGACGACAGCAAATGATGCCGCAAAAGTGATTAAATGAATAATAAATTAAGGAATTAATTCGAATTCAAAACTCACTCATCTCAAATTTATAAAAGTAGATACTGCATACACCATTTTCTCCACATACAACCTTCCACCAACCCACAAACGCACACACACACACACACACACACACACAAACAGACACACAAAGAGACTCACACATAGATACATGAACACAAACCAGAGCCCTCGAGAGATAGTTCGAAGATGACGTCACTCATGCCTTTGTTATTGTTTTTTGCCATCCGCGTTTATGAGTACTTCTCACTAAACTGTCGGTACCAGACTATAAACGTTCATGGATACACACAGTTTTGTGTGTTGGTCCGTTATACTTCCGGATGGCAATGTTATGAGCTTCTTAGCCAAGCGCATACTATCCATACAGGTCTCTAGTTTGCTATTACACACAAACGCATAGATGTAAGCACAGTGTGAATGATATGAGTACGACAATAAACATGCGATTGCTGCTTTTTACATTACACCGTAGGTATCTAATAGATAGTATGCGCTTGGCTAAGAAGCTCATAATATTGCCATCCGGAAGTATAACGGACCAACACACAAAACTGTGCGTATCCATGAACGTTTATAGTAGGGTTAATAGAGTTCAGTGAGCATTACTCATAAACGCGGATGGCAAAAAACAATAACAAAGACCCGAGTGACGTCATCTTCGAACTATCTATATATACTTCCGGATGGCAATATTATGAGCTTCTTAGCCAAGCGCATACTATCTATACCGTTGGTATCTAATAATATTGTAACACCCCAGGCACCCCCCCCCCCCCCCTCCCCCTTTATCATCACACCCGTCTATGTTATGATGCAAATACATCGACTCATCTTCTTCTTAGCCTTATTGCAGTGGGGGGGGGGGGGGGGCATTCGTAACGTTGACGCCCAGACAAAATCAAAACAACCGACCAGTTATGTCTATACCTTCTTTTCTTAGTTTCCCATGGGAAGTATGTTTATCTATAGATAGTATGCGCTGGGCTAAGAAGCTCACAACATTGCCATCCGGAAGTATAACGGACCAACACACAAACTCTGTGTAACCATGAACGTTTATAGTCTGGTTAATATAGTTTAGTGAGAACAACTCACAAACGCGGATGGCAAAAACAATAACAAAGGCCTGAGTGACGTCATCTGCATACTATCTATAGGGAATGAGATTAGCGGAAGAGTAGCGTCCCTTGATTGGACGTCACCTTACAGAGAGAACGTCAAAATGGTTTTGCGAATGGTACTCTCTCGTCCTTGCTTTCGGTGAAGTGTCTCATGCCGCTTTCACCGGAAGCGAGGACGAGAGAGACGCATGCGCACAACCAACATGACGTTCTCTCTCTAATAGCTTTTCCGCCGGTGACGTCCAATCAAGGGACGCTACTCTCCCGCTAATCTCATCCCCTACATTAGGTGTACAAGGAACATAATAGTAATAATAGCAAACAGATGTGAGTGACGCATGCATCGTAATGTAGGAGGCAAGATGAGTACATTTTCGGAGAAGATACAAAAACATAGTAAATATCAACTCACCAGCTTTGCTTGGTTTCTAGACTTCCATCTGTGTAAAGCAGCACGTTTGCAATTTGATTTTTGTTTCTTGTTTCTCGGCATCTTGGAAGTGAACTTTTTATCAAAACAAAACAAGGAAAACACAATGTAGAATGTAAATTGCAGACGACATCGAAATCGGAAGAAGCGTGGTGAATTCTTATAATTTTAGCTTTGTTTACCTGAACTATGACCTCACTTGGCCAATGGAATTGCTTCGTTCTGTCGGCTCGGTGTCGGGAGTTTCCGGTTGACCAATCGGATGCCACGAAAATACGAGTCAAGGGTCATGACCTAACCTCGATGCCATGAAAAGTGTGTAGTAATATGTGACTTTCTTTCATCATGTGTTACCCAATCATGCTTCAATCCTGTAGTTTTGTATGCATTTCAGTATCATAGCCGAGGTGTAAAGGAAAATATCGATACCAAATTTGTACTGAAAAAATTGAGCTTTATATAGCGCAATATCCACAAAATGTGCTCAAAGCGCTTTACAAGGGGTCCCTGGTCAACAGAAACATTTAACATGTAGGACGGGACATGACGCCTGTTAGGCGATATTACAATTTTTCGGACAAAGACAACGCTGTTAACGGCCAGGTACTCATTTTACACCTGAGTACGGTGAGAGAATGTGAGTAGAGAGCCTTTTCCAAGGACTCAACTATGCGTCGAACGCGAGGCTCGAACTCAGGACCTTCCGATCCGAAAGCGAGTGTCATACCACAAGACCACATAGCCGCACTGATATCATCTATTTTTAAGGTTCTAAAGGCCTGTGATGTGGGTGTAATACTGGCATCTCTGGGGTTAATATATGATGTTTTGCAGACGATCGCTCCTAAATAGAATACAATTTCAACACGCTTGTTTTCTATTGATTCCTAAAAGAGAATAGTGGACCTTATCAAATAGCTAAAAATCTCAATATCGATATTTTGAGGCCAAAAACGATTTCCAGGAGGCGTGCATTTCATTGGCTATTTCCAAAGTACAGTGACACCAATTTGGTAACTCTATGTCAATAAACATCAAAGCCTTAGGGTTTTGAAGTATATTACCTTTGAAATATTCAAAATCCAAGATGGCGGCGTTTCCATGGCAACCATATTTAGAAAATCGAAATTATGGAAATCTTTTCTCTAATTTGAACATAGATCTACTGATCACGAATATCAAGTTAAAAAAAAAGAATAATTCGATGACTATGGAAAATGGCTCTCAGAACGCGCCCTCCTCGATTTGTTTTCTTTTGTGGCCAAAGACTGGCATTTTGATGTCATTTTTTGGTCAGTGTCAGGCTATAACTTTACGATGGCTACGGTGTGACTCCCCTCATTTTGAGTCACCTGGTCCTCCAGGTTGGGGGTTGTCGAAGGGTTAACACCCCTTTCCGCAAAACTAAAACCGTTACATTAACGTAGACGCACAAATCAAATCCTTTTTTTATGCTTGGGCGACCGAAGAGTTTCTGCAATCATAGAAGTTTTGAAGGACAACAGACAAAGCCGAAAGGACTCTGCTGACCCGATGACGTCTTCGCCAAACAAGCAGCTTCGAATTGCGTCGTAAAGAAGCTGATAATATATACAGAGAAGTGATAAGACATGGAACGAGATGAAAAAGTTAGGTCAGGATAGAGAAGGATGGAAACTGTTTGTCTGTGGCCTATACTCTGACCCAGGGTGAAAAAGGCAATATTGATGATGCTGATGATAATATTGTAAGCAGTAAAAATAATTACGTATTATACATTTCAAGGGACGTGCAAATTATATAATTGGAAAGATATAGGGAATGAGATTAGCGGAAGAGGAGCGTCCCTTGATTGGACCTCACCGGCGGAAAAGTTATTAGAGAGAGAACGTTATGTTGGTTGTGCGCATGCGTCTCTCGTCCTCGCTTCCGATGAAAGCGGCATGAGACACTTCACCGAAAGAGAGGACGAGAGAGACGCATGCGCAAAACCATTTTGACGTTCTCTCTGTAAGGTGACGTCCAATCAAGGGACGCTACTCTTCCGTTAACCTCATTCCGCGGCAAATTATGATCATGACCAGGTCTTGTAGAACTGAACATTCCATGTCAAACTTACAGATTGCCTGCTAAGTGTCCTTATCATTACGGTTGCACCCTTGGTAGATTGATCGTAGCCATCGTTTTATATAGATAGTTCGAAGATGACGTCAATCGGGTCTTTGTTATTGTTTTTTGTCATCCGTGTTTATGAGTAATGCTCACGGAACTGTATTAACCTGACTATAAACGTTCATGGATACACACCGTTTTGTGTGTTGGTCCGTTATACTTCTGGATGGCAATGTTATGAGCTTCTTAGCCAAGCGCATACTATCTATAGCCTGACACTGAACGTAGCCATCGTTATGTTATAGCCTGATACTGAAATCCAAAAGGACTGGCAGTTTGACGTCATTAGTGAGTTGTCGTTAGTAGAGCTCATAGAAAGAAGTCATTTTATTGGTTGAACTATTGAATTCAACTCACGATTTGTTTTCTTTAGTAGCAAAAGACTGGCATTTTGACGTCATTTTTTGGTCAGTATCAGGCCATAACTTTACGAAGGCCACGCACTGAAACCACCTAGGACTTACAAATTGACGTCATTCTTTTGGTTTGTGCAGCGTTTAGTGAGTTGTCGTTTGTAGTGCTCATGGAAACAAGTGGTCCCATTGGTTGAACTATTGAATACAACTCACGATTTGTTTTCTTTTGTAGCCAAAGACTTGTCTTTTGACGTAAGGTTTTGGTTATAAGTCAGGCTATAAGTTAACGATGGCTACGATCTGATACGAGAACGACACCGTCTGTATTACTTAAATATATACAAGTCTACGGTCAGAATGGGTATGATCAAAAGATAGTTCGAAGATGACGTCACTCAGGCCTTTGTTATTGTTTTTGCCATCCGCGTTTGTGAGTTGTTCTCACTAAACTGTATTAATCAGACTATAAAAGTTCATGGTTACACAGAGTTTGTGTGTTGCTCCGTTATACTTCCGGATGGCAATGTTGTGAACTCCATGGCCAAGCACATTCTATCTATATTACATTTCCGTGTGCTCGAGGTCATTGGTCACATTGCAAAGTGTGCTCAAAATGACCCACATAGTTAAAAGTGTTCATAGTTTGAGAAATATCCAACGTTACAATTGGTCAATTTACTCAGCATGACTCATGGATATGTTTACAACATTCATAAACATAGCAGCGTATTAAGATACACTGAGGAATGTCCAATCGTTGTACAGCAACAAATCACGTGAGCGATGACTAGGTTGAACAAAAACATGAATATAGATAGAATGCGCTTGGCCAAGGAGTTCACAACATTGCCATCCGGAAGTATAACGGACCAACACACAAACTCTGTGTAACCATGGTCTTTTCTAGTCTGGTTAATACAGTTTTGTGAGAACAACTCACAAACGCGGATGGCAAAAACCATAACAAAGGCCTGAGTGACGTCATCTGCATACTATCTATAGATCGCTCCCATTGGCGATTACAGGTAGCCATCTGTCAATGGCCACCACAATCATTGACTTTTTTCAACCGAAGACACCACACACTCTTTTTAGCGAAACCCCATACTGTGTATTTAAAAATATATAATATTATAAGTGTTCAGAATCCAATATAATTCCCACAATATCGAACGTGTACCTGTTTAACTGGAACGTGAACTGAAAATGCTTCAAAATTGAACAGTTTTAAGGTTAAGTTGTACCTTCTATATTTTGATGCTCGAAATAATGACACGCGTACGCACAAAACAAAAGCAAAAACAAAAACAAAACAAAACAATTACACCACACTCAATTTATCACCTCGTTGTCGAAGTCACAAACATTCAAATACACATTCCAGTGTGTATTGACGGTGTACGCGTCACAATAATAATACCAGGCTATAGATAGTATGCGCTTGGCAAAGGAGTTCACAACATTGCCATCCGGAAGTATAACGGACCAATACACAAACTCTGTGTAACCATGAACTTTTATAGTCTGGTTAATACAGTTTAGTGAGAACAACTCACAAACGCGGATGGCAAAAACAATAACAAAGGCCTGAGTGACGTCATCTGCATACTATCTATAGATAGTATGCGCTTGGCTAAGAAGCTCATAACATTGCCATCCGGAAGTATAACGGACCAACACACAAAACTGTGAACATGAACGTTTATAGTCGGTATAATACAGTTCAGTGAGCATTACTCATAAACGCGGATGGCAAAAACAATAACAAAGACCTGAGTGACGTCATCTTCGAACTATCTCTGAACTGTATTGACCCGACTATAAACGTTCATGGATACACACAGTTTTGTGTGTTGGTCCGTTATACTTCCGGATGGCAATGTTATGAGCTTCTAAGCCAATCGCATACTATCTATAGATAGTTCGAAGATGACGTCACTCAGGTCTTTGTTATTGTTTTTTTCCATCCGCGTTTGTGAGTAATTCTCATTGAACTGTATTAACCAGACTATAAACGTTCACGGTTACATATATTTTGTGTGTTGGCCCGTTATACTTCCGGATGGCAATGTTATGAGCTTCTTCGCCAACCGCATACTATCTATACGAAAACAAATAATACAAAATAAGCACAAGAGAGTCTAGTAGAATTTGACGATATCGAGCACCAATCACTACCATGTTATCAAGAGAACACAACCCGTGTTTCAAATGTGTAACTATCGACAAGGATAAATACACATAATTGCCCTTGGAAATCAATGTAATGATATAGATAGACACAGTCAGATAAAACTTACACAACAGAAGAGCGAACGTGAAGCTTTTAAGATTCGGAGTGAGCCACTATATTGATGGTATGCGTTTAGATAAAATAATCATAAAACCCACCAGCCGGATATATATAATTCGAAGATGACGTCAATCAGATCTTTGTTATTGTTTTTTGCCATCCGCGTTCATGAGTAATGTTCACTGAACTGTATTAACCCGACTATAACATGATGACAGAATGAGACGATTAACGAATCAGGATCGCCGATAGCTGAACATGACATCGCGTCCAAAACGCATTTCTTTTGTTTCCTTATTAATTGATCAATTTATTTCAATAGTCTGATGTCACATCCGCCCAGCAACGAGCAGCCTGGTTCTAAACAAATAAAATCGGTACTTTTTATTCTTCATGCTGGCTAGATCTTTTTCACATGTCACGGGATCAGAATGTATAAAAGTCAAAACATGATCAGATTTATAATGTTTTTCTCATCGGGATACATTTTTATGCTCGTCAGAGAAGTATTTCATTAAGGCGTCCGCCATTCATTGTTCCGATAGTTTAGAACCAGTTACTAAGTTCCTATGCGTCATTTTGAGGGAAGTGACGTCGTCACGACTGTTGAATCCTATAGATAGTTTGAAGTTGACGTTACTTAGGTCTTTGTTATTGTTTTCTTGGCATCCGCCTTGATGAGTAATTCTCACTGAACTGTATTAACCTGATTATAAACTTTCATGGATACACACAGTTTTGTGTGTTGTCCAGTTATACTTCCGGATGGCAATGTTGTGAACTTCTTAGCCAAGCGCATACTATCTATTCCGGCTATGTTATACTCCCACCTCTAACCATTAATTCATTGATTAAAAATTATGAAATTAATCCAACCATAATATCAATTGGGACATTCAAGTGGGCGATTCAGCGACTCCAAACTGTGACCCTCCGTCCCAAAACGGTATTACGTCGGGATGATTCAGACCCCAGAAAGTGAATTTAGAGAAAGAATGATGAGAAATTGGACCTTAGAAGTTTTTGTGAAGCAAGAAATAGTATTTCTACTCCAGCATGACGTAGAGAAATTAAACCCAAGTTTTATATTAGTGGCAATGAATTCAATTTACCTAACCGACGGTATCCCGACATAATACCGATTTGAGACGGCGGGTCACATATAGTTTATTGTTTATTATTTTCTCTTCTCTCTTTCAATTTTTCATTTTAGTTGTTGTCTCAATAGTAACTATTGATTATAATGTGTGTTGTGTGTGTGTGTGTGTGTGTGTGTGTGTATGTGTGTGTATGTGTGTATGTGTGTGTGTATGTGTACGTGTGTGTGTATCCACTTACCAGCCAAGGTGATAATAACTCCCTATTGTCTACAATTCAAACAAGAATGACATTAAAAACACCGTGATCAATAATTGAATTTTTCACCCACAATAAATATTATGTCATGTTATGACAAAAGAGCTTTTTAAATTTTGGCCGAAAAAATACGTAGACACATTATGACACATTATGACACATTATGACACATTATGACACATTATGACGCATTATGACACATTGTGTTTCAAACATCGATAGATTAAGATAACCCAAGCACGATGAATATGTGACCAATTGTTTGAAAACGGTATTGTGTTGTATAAAAATGAGCTTCTATATAGTGCAATATCCACTAAATGTGCTAAAAGCGCCTTACAAGGGTTCCTGACACAACAGCAATACGTAACATGTAGAACGAATCATGACGCCTGTTAGGCGATATTACATTTTTTTTCGGACAGAGACAACGCTGTCAACGGCCAAGTAGTCATTTTACACCTGAGTACGGTGAGAGAATGTGAGTAAAGAGTCTTTTTCAAGGACTCAACTATGCGCCGAGCGAGAGGCTCGAACCCAGGACCTTCCGATCCGAAAGCGATCCACAAGACCACATAGCCGCACAATGTATGTATTAAGCCTAATGTATAGAATTAGACTTGGCCTTTTAATTTACAAAGATTGAGTTATAATTAATGCCTTCATTGGGAAGACTGTTCTTCATTTATAGATAGTTCGAAGATGACGCCACTCATGCCTTTGTTATTGTTTTTGCCATCCGCGTTTGTGAGTTGTTCTCACTAAACTGTTTCAACCTGACTATAAACGTTCATGGTTACACAGAGTTTGTGTGTTGGTCCGTTATACTTCCGGATGGCAATGTTGTGAACTCCTTGGCCAAGCGCATTCTATCTATATAAAAAAGTAAATAAATTATAATAATAAATATAATAAATAATAATAATAATAATAATAATAATAATAATATAATAATAATAATAATAATAATAATAATAATAATAATAATAATAATAATAATAATAATAATAATAATAATAATAATAATAATAATAATAATAAATATAATTAATTTTCTAATTCTGACCATTTCTGCTTAACACTCA
>NC_088364.1:75728028-75733028 GCF_034508935.2 Berghia stephanieae | reverse complement strand
TGCAAATATAAATAATATTTGTACAAATTGATGATCCCACGATCACGATTTGTCAGTAAATCAGTTTATCTGGTAAAAGGTCATCATCATCATCATCATTGCCTTTTTCATCCTGGGTCAGGGTATAGGCCACAGACAAACAGTTTCCATCCTTCTCTATTCCGAGCTAACTTTTTTTTTTTATCTCATTCCAGGTCTTACCACTTCTCTGTATATCAGCTTCTTTAATTCTTCTCCATGTTCCTCGTGGCCTTCCCCTTGATCTTCTGCCCAGAGGGTTCCAGTCCAATACTTTCTTTGTTATAGTTGAGTCATTCTTTCTAAGCGTGTGTCCAATCC
Organism: Berghia stephanieae; assembly: GCF_034508935.2. Classification (NCBI taxonomy): domain Eukaryota; kingdom Metazoa; phylum Mollusca; class Gastropoda; order Nudibranchia; family Aeolidiidae; genus Berghia; species Berghia stephanieae. The sequence goes on along the minus strand of NC_088364.1, from coordinate 75,732,689 downwards.
ACCTCCATCGTCTTCTTCCTATTTCCTCTCCCACTGGTTTCTGCTGTGTTCTTTTCCATACTTTTTCATATTTTTTTTTTTTGGTAAAAGGTCAAAATGCACAAATAAATGAACGTTCATGGAAATCTGAAATAAAATCTTGTGCGGCTATGTGGTCTTGTGGTATGACACTCGCTTTCGGATCGGAAGGTCCTGAGTTCGAGCCTCGCTCGGCTCATATTTGAGTACTTGGAAACGGCTTTTTAACTCACATTCTCTCACCGTACTCAGGTGTAAAATGAGAACTTGGCCTTTAACAGCGTTGTGTGTCTATTCGGAAAAAAAAATGCAATACCGCCCAACATGCGTCATGTCTTGTTCTATAATATGTTACGGGTTGCTGTTGGTCTGGGACCATTTGTAAAACGCTTTGAGCACGTTTAGTGGATATTGAGCTATATATAAAAGTCATTTTATTTGGTTTCCGAAAACGACTAAATATGACCCATCGTCTCAAAATGGTATTATGTCGGAACGAACCGTATGCTTAAAAGCCGAATTTAATGTTAAACTGGTCAAAAATATACATTGTTGGCATTATCACCCTAAAATATGGTTGCCATTCTCCTCAATAAAACATACAAATTCAACACAAGTCTGATATTTCTGGCTATAACTTCAATTTTCAACATCTTAACAATCCCGACTTAATACCGTTTTGAGGCGAAGGGTCACAAATGTTCAAATTGACGATCGTACTATCGTGATTTTCCTGTAAACCAGCCTCGTCGGTAAAGACTTAATTGTACAAAAATGAGGATCGTGGGATGTGAAATGTCACCCACCGTCTCAAAGCGGTATTATGTCGGGATACACTCAGAGAAATTGAATTCATATCCACAAATATCAAACTTGGGTTTACTGTCTCCACGTCATGGTGGAATATAAATACTATTTATCGCTTTACAAAAACTTCTAAGGTCCAATTTCTCATCATTCTATCTCTAAATTTACATTTTTGGGTTATGAATCATCCCGACATATTACCGTTTTGAGACGGAGGGTCACAAATGTGGGATGTGCTTCCTAGTAGCAGAATGCCCTCTGGCAACGCTGCTCGTGTCTCTAAGGTCGATAATCCGAGCTCCTGCCGTCGTCGAAGTCTCGAAACAATCTCGATAAACACATTCGTCAAGGTTTCCGCTGTGTTATAATTAACCCTGATTAAGAAATATTGCTGAGTAATAAGAAATGTACTCACGCGCATGCATGCTATAGACAGAAGCAAACAAACAAACAAACTATACAAACAAAACAAGCACGTTTTTGGTCGAAACAGATAACGATGTATTTAAAATGTCACATCACAAGCTCGGCGGTGAAGAAGTCAATACTGGGAAATGTCAACATTGTTAGAGTCTCGTTATTATTATTATTATTATTATTATTATTATTATTATTATTATTATTATTATTATTATTATTATTATTTATTATTATTATTATCATTATTCATACCTCATCATTCAATATCACCACAATCATCACCATCATCATCATCATCGTCATCACCATCATCATCATCATCATCATCATCATCATCATCATCATCATCATCATTATCATTCATATCGTTATCATCATGAAATACGATACAGATTGAAAACAAACTGTCTATCAAGATAGAAATTGTTTGGTGAAAAGTGATTCTGTTTCGAGAATTTAAGAATTTGCGTAACATACTTTATCATTTCTTCTTTACGTCATTTCCGACGTCTAAATATCAAATTGTCTTACAAAAATGATCGCCACCCACGCTGTGATAGACAGATTTCAATGTTGCTGAACATGTGTTGTAGTTTAATAAATGTTCTTTTAGGTGACATACAAATCTTGACTCCTGCACATAGGTAACCAATAGTAATTAAGCGTATAAAAATGATAGGTTACTTTTGCACATGACATGTCAATGTGTGTAGAAAAAATAAAGACCTAAATATAAACCGTTTTCATGAGTGATTGGTTTCGCGAATTCCCAGGTTTGAGAGTTCTAGAAAGAGATAGATAGAGAGAGAGAGAGAGATAGATAGATAGATAGATGGTGAGAGAGAAGGAGAGAGAGATAGAGAGAGACAGAGAGAGATAGAGAGACACAGAGAGAGATAGAGATAGAGAGAGATAGAGAGAGATAGAGGGACAGAGAGAAAGAGGAGAGAGATAGAGAGACACACAGAGAGAGGGAGACGGAGAGAGATAGAGAGAGAGAGATGTCATTGGCTTTGATCGATTGTTTTCTTTAGAGAAATTCATTCATTGTCAACGGCATTGTCTATTATTACTTGGAATCGTGATTCGATTTTCATTCATATAAAAATTCTGTTATGGATCCCTTTAAAAAACATTGTACCGCTATGTGGTCTAGTGGTATGACACTCGCTTTCAGATCGGAAGGGCCTGGGTTCTAGCCTCGCGCTCGGCGCATAGTTGAGTCTTTGGAGAAGGCTCTTTACTCACTTTCTCTCACCGTACTCAGCTGTAAAATGAGTATCTGGCCGTTAACAGCGTCGGTCGTCTTTGTCCGAAAAATTGTAATATCGCCTAACAGGCGGCATGTCCCGTCCTACATGTTAAATGTTGCTGTTGACCAGGGGCCCCTTGTAAAACGCTTTGAGCAGATTTAGTGGATATTGCGCTATATACAGCTAAATTTAAAAAAATAATTAAATCACTCACCTAACATCAATTTTCACGAGTCACGTCGATAATATTCATATCAAACCTAAGACTTCATGTCACATTTTAACCCTCTCCTTACCAACTATAGGAAAATCGTCACATTCGTTACGTTACAACCAACATTTTTCTTTTTCAAATTTCTTTTGTACATCATAAAACTTAAAGAAAATGAACAGTGTGTTGTAGAATATGTTTTGCTAAATAAATTATGTATCCCAAGAACTTACTGCTATTGTGTTTGAGTGGTAAAAATGTATATTTGTGTTAGTTGGGTGTGACGTTTTGGGGAAAATCCTGAAAATGGCTGGTAAGGAGAGAGTTAACCGACTTATATTTTCTGAGTTAAATTGATACTGAATACTAGGAGACAGCGGGTGGCTCAGCGGTAAGGTTTTTTTGCTTCTTACCCAAAAGATACCGAGTTCGACTACCCGCCTCGTTGTGTGGCCTTGAGCAAGTCACCTCGCCCTAGCTTATTTTACGGAGTTCCACTGCGGCTGACGCCTGGCCCATTCCCGTCTTCCCTTGGAAAAGACCCTAAAGACAAAATTCCCCTTGGGGATGAATGAAGGGAATTTTTAAAATTTTATTTTAATTTTTTATTTTAATGCCTATCCGCTGTACAAAAACGAAGAATTGCAATAGCTAAAGATAGTTTTGATAAAATGAATCTAATTTTCAACAAAACACAATACCCAATGACAGCAAAAAATACGGTTTTGAAGGCCTATGTATGGTCGGTATTATTATATGGCTGTGAAAGCTGGACAATTACAGAAGACATTAGGAAGAAACTAATTTACAATATAAAGGGGAAATTTCAGAACCGTAAACGTTCCAACATAATACCGTTTTGAGGTCAATGATCACAATTTTTAGAAGAATAGTATAATAAAATCAAAAACATTAACAATTTGAACATTTATATAGAGCAATAAATTGAGCTTCTATATAAAGCAATATCCACTTAACGTGCTCAAAGCGCTTTACAAGGGGTCCCTAACCAACAGCAACACATAAAATGTGGAACGAGACATACCTCCTGTTAGGCGATATTACAAGATTTTCAGACACAGACAACGCTGTTCACGACCAGGTAATCATTTTACACCTGAGTTGGGTGAAAGAATGTGAGTAAAGAGCCTTTTCCAAGGACTCAACTATGCGCAGAGCGAGGCTCTAACCCAGGACCTTCCGATCCGAAAGCGAATGTCATACCACAAGACCACATAGCGTTTTACAATCGGCACGCCTAGCCAACAGCAACATTTAAGGTGTAGGACAAGACATGACGCCTGTTAGGCGATACTACTTTTATTTCCGACAGACACAACCAACGCTGTTCAAGACCAGGTCTACTCATTTTTACAACTAAGTACGGCAAGAGAATGTGAGTAAAGAGCCCTTTCCAAGGACTCAACACATCGAACTCGAACTCGAACCTTGGACCTTCCAATTGGAAGGCGAGCGTCATACCAACTGACCACATAGCCACAAAGAAGAAAGGAAGAAAATGGAATCCTCTCAGCCAATACAGTTCTTATATACTTCTTCTTCAAGTACCAAGTCTGTGCCAGAAATCGGTGATCATGATACGCCATTCATCTCTCTGATCAGATAACCTCAGAAAACTAATATTACTCTTCTCTTTCTTTGTCACCCAGCTGTTCAAACTATTCAAATGTTTTTCTTGGTCTACCTTTAGTCTTTTTACCTTCTATATTTCCTGTGAGAGCAAGACGTTCAATACATTTATGTTGATTTAGGTGCCCTAAAAATTGCATTTGTCTTTCTTTTATTGTACGAATTAATAACTTTTTAGTTCCAGCTTGCTCTAATACTTCTTCATTAGTTTTCTTCTCTGTCCACGAGATTCTTAACATCCTTCTAAGAAACCACATTTCTGCTGCCTCCAGTTTCTTTCTAATGTCCATTTATAAAAAAAA
>NC_088364.1:75710528-75723028 GCF_034508935.2 Berghia stephanieae | reverse complement strand
CATTACAACATTTTATGGAAAATCTTTGTTTTATAAAGCTTGTTATGCTGTAGAAAATGTACATATCTATCTAGTATGTAATCTACGTATTTTTAATGAATTTGAGTGTAAAAAGCCAAGTTCTGTGTTGGAAAGGTATAACATTTTTTTAAAAATCATGATTATGCGACCCATCGTCTCAAAATGGTATTAGTGCGGCTATGTGGTCTAGTGGTATGACACTCGCTTTCGGATCGGAAGGTCCTGGGTTCGAGCCTCGCGCTCGACGCATAGTTGAGTCCTTCGAAAAGACTCTTTACTCACATTCTCTCATCGTACTCAGGTGTAAAATGAGTACCTGGCCGTTAACAGCGTTGTCTTTGTCCGAAAAATTGTAATATCGCCTAACAGCAAGTCCTACATGTTAAATGTTGCTGTTGACCAGGGACCCCTTGTAAAGCGCTTTGAGCACGTTAAGTGGATATTGCACTATATAAAAGCTCAATATTATGTCGGAACGAACCATATGCATAAAAGCCGAATTAAATGTTAAACTGGTCAAAAATATAAATTGTTGGCATTAGCAGCCTGAAATATGGTATCCATTCTCCTCAATAAAACATACAAACCCAACACAAGTATGATATTTCTGGCTATAAATTCAATTTTCAACATCTTAACAATCCCGACTTAATAACGTTTTGAGACCAAGGGTCAAATATGGTCGGTAAGGAGAGAGTTAATACTAGAACTGGTCTATAATAAAGTCATGTGGTGTAAACTTTGCGGCTTTGTCCATCGATGTGATCATTAGTAATTTAATGTACACAGGGCGGTGCGTGTTAATTTGGGACGGGTTTTAATCCACTGTTTAATTAGCAATTAATGAAGTTATTTATAGTACGACACCCTTAGCTCAGTCAGAGGTACTTACTGTCGACTGAAATTTAGTAGTTGTAAGGAGGTCTGACTGTTGTGATGGGTATCAATTTTTCTTTTAAAACGAGAAAAACTGATTGGAAACGTAATACTCGTAGTGATGGTGATGGTGGTAGTGATGGTGGTAATGGTGGTGGTGGTAATAGTGATGATGGTGTTAGTAATGATGATGGTAATTTTATTATTATTATTATTACTATTATTATTATTATATTATTTATTATTATTATTTTATTATTATTATTATTATTATTATTATTTATTATTATTTATTATTATTATTATTATTTTTATTATTTATTATTATTATTTTATTATTTTATTATTATTATTATTATTTATTATTATTATTATTATTATTATTATTATTATTATTATTATTTAATTATTATTTTATTATTATTATTATTATTATTATTATATATTATTATTATTATTATTATTATTATTATTATTATTATTATTATATTATTTCATTATTATTATTATTATTATTATTATTATATTATTATTATTTATTATTATTTATCATTATTATTTTATATTATTATTATTATTATTTTATTATTATTATTATTATTATTATTATTATTATATTCATTATTATTATTATTATATATTTTATTATTATTATTATTATTATTTATTTTATTATTATTATTATTATTATTATTATTATTATTATTATTATTATTATTATTATTTTATTATTATTATTTTATTATTATTTTATTATTATTATTATTATTATATTATCATTATTATTATTATTATTATTATTATATTATTATTATTATTATTATTTATTATTATTATTTTATTATTATATATTATTATTATTATTAATTTATTATTTATTATATTATTATTATATTATTATTTTATCATTATTATTATTATTATTATTATTATTATATTTTATTATTATTATTATATAGTTTTATTTATTTTACTATTATGTTACATTTGATTAAATGATGTTAATTGATGGTTATCGAATTTATTTTTTTGGTTATTTATCATTTTTTTTGTTCCATTTCATTTTTTTCCATTCATATTATTTGTTAAATGTTGATTTATTGGCGAAAGCCTACGATTGAATAAACTTTGAATCTTTGAAACTTTGAAAGTGACGCTCAGACGAGTTTGCGGTGCGAGAATGAGTTAAAATTGATTTACCAGAGGAATAATATTTGACAGCCAAGTTGAAGGTGTGAAGGTTGTGGCGTTGTCCACTGTTCCTTCTGGGTAGCTGAATGATGTGAGAATTGTATAATTGTTGTCTAATAAGTAATTTGGGTAGATACTCGTATATGGTGAGGCTATGTGGTCCAGTGGTATGACACTCGCTTTCAGACCGAAAGGTCCTGGGTTCGAGCCTCGCTCAGCGCATAGTTTAGCCCTTGGAAAAGATTCTTTACTCACTTTCTCTCACTGTACACTGTACTGGCCGTTAACAGCGTTGTCTCTGTCCGAAAAAAATATAATATCGTCTAACAGGCGTCATGTCTTGTCCTACATGTTAAGTGTTTCTGTTGGCCAGGGACCCCTTGTAAAGCGCCTTGAGCACGTTTAGTGGATATTGCGCTATATAAATAATCTATTATTTATAGTACTGTACCTTTACAAACCCTTGATTCAATCAGTAGGTCATCAGATTATATGTGACCCTTCGTCTCAAAACGGTATTAAGTCGGGATGATTAAGATGCTGAAAATGAAATTTGTAGCCACAAATATCATGCTTAAGTTGAGTTTAAATGCTTTATAGAGTAGAGGGAATATCATATTTGACGGTGCTAAATACCAACGTTTTATATCATTGTTTGATTTTTTAGCACCTGATCCATCCCGACATAATACCGTTTTGAGACGAGGGGTCACATATGCTCCAACTGGCCTAGTCATTCTTGAGTTAGTAAAAATCATTTACCCGAGAAATATTTAAGATGATTTTCAAGTCAAACATGCATAGGTTGTAGATAGTTTTGTTCATCGTTGCCTTGAGTTGGTGATTATTAGTTAATGAAATTTACAAAACGGTTATATGGTCTAGTGTAGGACAATCGCTTTCGGATCGGAAGGTCCTGGTTCGAGTCCCGCTCTGATCGTCGGCGCATAGTTGAGTCTTTGGAAAAGGCTCTTTAGGCACATTTTCTCACCGTAATCAGGTGTAAAACGAGTACTTGGTCACTACCAGCGTTGTCTCTGTGTTGTAAAAATGCAATACCGTCTAACAAGTGTTATGTCTCGTTCTACATGTAAAGTATTGCTGTTGGCTTGGGACCCTTTGTAAAGCGCTTTGAGTACGTTTAGTGGATATTGCGCTATATAAAAGTTCAAGTTCAAGAAGTAGAAATCATAAAAATCACAAAATGTTAGCATCTTGCGATTAATGAGCTAGCACTCATTTCTTTTGAATACAGCAAATCAATCTCACATACAATAACATAGGGTAAAGTTTAGTGGAAAATGCGCTATATACAAGCTCAATCTTTAATATATTTGTAGGTTGTGAGTGTATTAGAGTATTAGAGTGTATTATTGGAGGGCATGGCGGAGGGCAAAAGAGGCAGAGGAAGACCACAAAGAAGATGGCAACAGGATATAAAGGAATGGCTCAACAACGGCGTGACGGAATGTGGCAGATGGGCACAAGACAGAGACTTCTTCCGAAGGACTGTGTGGGAGGCTACGTCCAAGTGATATGCCACAGAGAGAGAGAGAGAGAGAGAGAGAGAGAGAGAGAGAGAGAAAGAGAGAGAGAGAGAGAGAGAGAGAGAGAGAGAGTATAAGACACGACATGCACCAAACGGTCCTTGGGATGCTGGAGTTGGCGGCCATTGGTTATCATGACAATATTATATTCGACAGTCAAATCAATGTATACGCTTTGTGGATTTGACCACGGATCCTTTGAGTTGGTGATTATTAGTAATTTAAATATACGAGTAGATACAAAGGGCGCCGTGATATGTTGGAATGGTGTAAGAAAATTCTATGTATACATTTTTCTGTTTAATCGTTAACTGTAAAGATATAGTATTTAGTAGTATATAGTATATATTATATAGTAGAAGTAGATAGTAGCTCTAATTGGCATTGTATGTATGTATGTGTATATATATATATATATATATATATATATATATATATATATATATATATATAATAAAAACAAAGACCATGAAATAATAGTGCTCAAATTTTTTATAAAAGGAGCTATTTATAAACATTTCAAGTATAATTATGATTATTTAACTTCTACAATATATTGTTTCAAGCGTTAGCTCTCATCAGGAAGTGCTGATGAGAGCAAACACTTGAAACAATGTTGTAGAAGTTAAATAATCATAATTATACTTGAAATGGTTATTTATATATATATATATATATATATATATATATATATATATACATTTATGTGCGTGAGTGTGTGTATGTGTGTGTGAGTGTGTGTGTGTGTGTGTGTGTTGGCTGATTGAGACGGGTTTAGATTGTATTAGTAACAGAGCTTCAAATCTGAAACGTAGAGAGAAAATTATCAATCGACAGAAAGCTAGCCACGTCTTTTATTTATTGATCATGTAATGTGATGATGAAGATACCCTTACATTTATCTTAAGTTATATTCCCAAAAAGAAGAGAAATTTAATAAGCCATTAGACAGGAGAATTACAGCAAGGAAAAATGAACAAGATAAATGTAATTTACTGCAACATTCCGCTTGTTATCATTTCATTATAAAAGTAGCATCAAAGACTTCCCTTGCCTCTCCTTGAGTGTTGAAGAACACAGCATTATACCATTGACGATCGTTCGACAACTGAGAGGAACCGGAAATTGGCTACACAGGAAAACAGGGGGCGCAATCGAAGGGGAAGCAAGCCGTTCGTTATTTAGCGATGGCTGGGATGGGCGTTAAACGTGGGCTGGCCGGAAATAGAATTAACCACGTTCTTGATTTTTCTGTTCATCACGATTTGTTTTCTGCTTTGCACTCTGACAAGTGAAGTAGTCCATCGGAGCCTTAAGGCTCATGGAGCCGGGATTTCACCAAGGTTTCTATAGCATTACACGGACAACGGCTATTGCTTGCTACCCTGCGGACAGCAAGAACATCCGGTTCTACTGACAAAAAAAAAAAATCTGGTCTATTGGGAAGTATATTATATCAGATCTAACAGCCCCGGCTACCATATTAAATCATGCAGAACAGGGAGGGGATTGAGGGGGGGGGGGGGGGGGTGTAAAAAAAATCTCGCCTTCATCGTTGATCGATCTTGGTCTCTTTGCGTGAGAAGCGAGTGTTCTATCACCTGAACCATTGGGACTCACTTCTATGTCTATACAACTTAACATGTTGAGCGATTCAGATGGTGTCAAACTTGTCAAAAAGTTCTTTATTTTGGGACTCTCTCTCTCTCTCTCTCTCTCTCTCTCTCTCTCTCTCTTTCTTTCTTTCTTTCTCTCTCTCTCTATCTCTCTCTTTCTCTGTCTATCTCTCTCTCTTTCTCTCTCTCTGTCTATCTCTTTCTCTCTCTCTCTCTCTCTCTCTCTCTCTCTCTTCCTTTCTTTATCTCTCTATTTCTCTCTTTGATTTTTAGGGAGGGGGTCGGGGATAGGGGGGGGGGGGTTCGTGTTTTCATGCATATTTTGTATGCTGCGTCAAATAATTGAAATAGTCATGTTTGATTGTACGATATTTGATTGTCTACAAATTACCCCCCCCCCCCCCTTCCCCCCTTTTTTTTATATCGATTGAATTAACAGAGAACATAAGAGTATATTTAATCTTCGTCAAGAAAAGCAGAACATTCTTTAATCTGGGAGTGAATGTGTGACCTTCTAACAAAAGACCAAACACTGCATTTTCCATGGGCCATATCGTCAAATACAATAAGGTGAAATATAGATATTCATCTAACATAGAGCAATGTGATTCTTTAAAAGGAAATTTCCGTCAAATTAAATTTGGCTTTTAAATAGTGAAATATTCACTATTCTTTCCGATTTAAACGGCGATGCTTACTTTCACATATTTTCAAATTTAATAAGGATTATTCATTTGGTGAGAATAGGGAATGAGATTAGCGGAAGAGTAGGGTCCCTTGATTGGACGTCACCCATAGTCTGTGACGTCACCGGCGGAAAAGTTATTAGAGAGAGAACGTCATGTTGGTTGTGCGCATGCGTCTCTCGTCCTCGCTTCCGGTGAAAGCGGCTTGAGACACTTCAAAACCAAATTGACGTTCTCTCTGTAAGGTGACGTCCAATCAAGGGACGCTACTCTTCCGCTAATCTCATTCCCTATTCTCACCAAATGAATAATCCTTATTAAATTTGAAAATAATATGTGAAAGTAAGCATGGCCGTTTAAAAGCGGAAAGAACAATACAAGAAAGTTAAATCACATACTGTCTAAAATCGGCCATTCTCAAATTAGGGACAAACCGTTTTAGGCCCCATCATAATTTGATCCTCAGAAAAACGCTGATGTGTTAATCAGGAGGTCGAGATTCAATCACACCTCAAAGGTCTATAAATGATTGGTGTGAATTTTCTTCTTCCTCAAATTTCTCGGGCACTGATTCATCTACACCTTTTACGATTTTATCCCGCACATCACAAAAATTACGCTCATTATAAACAAAAAACAAAAATACAAAACAAAAAGACAACAGCAAAAAAAAAACCCAAAAACAACAACCCAAAAAAACCCCCAAAAACCTAAAATTTAGATGTTCATTTTCGGTGCATTTTTATACCAATTGTTTAAGGAGGGGTGGTGTGTTGTAGGTTCTTATTAAAATTATATTCTAAAAATCTCATTTTATTATAGAAATATAACTTGAAATTTTAACGTGCTATGTATAATTCTTCTTCCTCTTTCTCGGGCACAGATTAATCTACACCTTTTACGATTTTATCCCGCACATCACAAACCTTTATGCTCATTATAAACAAAAAACAAACAAAAAGACAACCCCCCCCCCAAAAAAAAAACCACCTCAAAAACCCCCCAAAAACTTAAAATTTATAAATTCATTTTCGGGGCAATTTTATACCAATTTTTTTAAGGAAGGGGGGGGGGGGGGTGTTGTAGGTTCTTCTTAAAAATTATTTTCTGATCATCTCATTTTATTATAGAAATATTACTTGACATATTAACGTGCTATGTATAATTCTTCTTCCTCTTTGTCGGGCACTGAATCATCAACACATTTTAGGATTTTATCCCGCACATCACAAACCTTTACGCTCATTATTAACATAAAACAAATAAAAAGACCAACCCCCCCCCCCCGCCGCCCCAAAACAAACAAACAAAAAATAACCCTTAAAATTTAGAAATTCCATTTAGGGGCAATTTTATACCAATTTTTTTAAGTAAGAGGGGGGGGGGGGGGGTTGTAGATTCTTCTTCAAAATTATTTTCTAATCATCTCATTTTATTATAGAAATATTACTTGACATTTTAACGTGCTATGTTGATTTGAACCAGTGAAAAGAGGTCAACCCTTCCAATCTTTGAAATTATTCATGTACATACAAATATTTACTGGCTGTGTTCTCAATGGAAGTTGTGACAAATATCGATGAATATCATATGGAATGTGTATTGATTAATATCCAATTCATTGCTTGCCCTTATTTACCTGATTGGTGGGCGTTATGTAGTATTGTCATATGTGACCCATCGTCTCAAAACGCTCGTTTGTCGGGATGATCCAGACGGGTTAAAGTCAAATTTAATCAAACTTTTAAAAAATAAAAGAAATTTTGGGTTTAATTAATCTTATTATATATAATTAAATATATATATATATATATATATATATATATATATATATATATAGAGAGAGAGAGAGAGAGAGAGAGAGAGAGAGAGAGGGGTGGAGGGGCTATAGATAAAGATAGAAGAGAGAGAGAGAGAGAGAGGGAAGAGAGAGAGAGTGAGAGAGAGAAAGAGAGAGAGAGAGAGAGAGAGAGAGAGAGAGAGAGAGAGAGGGGGGGAGGGGCTATAGATAAAGATGAGAGAGAGAAGAGAGAGCGATAGGGAGAGAGAGAGAGAGAGAGAGAGAGAGAGAGAGAGAACTCTTGAAGTTTATAAAAAGATTAGTTCACCTGATACGATCTCTTGAAATTGTTTTTCAATATCAAAATATGCAATTGTCTCTTAAATGATAAAGCATGGCTACATAATCATAGTCATTTTATTGACATTTTAAGAATGGTAGTATAGACATAACGTTTTACATACGTCTTGCACTGTATGGACTTAGTAATTGACACTTCGCATACGGACAGAGATGCATAATATACGAGATGGAAGTCAGTTTGGACGAATTCAATCCTTCGAGGGGGCGGGGACATACACTCCTGAAAACTAGGTGAGAAGTTGCCAGGCTTCTCCACCAGCAAGAGGAGAAGACACTGGGTGGTAGCGAATCGGCTTAGGTCGAGAACCTTACTTACTTACTTAAAACGCCCCTTGGGGCGCCCAACATGAGCCACAAGTCTTCGCCATTCTGTCCTGTCCTCCATGAGCGTACGCAGCTCCCCCGGGTGTTGACCATTCCTGTGTCATCTAGCAGACAGTCAATGTGTGTTGTATTCTGTCTGCCTCTGTTACTTGTTCTTTCAAGTGGTTCCCATAGCACAAGACTGCTTGCAATCTCCTCCTTGTGTCTCCAGCAGTGCCCTGCAAGTCTCAGTCTTCTCTGTTGTATCTTCGAAGTCACTGGGGGGAGGTCTCCGTAGAGCTCTTCATTTGACATAATGTGCTCTTTCCCGCTTACGTTGAAGACCATCCGCAGCATACGGGTGTAGCAGCCGTCCAGATGCTTCTCGGGGGCTTTTGTTAGAGTCCATGTCGCTGCTCCACATAGAAGCACTGACTCTACCGTTGCCAGGAACAGTCTCTTCTAAATTTCCTTCTGTAGATTTGAGCTCCAGATTTCCATGAGTTTGTGACAGGCACTCCAAGCCAATGAGTTCCTGACAGAGAACCTGACTAAAGGCAAAATCGCTTCATCTGTGGGGACTTTCCACTTGTGCAACATGTACCCGATGTGGGAAAGAACCCGAAACCGCAGAGCATCTAGTTGAACGGTGTGTTGTGACAAAGCTCCCGGGCGGGTTTGCGAGCGCGGTAAAGAATTAGGTACATGAATCCGTTAAAAGCTTTAACGTTTCGAGCATACCACTGGTCTGATGGCCAGGCAGATGTGCGGTAAATTATTGTATATCATCAATAGTCGAGCGCTCCTCTCGTGGCCAGGCGAGGGGTGCCGTAAAGTGGATAACCTCGATTGTAGAGCGTCCTTCTTCTGTAAAAAGGAGGGGGCGTAACAGATGGGTCCTGAGTTCAACTTCTCATCACTGCAAACGTTTTAGTTTTGTGGGGGTTTTTTTACTCCCTATTGTCTCCTGATGATTCTCTACTAAACTAATTTAAAAATCAAAATGTGTTTGAAAAAAATAAAACAAAACAAAACCAAAACAAGAGAAACAAGAACAACCCCCACCCCCAACCCCCCCCCCCCCCAAAAAAAAAAAAAACAACAAAAAAACAACCCAAAGCAAACTTGTCTTTACATCGCCCAACATCCATTACACCCCCCAAAGCGCTTTACAACCGATCATTAGCCAAGAACACGTACCTAACATGCAGAACCATGACGCCTATAGGGTGATATTACTACGGCCAGGTACTCATTTTACTCATGATTATAGTGAGAGAATAATGTGAATAAATAAATAGCCTTTTCCAAGGAATGAGAAATGTGCCGGTTAGAGCGGGTCTCGAACCTTGGACCAGTTGATCCAAAAGTCAAAGGTCATACCACAAGATGAAATCGCCGCATGTATGCCATGGTTGAATTCCAACCCCAATTTCCAATATTATAATAAGTGATAAGTGAGCTTTTATATAGCGCAATATCCACTAAACGTGCTCAAAGCGCTTTACAAGGGGTCCCTGGTCAACAGCAACATTTAACATGTAGGCCGGGACATGACGCCTGTTATGCGATATTACAATTTTTTTCGGACAAAGACATCGCTGGTAACGGCCAGGTACTCATTTTACACCTGAGTACGGTGAGAGAATGTGAGTAAAGAGCCTTCTCCAAGGACTCAACTATGCGCCGAGCGAGGCTCGAACCCAGGACCTTCCGATCCGAAAGCGAGTGTCATACCACAAGACCACATAGCCGCACATATTACGGTAAGCCATTTACTTGTATCGAACGCACGAGCATATATTTGGTGTAGCATCGACTGGAATCTGGGAACGTGAGAATTACTCCATATGGCCGTCTAACAGCATCATCGTTAGATACACATACACATGCAAACACAGACGGACGCAAACACACATATACATACACACAAACACACACACACACACACACACAACCTACACACACAGATACACATACACACACGCGCGTGAGCGCAAATAGAGTGAGATATAAATTAATATAAACTCTCAAAATGAACAAGAATTAGAGGTGGATATATAATTATATATATATATATATATATATATATATATAATAGGAAGAGAGAGAGAGAGAGAGAGAGAGAGAGAGAGAGAGAGAGAGAGAGAGAGAGAGAGAGAGAATAGTTTGACGATAAAAAGATCGAGAGAAAACGTGAATGAGAGATGCGTGTGTGTGTGTTTGTGTGTGGGTGTGTGAGTGTGAGATGGACTATATTGATACACAGATTGATATATATATATATACATATATATATATAATATATATATATATATATATATATATATATATATATATATATATATATATATATATAGGTAGATAGATAGATAAAAATATAGATAGAGATAATCATACATGTTAGTACTAGTAAATAAATAGCATTTATAATTTATTGTATGTTGCCTTCGTTGGCTATTATATATATCCGGCTGAAGCAAAGATGAATTCCACAAAAACGAGATACTTTTCATATATGTGACCCTTCGCCTCAAAACGGTATTAAGTCGAAATGGTTAAGATGTTGAAAATTGAATTCATAGCCAGAAATATCAGACTTGTGTTGAGTTTATATGTTTTATTGAGGAGAATGGATACTATATTTTAGGGTGCTAATGCCAACAATTTATATTTTTGACCAGTTTAACATTTAATTCGTTTTTTAAGCATTTGGTTCGTCCCGACATAATACCGTTTTGAGACGAAGGGTCACATATATAATATTTCATTTCAACAACAACAGTAAGAATCGCTTTATCTCTGTCTTTTTATTTAGATCTTCCTGATATATCGTGCTGAAAGATTTATCCCATGTCATATTTTTTTCAGCAAGTTATTTGCTCATATGACTGTAACTCATTCAACCCTAAAACCGAGTATATCCGTAATTTACCCGGGGTTACTTTTACCCCATGTCTATTTATTGTATTGTTCTGAGAAAAATTATAGGCGTAGTATGAAAGTTAATGTTATTATTCTTGGAATGTTAATGATAGTTGAATAAAACTATCTATGTACATGCTCATTTTTAATATATTTTTTTCCGATTTTGAAAAGTAGCAAAAATCGCAAGGATTGAGTGAGTTAACTCATCAATCAACCTATTTCAAAAATGATATATTATTATAGAGAGAATTTATACCTTTTATGTTTACAACTAGCTCAAGTAAACTGAAATCTGTCTTGACTGCAACGCCATATTTTATAAGAGTAAACATGTCTATTTTGTCGTGTTTGATTGATTATATTGACGATGTTACCGTTCGACTAAAGATTTTTTATAAATTGTGTTCAAAGCGCTTTACAAGGGTTCCCGGTCAACAGCAACATTTAACATGGAGGACGGGAAATGCCGCCTGTTAGGCGATATTACAATTTTTTCGGACAAAGACAACGCTGTTAACAGCCAGGTATTCATTTTACACCCGAGGACTCAACTAAACGCCGAGCGCGAGGCTCGAACCCAGGACCTACCGATCCGAAAGCGAGTGTCATACCACAAGACCACATAGCCGTAATATTATTGAATTTGCCATGAAATGATTAGATCCTTCAAATATCGGTGAATTAAGATGACATTCAATTGTTTAAATACTTTTTCATGGTGTGAAAAAATGAAATGTGATTATTTAACCAGTAGAGTTTTGACCAATCAAAACATGGAATGTGTGACACACCTTCACACGTCCTTGGACAAACATATTTGGTTGTTTATAGACAATTACGTGAATTATATCGACCTGTCTCTGATCATTGTTATTGTTTTTATACCGTCAAATGGGTGAATAGTTATCATACGAGTGTCTCGATCATATTTTCAACGTTTAAGTTTACACATAATTTTTCGTGTTGGTTCTTTGTTAATCAAGCGGTAGAACAGTGGGTATTTTGCATAGACACATGACATACCATCGATAGTAAAACCTGTGTTATTTGCAATGTTTACCAATCACCGCCCTTGTTTACATTATGTCAACTGTCCGAGAGGCGTGGCTGTGTTCTCTTCCACTAGGTGTCCATATTATGAATGTGGGTTCTTTTCTTATCATCAGATTTGTCCATTTATGCAAGGCAG
>NC_088364.1:75700528-75705528 GCF_034508935.2 Berghia stephanieae | reverse complement strand
AAATAAATAAATAAATAATCGTATTTCTGGTCCGCTTCGTTTTAACTTCACTTCTACGTGTATACTTCATCTCGACTTAAACCAGACTGTTAGATATATTGTTTTCAGGACCCTTGCTCTTTCTCAATCTCTTTCTCTCTCTCTCTCTCTCTCTCTCTCTCTCTCTCTCTCTCACTCACACACACACACACATACACACACAATCTACAACCTCGACTATTACACTTTTTAATAATGTGTAATGAGCATTATCATAATGCAATATCCACTAAGTGCCCAAAGCACTTTACAATGGTTTCCTAGCCAACAGCAATACTTAACATGTAGGTCAAGACATGACGCCTGTTGGGCGATATTGCAATTACTTTCAACAGAACACAACCACACTGTTAACGCCAGGCCGTCTATTTACACCTGAGTGTGGTGAGAGAATGTGAGTTAAAAAGAACTGTTTTCAAGCCCAACTATACCCCGCCCAGAATGGGACTCGAATCTAGGACACTCCTATCCGAAGTTGAGTGTCATACTTAGCCGCACATCTTTCCATTTACATCAACATACGCCTAGCCTAATAACCCAAATTGTTGTTTTTTTCTTATTGTTTTATGGAAATTTTCCAAAACTGACACAGTATACTCCATTATAACAATTTTAAGGAAAATTCACCATTCTCTCAAGTTGCCAAACGTGTAAATTAGTGCACTTAGGCTCACATTGTCTTTACAGAAAATCAAAAATAAAATGGAGAATTAAAAATCGTTCACATAGATAAATATACTAACCACAATGTTTATTTTTTTCCCTTCCCTATCCCAGAATGCATTGCAAAACAACGAACTACTTCCCCATAATCAATACATATCACCAAGCGAGACCGGGAGTCTTCAGAATGTACTCTTGTGTGTTCATCCGTTGAAAAAGACAGGATTCCTAGGATTCTACATTATTATGATTCAACTCGTCTCTGTTTACCTGCCCCGGTCCTTGTACCTATCGATTGGAATTTAATTTTGATCAAATCAATCACACATTTCAACTACGACGGTTTATTCAGTTACGAGAGGCTGTTTTGTTTTTGTTTTTCTTGAAAAGGTATAAATGAACAGTTTGAAATTCGAAAAGGAGACAGTTTAATGTTTCATAAGTTCGTACACTGTTATATTTTACCCTGGATTACAATTATTTTTGGATTACAATATAATTCGTTTTGTGCTGTAATAGGATTGGATACTTTCTACAGCTTTTATATATATATCCGTGTCTTATATCAGATTCTACACTTTGGAATATACGAAAACTATTCTCCGAAAGTCTTATTTTTGTCAAGTTAAAATCAACTTTGACTTCTCGCATCAATTTCGATTTGACAAGAAGATTCCCTCAGAATTGATTCATTTGCCAAATACCTCTAGATATAAAAGGAGTTAAATCAAAATTTTAGGCGCTTAAACGGAAAAGTCTATCGTAAGCGAATCATATAGCTGAGCAAGTCATCAACAAAGGCCATTATTACGACATTATACCCAAGATTTGATTAGTTCTGGGCGAATTTAATTTAACAACGGTTTATGATAAAACCAGAAAGATCAGCTGGAAAATACAATTTATTGTTCATAACGCTTGAATTCGCTCATTGTTTAAAGTGGAAATATAGTCAACTAAGCAATCCTACTGGTGAGACAACTTTTGACAACAAATCCGACATCAGAAGGGTAAATCTACTTTGTCAAGAATATCACCACTAAACTCGTTTCACTGGATATTTTGTTTACATTGACATAGCAACAGGAAGAGGCACAGTAGCAACACAACAACAACAACAACAACAACAACAACGATAACACAACAACAACAAGTGCAACAACAACAAACCACACATCAAAGATGGCCGTTCACATCCCAGGCCTCGTGGCCATTGTCTTGTTCTACCTCCTCATCATGGGCGTGGGGATCTGGGCCTCCAGGAAGTCCAAGAATTCTGGGAATTCTGACACGGAAGACGTGATGCTGGCTGGACGGAATATAGGCATGGTTATTGGGATCTTTACCATGACTGGTAAGTTATAATATACTTTATTTGTCATTACTCTTATCAAATCTAACAATCTTTCAAAATACACACTCACACACACAAACACACACACATACATATATATATATATATATATATATATATATATGTGTGTGTGTGTGTGTGTGTATGTGTGTGTATAGTTATAAATACAAAGACCATGAACAAATGGTGCTCAACTTTATGATAAAAGGAGCTATTTATAAAATATTTCAAGTATAATTATGATTAACTTCTGCAATATTGTTTCGAGCATTCGAGGAAGATGAGAGGGAATACTGGAAACAATTTGCAGAAGTTGATCATAATTATACTTAAAATATGTTATGTTATATATATATGTATGTATAATATATATATATATATATATATATATATATATATATATTATAGTATACCTATACTATATTATAACCAGCTATAGTAGAGCTATACTATAACATTATAACCAGCTTATACTATAGTATAACGAGCTAGTGTAGCTACACTATAGATAGTATGCGCTTGGCTAAGAAGCTCATAACATTGCCATCCGGAAGTATAACGGACCAACACACAAAACTGTGTGTATCCATGAACGTTTATAGTCGGGTTAATACAGTTCAGTGAGCATTACTCATAAACGCGGATGGCAAAAAAAAACAATAACAAAGGCATGAGTGACGTCATCTTCGAACTATCTATACTATATAACGAGCTATAGAATATAGACACACTATATTATAACAAGCTATAGTATATATATACTATATAACGAGCTATAGAATATAGACATACTATATTATAACAAGCTATAGTATATCTATACTATATAACGAGCTATAGAATATAGACATACTATATTATAGCAAGCTATAGTATATCTATACTATATAACGAGCTATAGTCTGGCTCAAGCTACAACGCTGCCGCACGCGTCATTATTATGAAATCATCATCGATTGCCTTGACAATAATAATGCTCCCCCCCCCCCCTCCGCCATACAATCAAACGTGGGGACAATTCTCACACATTTCCACCTACTGTATTATTACTATGATTAAGACTTGCTCCACGATCCTGGGGCGTTAATGGGACGAACACCCCACCTGATCACACGAGCAACGTTCTTGAAAACAAACTGCTCAACACCGACAAAACATATTTATTTTCGGTCTATCCAGAAAACGTATATTTCAAATACCCATTGTAAAATTCATCTATATTTGTTAAATAGTTAAACCCGAGACTTCCTTAAAGGTTTTATACTTTTGGTAAGTTTAGAAATATTTTATTCAATTTATGTTTGAAGTAAAAGGTTTTCTAACCAAAATTAAAGATGTACTTTTTCAGTACACAGATAGATGTATCATAACTGCCAACAACTGCCATGTAATTACTTGTGTAAACCATTACTTTGTCATTGAAGATAACCGATTATCCTCTAGGATAATATTATACTCTATAGTTATAATTTCAATGGAGTAGAAAACCTCATAAATAAAGATTGGTATAACCATAATATTATACTGGCATTTGCGGTAAAGTTTTACAATTCTTTACAAATTCTTTCCTTACCCGATCCTACGTGTACCTATTTTCAGGTCTGGTATCCCGAATTATTATGAATGCATTGTAGTTATGGAACGTATACTCTCAAACTGAAGCTAATTTTTGTTCGATACAACATAAGTTAAATTAGGACAATATTTGAGTTATAGGTTATCAGACCTGCAAATAGGTGAACGCCGACCTGATCCCTTGGAATAAGATTTGTTTCAAATGTTCATGTCAGATTAAATTTAGGCCTAAATTGAGCTTTTATGTAGCGCAATATCCACTAAATGTGCTCAAAGCGCTTTACAAGGGTCCCTGGTCAACAGCAACATTTAACATGTAGGATGGGACATGACGCCTGTTAGGCGATATTACAATTTTTCGGACAGAGACAACGCTGTTAGCGGCCAGGTACTCATTTTACACCTGAGTACGGTGAGAGAATGTGAGTAAAGAGCCTTTTCCAAGGACTCAACTATGCGACTAGCGAGGCTCGAACCTAGGACCTTCCGATCAGAAAGCGAACGTCATACCACTAGACCACATAGCCGCACAACTACTCAAGACCTACTCAACAAAAATAGTTAATTATAAAAGTGTCAATAATACAGTTTCTATGTTTGTCTTTGTAGCTGTTTTGATCCTGGACCCACAAAACAATTTTAAGTCGATCCAGAAAAGTGAGTGGAGCAGGCACTTATGTTAAAACAACAAGAGATGAAGTGAGTAGGAAAGTGCCAGAAGACAATAGAGAATAAAAATGTCGCGGCGGTGATTGGAGTTTAAACCCGCGACCTTACTGGTACGACAACTTCTCCTGGCCGGGGAGAGCGTGACTCCACCGTATGAGCTCTCCACGATCCCGCTGGTAAGGTCGTGGGTTCAAACCCCCATCACCGCCGCGAAATTCGTATTCTCTATTGTCTTCTGACACTTTCCTACTCACTTCATCTCTTGTTGTTAAATTCGATCAGCGGGTGTTGAGTTTTTGATTGGGCATGTCGAAAGATACCCCTTCATCAACAAGTGTTGCAGGATCTGAGAAAGACACTGACGTTCATGAGTCTACAATCTCCAATCGACCATATCCTCTGATCGCATCAGGAAGTCTATGTTTGTTTCCATTATTTTTCCAGTTCCTGGCAGGAGACATGTGACAAGCCATGTCCGTTGTCTTTCTCTGCCTATTTTTCATCAATTTTTCGTTACAAGATCTCTTTCTCAGTATTGATCTTTCGGTATAATAAAATAATATAATATAAACATATAGTAATATAATTATAATATATAATACAAACTATATTATTAGTATATAATTTAATACAAACATAACTGCCCGTTCAATAAACGGGGATGATAAGTCGATCAACTAAAAATGTATGAATCAAGTGT
>NC_088364.1:75693028-75695528 GCF_034508935.2 Berghia stephanieae | reverse complement strand
TGGATACCATATTTTAGGGTGCTAATGCCAACAATTTATATTTTTGACCAGTTTAACATTTAATTCGGTTTTTAAGCATATGGTTCGTTCCGACACAATACCATTTTGAGACGATGGGTCACATATATGAACTATCATCATAGTTTGAGATTTTCAGATAGTCCAAAGCGTAAGCAAGCGATTTAAATCCAAAACAAAGATGATCGAATACAATAATGTATGAATTCAAGGGCGACAATCAGGACAACTCCTTTGTGCGGCTCTGTGTTCTTGTGGTTTGACACTCGCTTTCGGACCGGAAGGTCCTGGGTTCGAGCCTCGCGCTCGGCGCATATTTGAGTCCTTGGAGAAGGCTCTTTACCCACATTCTCTCACCGTACTCAGGTGTAAAATGAGTACCTGGCCTTTAACAGCATTGTCTGTCTCAGAAAAATTGTAATATAGCCTAGCAGGCGTCATGTCCCGTCATACATGTTAAATTTTGCTGTTGACCAGAGACCCCTTGTAAAGCGCTTTGAGCACATTAGTGGATATTGCGCTATATAAAGCTCAATTATATATTATAACTCTTGGCACCCGCTAAATTCCTGTCCTTTCCTTGAGGCTATCGCGTCAAATGTCCTTTTGTCTTCCTTTTCTCCATTGAAATTCTTGGCATACCGCAAAATAACTATAGATAGTATGAGCTTGGCTAAGATTCTCATAACATTGCCATCCGGAAGTATAACGGACAATCCACAAACCTGTGTGCAACCATGAACGTTTTCAGTCAGGTTAATGCAGTTTAGTGAGAACTACTCATAAACGCGGATGGCAAAAACCATAACAAAGACCAGAGTGACGTCATCTTCGTTCTATCTATTGGCAGTTTGCCTAGTTAGAAAAATGCAATACAAAACAACTTTATCTCAATATATTTATTAAAATGGCTTCAAAATTAGGTACTTCAATTCAGAGCCAGTAATCACAGAGAACCGGAGATATTTCCGGTTTTTATATCGTGAAACGAACGAAAGCAATTATGAGTACTTGTCATCTTGTGGAAGGACATTTGTCTATTGTAAAATACTTTCCGCCAAGTCTAACAGACGCAGCTACCATATCCTTGCTGAGTAGATTTGAGGTTAGAAAAAAATAATCTAAACTTCATATGGGATCGATCTTGGTCACTCTGCTTGTGAGGCAAGTGATCTAACGATTCAGTTATCGGGCAACTCAAAATAGTTCTAACTGATCAAAATATTTAAGCATTAAAACTTTTTTAAAGTCTCGGAATTAAATAATTTTGGCAATTTTGGCATTATTTCAATCGATGGATGCCTAAGTACATTGGTGGTATGCTCTTGGAATCTACATCTGATCCCTATTTGTTCCCAGTTCCCCTATGTCTTACTTTTTCTTGGGTGCTTTAATTGTAATTCTAGAACTTTTTACTATCCCATTTTCTTCCTTTTTACTGGCGCTGATATGACCTTAATGTGTTGCAAGCGCCGTAAAACCCTTAAAACAAAAAAAAAAAAAAAACAAAAAAAAAAAAAACAACGATGCATAAAGAAACAAGTTTTCTAGCCAAAATCTAAAAATAAAAGCGTTTTGTCAAAATGGAACAGAAATCAATAGCGTATCCATTCAATGAATGAAGTATGTATGATGGATTGTATATATATATATATATATATATATATATATATATATATATATATATATATATATATATAACAATAGCACCCAGCTTGTGAGGCAAGTGTTCTAACAATTGAGTTATCGTGCCACTCAAAATGGTTCCAACTTGTCTGAATATTTAAGTATAAAACTTTTTTTAAGTCTCGGAATTAAATAATGTTGGCATTATTTCAATCGATCGATTCATGAGAAAAAAAAAAACAACAAATTTTCTTGCCAAGTCTAAAAATAAAAGCGTTTTGTCAAAATAGACCAGAAATCAATAGCGTATCCATTCAATGAATGAAGTAGATATGATGAATTGTATATAGCAATAGCACCCAGTGTGGGGAGGGTGGGAGAGGGAATTGATGGTGGTAGGAAGAGGTGAAGGTTGCAGGAGGGGGGGGGGGAGGGCTGAGTAGGCAATATATCACTTATCAGTGAAGTTGAGAGGGGATACTCAGACCGGAAAAGGGATAGGGGGAAGGGGCTATATAAAGGCAAATAATATCATATATCATGCTAAATTTGAATATAGTCACACCATAATAAAAATATAAATATATACGTTATGATATGATGTTTTACATATATAAGATATCGTAGCATATACAAGAATATAATAATCATAAAAATATTGATTCAACAGAACACCCATTATGTCCAAGTACAAATTGGATAAAATATATCCTTTGCCAGATAAAAAGAATTTAACGGGCTTGCACCCGGGTCATCCAGATTACAGTGCGATGCCTTAACCACTCGGCCACTTCGCCCGCTATATAAAACCACTTAGATAATTATGGCACAGGCAGAAAGAGAAATCGCGTCTTGG
>NC_088364.1:75675528-75683028 GCF_034508935.2 Berghia stephanieae | reverse complement strand
GACCGGTCCTAGGACCGGTCCTTGCGGTTTTCATTTCCCAGGGACCGTAGGACCGTGGTCCTTAAGCTTACCAAGGACTGCCCCGCACTAGTTCGAGCCTCGCTCGACGGATCGTTGACTCCTTGGAAAAAGTTCATTACACACATTCTCTCACCGTACTCAGGTGTAAATTTAGTAACTGGTCATTAACAGCGTTGTCTCTGTCGGGAAAAAAATGGAAATAGCGCCTAACAGGCGGCATGTCTCGTTCTACATGTTACGTGTTGCTGTTGATCAAGGACCCCTGCTTTGAGCTTTGAGGAGGTTTAGTGGATACTGCGCTATACAAAAGCTCATTAATTTATTTATTTATTTATTTATTTTTTAAATAGCGTTGACTAGGTCTATTATGAAAAGAGATAGATCTACTATGTGATTTGATTAGATTTAGTGAAAATGGTATCTTTTATGTTCTTAATATAAAAAACGTTCATCTATTAGTCAATGAAGATATTTTTCACATATGATGTTTCATAAGACTGATTCATTGCTTTACAAATGAGGAACTCTGATACACGAGTATATATCCATTTACGACTTAAAAGAGAAATAATGGAAGAAATCTAAAAAAGGTGTGTTTGAAGGTGTGTTTGTGTGTGTGTGTGTTTGTGCGTGTGTGTGTGTGTGTATGTGAAACAGCCACCAAAACAAGTAGTAAGAAAATTATAGATAGAATGCGTTTGGCCAAGGAGTTCACAACATTGCCATCCGGAAGTATAACGGACCAACACACAAACTCTGTGTAACCATGAACTTTTATAGTCTGGTTAATACAGTTTAGTGAGAACAACTCACAAACGCGGATGGCAAAAACAATAACAAAGGCCTGAGTGACGTCATCTGCATACTATCTATAGGAAAATATATCATCCCCAGTCAAGGCATTGTGTTTTTATTTATTTATTTATTTATTTTTAGATGATTAACTTCTTGTATTTTTATTTCTTCTTTGCCTTTCTACTTTTTCATAGACAGCTTTTCAGATTGTAATCTGACATCGAGGGCTTCTCCACAATTTGTCATTGAGAGAAATAAAAATGATTCAAGAACTTAGATATACGTTTTAAAGATATCACCTGTACAGCTTTTTTTTTTCTTATCGCTACTGTTGAATATTTTTTTAAAGGCTGAGCTTTTATATATAGATAGAATGCGCTTGGCCAAGGAGTTCACAACATTGCCATCCGGAAGTATAACGGACCAACACACAAACTCTGTGCAACCATGAACTTTTATAGTCTGGATAATACAGTTTAGTGAGAACAACTCACAAACCCGGATGGCAAAAACAATAACAAAGGCCTGAGTGACGTCATCTGCATACTATCTATAGCCCGATGTCCACTTAACGTGTTAATAGCGCTTTACAAAAGGTCCCTGACCAACAGCAAAAGAAGCATTTAGAACGACACATGACGCCTGATAGGCGATATATTACAATGTTATTTCTGACAGAGACAACGCTTTTAATGACATTTAAGTACTCATTTTACACTTGACTGAGGTGAGATAATGTGAGTAAAGAGATTTTATCCCAAGGATTCGACTATACGCCGAGCGAGGCTCGAACCCAGAGCCTTCTGAACCGAAAGCGAGTGTTATACAATAAAAGTCAATAGCCTATATTATTTTACGGGAAAGACAACGATTCAGTATTACAAGGCAGTCTTGATTGGACTGATTTCCACAAGGCTTAGGACACCATTCTTCTTCTTCTATCAGCTTATCCCGCATTTTGCAGGGTTGTCATAATGAATGCCACATCTCCATGCATCTGGGTTCAGCGCATCATCTTCCTCCAGGCCCAGTTCCTTCATATCATCCTCTACCTTACCCAACCATCTAGTCTTTGGGCGTCCCTTTTTCCTCTTCCCCTTTGTTTGTAAGTCCAATGCTTTCCTTCCCACGTACCTACTCCCTCTCTCGTCTCTTTACATGTCCGACCATTTTAATCTATCTTCTCTCATCTTTATTGATACACCATTAGGACACCATTGACTGACCTAATAACCATTGGTGTCCTGGCCAATGCCTAAAGCCTGCAGCCCACAATGTCCTAACGAGCTGCTTGCTTATCGTGGCTCAATGACGTGGGTAATCTTGGCAATTGACTGCTATTGTTAAGGGAATAATAATATTGTTACTACCGACAGTTAATCGGAAAAAGTTAACGATAAGGTGGCCACCATAAAGGAAATATTTCAATATAACGACCTTACTACTTGGAATTGGAAAATAATTCGTAGTTTTCAAGGCTAATAATATAGTGGACATTATAACTACTTTTAAAAATTGAAGACTTGTGTTTAAATACAATACATTAACACTTTGATCTCGTTTATATACTAGCTCTGGCAAGAAAACTTATAGAGAAGTAAAAGTTTTGTTTTTAAGTTAACCCAGATAAATATCGTAAATATGTGTTGCCATATTTAGGTAGGATTGAATATCTGATTGGTGGTCAACATAGTGTATAATAGGATTCAGTAGCCTGATGTCACGTCCGCCTGGCAACCAGCAGCTTGGTTCTAAACCAATAAAATCGATCCTTGTTAATCTTTATGCTGGTTAACACTTTTTCACATGTCATGTGATCAGAATGTATAAGAGTGAAAACATGATCAGATTTATATTGATTTTCTCCTCTGGATACACTTCTATGCTCGTCGGAGAAGTATTTCATAAGGGCGTCTGCCATTGATCCGATAGTTTAGAACCAGTTACTAATTTATTGTGTGTCATTACGAGGGAAGTGACGTCACGTCTGTTGAAGTCTATTGCCCGCTTGGACGAAGGCCAGATAGAGTGACTACTTGACCATTCATTGTGAATGAATGCTTCATCGCTCCGAACACACACACACACACACACACACACACACACACACACACTAACAGGCGCCCTTTCTCCTCGGACTTCTAGACAAAGGAACAAGGGAAACTTTTCCACCATCAGAGGGTACTGCCAATGTTAGATGTGCGACTATAAGGTCTTGTAGTATGACACTCGCTTTCGAATCGGAAGGTCCTGGGTGAGCGCATAATTGTGTCCTTGGAGGAGGCTCTTTACTCACATTCTCTCACTGTACCTGACGTTAACAGCGATGCATGAGTCTCTCTCTCCGAAAAAAAATGTAACATCACCTAGCAGGCGTCATGTCACGTCAAAAATGTTAAATATTGCTGTTGGACAGGGATCCCTTGTAAAACGTTTTGAGCACATTTAGTGGATATTCCGCTGTATAAAAAAATCTCAAAAGCTCAATGACCATATATATTCCGAAATCACATGACGTAGAGGTTTGCTAGTAGTAAATGTTTATTCACCATTATAATTATAGAATCGGAAAGTTTGTCAGTCACAGACATGACACTATGTATTCTTGTTCCAAAGTTACTTGTAATATTCCTCGTAGCTTGGTTTGTAGATCGCCAGCCTCACAACCAAATAGGAACCAAAAAGGTCACGTGTGTATCTAATTTTATACCCTTTCTGTCCTTCCTGCAGTGGCTGAATGTGGAGTCTTTTAGATCTTGCCAAAAAGAAAAAGAAACGAGTTCGCAATAGACTGATGCCGTATCCAAAGAGTAACAAAAAAGTCATGCTATTAGATTAACTCTCTCAACCCTAACACCGACTATATCTGTAGTTTACCCGGGTTGCTTTTACTCAATGCCTATTTATTACATTTTTATGAGACAAATTATAGACATAGACGTCTAATATCAACGATATTGTTTTATAGTTTTTTCCATGTCAATGGTAGTTGGAAAAAAAAGATCTATTTACATAATCATTTTAATGCATTTTTTTTCCAATTTTGAAAAGTAGCAAAAATGTCTAAGATTGAGTGAGACAACACGTCAGAATCCAAAATTAATGAGCCTTAAAACTCTGTAGGTTATCTCTAAATCTCTAAATCTTTAACAGCTGATTTTTTACAAATTGTAAAAAAGTGTCCGATTCAGTCCCAAGGCATCACATTATTCTTTTGTTGAGTTAGGGAATTGTCCAAATCAATGCAACATTCCATGTTACTGATTATCAAAAAGACAAGGGCAAGACTTCAACGTACATAAACCGGGATAAGAACCCCGAGATATATTGTCTTGAATTCAAGGCATTTCATTTTCTTTCCGGCGTTAAGTGCATTCCTCTCTCAAACCAAGGGCAGCAATAATGGTAGGAATTCTATTTTCCGTTTCACACGGAAAAAAAATATTTAAAAAGTAAGACGCGACATTTTATAGACCTTGTAAAAGAGCAATTTGGCCGAGTAGGTGGCCCTATTTGGAGAGTTAATGGCATCAAAGATTCTACATCGTTATCATTTCCCTTCAAGGGGAGAAAGGGAAATCAAGGGAGATGACTCGATTTAAAATAAATTGAAGGAAAAGAAAATATAATATATGTTGTAAGTAATATACCGTTGTTGGAAACCACATTTATGTATGGAGGTAGAAGGGATGTATAAATTGATAGATGATAATTACAACAATAATGATAATAATAATGATAATAATAATAATAATAATAATAATAATAATAATAATAATAATAATAATAATAATAATAATGATGATGATGATGATGATGATGATGATGATGATGATGATAATAATAATAATTCTCCTCCTCCTTCTTCTTTTTCTTCTTCTTCTTCTTCTTCTTCTTCTTCTTCTTCTTCTTCTTCTTCTTCTCCATCTTCTTCTTCTTCAAATTTGAACAAACATATACAAGACAACATTCGTACCACAATCTATAATATCAATTAATGTTTTTTCGTTTGACTAATGACAGTAATTTTACCCAGTGCTTTGAACTCAGCTTTGCTGTCTAGTCACATGACATTAACCTTGTCATTACCAACTATAGGAAAATCGTCACATTCGTTACGATACAACCAACAATTTTTCTTATTCAAATTTCTCTTTTACTTCATAAAAGTTCAAGAAAATGAACAATGTGTTGTAGAGCATGTTTTGCTAAAGAAAATATGTATCGCGAGAACTTTACTGCTATTGTGTTTGAGTGATAAAAAATCTATTTTTGTGTCATTTGGAAGTGAAGTTTTGGGGAAAATCATGAAAATAGCTGGTAAGGAGAGGGTTAAGATCCCGAGTCATCATTTTTAGTATTTCTAGTTTAAAAAGAAAGTTACAAATACCCAAATATCATTTTCTTTAATATATGCATTGGTTTTTTCCCAGTAAAAGATGGAAATTTAATCCGAGTTTTATATTTGAAAATAGTTCGGATGGTAGAGCATTGTCTTCACAGGCAAACGGATACATGTCGATCCCAGGTGCAGTGGAGATTTATTTTGAACCCCCCCCCCCTCCCCCCAACCTCCCCTTGAATTCAGAACTGATAGGGCAATACTATTGGGTCTCAAGGAACGCGTGTTGTGTTAGAATGGCGCCGTGTCCAAATGGTAGTAAATTGTAGTTATTTTTCGTTTAACGTGAAAGTAACTAGAATGTTCTAGGACTCCGTGAGTCGTAAGGCTCAAAACGACAAGCTGAGTGGCTGAGAGGTACGGTCTTTGCTTCGTACCCGAAAGGAACCGAGTTCTATCACCCGCCGTTGCGCTGTGTGGCCTTGAGCAAGTCACCTCGCCCTAGCTCAATTTACGGCGCTGCCCTGTGGCTGATGCTGGGTTATTCCAGTCTGCCCTAGACAGACCCTAGAGACACATTTCCCCCTATGGTATGAATAAAGGGAATTTTATTTATTTATTTATTTATTTTTATTTTATTCTATTCATTTATAGAATTGTTTTGAGATATGTAGTCAGTTTCCAGTTTTCAGTTCAGTAGGCTATTATATTCTAAAGGATAGAACCGTTCTGGTGGGAGTTCAGGGTATATAATATATTTTTAGATTATTCTCAATGCAATAATAATTTAAACGTTATCTCGATCTTTTATTTGTTCAGGGCCTGTGCTTGCTTTATATTATATAATGTGTTTGTCGATTAGGTGGTGGCTGTTTGTTTGTTAGCGATTTCATAATAAGATATTATAGTGGAATTTTAACTTTCTGACACAGCTTCATTTACTTTATTTATGAGTTAAACCTGATGGCCAAAGATGTCGAGAACACAAGGTAGTGTAAACAATAGATCGGGGGATAGAATAAAGAGATAAAGGGGGTGTGAAACGTTTGGAAGAAAATAACGGTAAGGTGTGAGAAATACGAGGTTGAAAACAATGGGCGGGGAGGGGGGAAATGACAGGAAGAGAAAGAAAAGAAAGATATATATATATATATATATATATATATAGAGAGAGAGAGAGAGAGAGAGAGAGAGAGAGAGAGAGTGAGAGAGAGAGAGAGAGAGAGATGGGGGGGGGGGGGGCGAATAGAGAGATATATAGAGTTAAAGAAAATATTGATAAATAAAATTATTTTTAAAAGGAAAGGGAGAAATGATATGATGAGAGGGTCGGGAAAAGAATGGGAGAAATTGAAATGAAAATGAAATGAAAAATGATATAATTCCTTATCAGGAATGGAGAGAAAGATTAATGATAGAAAGAGACGAGACACAAAACATAGATTTTTTAACAATCATCTTATAAAGAATCCATTTTATTCATCCCCAAAGGCGAATGTTTAGGGTCTATTCCAAGGGAAATCTGAAATAACTTAAAGTTTCAGCAGCAGCTTTGCAGCGGCGCAAATTCGGGCGATTTGACTGGCTCAAGGTCACGCACCTCAGCAAAGGGAATCGACATTGGTACCTTCTGACGATGAGATAAAGGCCATGCCACCCTGCCACACATTGGCCTAGAATGAGAGAAAGATAATGATTGAAAAAAGAAGGTATAGATATACAGAATGACGAAAAAGAAGCATAGAGAAAAATAACGCTTAGCGAAAGGGGAGAAAGGCGAATTGTGAGAGGAAAAAAAATAAAAGAAAGAGGAGACAACGATGGAAAGAAAGAGACAACGGGGAAGAGAGAGGGAGAGAGGAATGGAGAGTGGGGAGAGACACAGACACATAAACGCAGAGAGAGAGAGAGAGAGAGAGAGAGAGAGAAAGAGAAAGAGAAAGAGAGAGAAGTGTATATATATATATATATATATATATATATATATATATATATATATATATATATTAGAGAGAGAGAGAGAGAGAAAGAGAGAAGTGTATATATATATATATATATATATATATATATATATATATATATTAGAGAGAGAGAGAGAGAGAGAGAGAGAGAGAGAGAGAGAGGGGGGGGAGAGAAAGGCGATCGGAGACATAGAATAAAGAGGCAGTAAAGTGGAAATGGGCGCGAATCCCCCGAGGGGAATGTGATAATCAGTTTCCCTAGTGGAGGAACTCAAATCGTTTAGGCTTGAAGGGGCTGGGAAAAGAAATTGGTCCCATTTAGACTAGAACTCGACGCCCTAAAACTGCCAGTCATGGAGTATAAAAGGAAACATGCGAATA
>NC_088364.1:75633028-75655528 GCF_034508935.2 Berghia stephanieae | reverse complement strand
CCTATATATAGATGTGTAAATTAATTCATTCATATTTACGTTTGATTGTAAAGTTTATATTCATTTCTTTTTTTTTTTTAAATTTAGATCAACATTAAGATGAATCCAAAATAAAATGATTTGTAAATATTTTGTTGTAAAAAATCTGTAATCTGTTATATCGTTAATTTTCTGTATTGAATTTGTTACAATATTATGTATAATCATTTGAAGTAAATTATTACGTTGATTTTATACAGTTTGACAAATTATAAGCATTTTTACATTTTTTATACAATCTGATTTACACTAAGAATGACATAAATGTAAATGTGTTTTTTTTTTCTTTTTATTTAACTAATCCTCCTTTTATCTTTCTATTGTGATTTGTGACGCATCTTGTCAATTTGGTTTGACCGTCGGTGTGAACGTTATGGAGGAAATCGACTTTAAATTCATCAGGATTAAAAATAGCAATGTTGTTTTTATGGACTGTAAGAAACGAAACGTAATTCATCATCATCATCATTGCCTTTTTCACCCTGGGTCAGGGTATAGGCCACAGACAAACAGTTTCCATCCTTCTCTATCCTGAGCCAACTTTTTTATCTCATTCCAGGTCTTACCACTTCTCTGTATATCAGCTTCTTTAATTCTTCTCCATGTTCCTCGTGGCCTTCCCCTTGATCTTCTGCCCTGAGGGTTCCAGTCCAATACTTTCTTTGTTATCGAAGCTGCTTGTTTGGCGAAGACGTCATCGGGTCAGCAGAGTCCTTTCGGCTTTGTCTGTTGTCCTTCATAAATTCTGTAATTCCAGAAACTCTTCGGTCGCCCAAGCTAAAAAAAGGATTTGGTTTGTCTGTCTGTGTTTCTGTAACGGTTTGAGTTTAACGGAAAGGGGTGTTAACCCTTTGCCAACCCCAACCTGGAGGACCAGGTGACTCAAAGATGGGGGAATCACACACCATTAGTCGCCTTTTACGACACGCTGGCTTGGCGTTGGGCTATTCTTGACCCTCTCAGTTGAGGGATCCCGGACACCACACGGGGAAATCTCTCTATTAATAATAATAATAATAATAATAATAATAATAATAATAATAATAATAATAATAATAATAATAATATTAATAATAATAATAATAATAATAATAATAATAATAATAATAATACTAATAATAATAATAATAATAATAATAATAATAATAATAATAATAATGATAATAATAATTTAGAATTAATTCCTTTAATCTCTCTATTAAAGGAATTTATTCTAAATTATTATTATCATTATTATTATTATTATTATTATTATTATTATTATTATTATTATTATTATTATTATTATTATTATTATTATTATTATTATTATTAAATTATTATTATTATTATTATTATTATTATTATTATTATTTTATTATTATTATTATTATTATATTATTATTATTATTATTATTATTATTATTGTTATTATTATTATTACTATTATTGTTATTACTATTATTATTATTATTATTATTATTATTATTATTATTATTATTATTATGATTATTATTATTATTATTATTATTATTATTATTATTATTATTATTATTATTATTATTATTATTATTATTATTTATCATTAATCTTTAATTCACGATCTCTCACTTTGTTGAACATTCTCTTCAAACGCAAATGGACCGAGATTTTTTTTATGAGCCCTCCCCCCCCCCCCCACTCTCCCTGTCCACTCAGCAGTGATTGGGTAGCCGGGTCTGTTAAATTTAGCATAAAGTACTTAACGAAAGACTAGCGTCCTAACCAAAGCGTAGCAGGTTATCGCTATTGTTTTACGCGATAGAAACAACAGGGATAAACTTCGGCTCCAAGAGAGCATTTTGCTCTAAATGACTACTTTTTAAAAATAATTGAAATTATAGAATTATATGTCCATTCCGACAGAGTATCGTTTTGACACGATTGGTCTCATTTGGTATTGTTAAAGGGTAAAGGTCAAGGTGAAATGTATTAGACTAGTTGACTGGTTGAAGTATGTTTTGTTATATTTTAAGTATACTTTGTTTTCGTCCTTCCATCCTTTAAGAATGTCAACCAGAAAACTCGCCCTTCAATAAATTAAATATCGATCGATTAAAATGACCGTATCTTGTCAAAAACTCTTATAATATCTGGGATTTCAATCTAAGAAGTATTTCTGAAGGCCCAGGTTTTAGAGAATTTGACAAAATGATGGTAATTTTAATCGATTGATATTAGAAGGAGAATGTTAATTCATAACAAAAGTATTTTTAAAATGAATTTTTTCAAAACATTACGGCGTTATTTCAACTTCTCTTCCTCATCTTTTGTTTTGCTGTGACATATTCTTTTCTTTCTACAACAATCTTTAACCCTCTGCTTACCACCTACAGCAAAATCGTCACATATGTTACGACACAATATACATTCTTCTTCTTCAGATTTATTTTGTACATCAACCAAACTTTGAAGAATGATCTTTGTTTAATTAGTATGAACATAAAGCTGTTTTGTAGAGAGCTAGTTTGAGTTTTAAAAAATCATTTTTTTCTGCTAGGTTAGCCTGTCATCTTGGGAAAATACTGAAAATCACCGGTAAGGAGAGAGTAAAGTAATATCTACTTGAAAGCTTCGTGACCATACTCCTCAAAAAGACAAGGTTTGCCTCAGATGAATCATGTTCAGATGCCTCAGTTGAATCATGTTCAGATGCATCAGATGAATCATGTACAGATGCCTCAGTTGAATCATGTTCAGATGCCTCAGATGATTCATGTTCAGATACCTCAGATGAATCATGTTCAGATGCCTCAGATGAATCATGTTCAGATGCCTCAGATGAATCATGTTCAGATGCCTCAGATGAATCATGTTCAGATGCCTCAGGTGAATCATGTCCAGAGATGTTTACAAGTTTACTAGAAAAGAATATGTTGTAGCGGGACCGCAATGATATATTTTCACGTGTAGCATCTTGATGTATCTAATTGTTTTTATAAATATTTTAAATGATGAATTAGCCCTCTCCTTTACCACCTATTGGAAAATCGTCACATTTGTTACGATGTAACCGTCACTTTTCTCATCCAGATTTCATTTCTGTTTGCTATAGCTATAAAAACTTGACATTCTGTTATAGAGCTCTTATTGTCGAACAATATTACGTATAGAATGTGCTTGTTGCTTTTCTGTTAGAGTAAGAAATGTCTGTGATTTTGTGTTGGGTGGGTGTGAAATTTTGGGGGAAATTCTGAAAATGGCTGGTAAGGAGAGGGTTAAAGAAGATGTGTTGCCTGTTTTTCTTGCACTCCAAGACTAATCTGAGAGTCATTTCTTTAACTACTATTTATTCTACTACTTGTACAGCATTATGGTTTGTTTATCTCATGTTCACCATGTCCAGAACTTACTGGACTCCTGATATCTTATTTGCCCCACTTAATAAGGCTCAATGATTGACTGCTTACGAGGATATCACCGGCAAATGGCCAGAATTTTTACGTAGCCATCGTAAAGTTATAGCCTGACACTGAAACCCAAAAAGACTGGCATTTTGACGTCATTATTTGGTTTTTGCACCGCCTACTGAGTTGTCGCTAGTAGAGCTCATGGAAACAATAAGTGGTCTCATTGGTTGAACTATTGAATACAACTCATGATTGTTTTCTTTTGGGGCCAAAGACTGGCATTTTGACGCCATTGTTTTGGTCAGTGTCAGGCTATAAGTTAACGATGGCTACGATTGTTAGGACTGTTTGTTAATGAAAAGAGTGTTAACTATTTGAAGCGACCAGACACGAAGCCATTTGGCTATTATTAAATTATTAACAAATATAATGCGAGGGCCTCTCAGTTTCATTGTCGTAATTTTTAATGTAATTCATGGCAGGGAAAGGGGGTGGGGGGGGGGGTGGTGGCAAGGTCGCTCAGCGATACAGTCTTTGCTTCGTACCCGAAAGGTACCGTGCTCGGTCACCCACCACTGCTCTGTGTGGCCTTGAGCAAGCAAGTCACCTCGCTCTAGCTCAATTTGCGGCACTGCACTGTGAATGACGCCTGGGTTATTCCTGTCTTTCCTTGGAATAGACCCTAGAGACATATTTTCCCTGTGGGATGAATAAAGGGATCCTTTTAAAAATATTATTTATTTTATGTATCTTATTTTGATGATTAGAGTTTATTATTATAATTGATTTTGTATCCATTAGTTCTGAGGAGATAAGTAGGGAATGAGATTAGCGGAAGAGTAGCGTCCCTTGATTGGACGTCACCTTACAGAGAGAACGTCAATTTGGTTTTGAAGTGTCTCAAGCCGCTTTCACCGGAAGCGAAGACGAGAGACGCATGCGCACAACCAACATAACGTTCTTTCTCTAATAACTTTTCCGCCGGTGACGTCACAGACTATGGGTGACGTCCAATCTAGGGACGCGACTCTTCCGCTAATCTCATTCTCTATAATGACGTATACACAACATTTCGTCAAAGGCGTCATGTTACTGGAGAAAACTTTTATATTGTGTACATGTGTCATCAGGTGTATCCCAGTATTAAAACGAACTGAATATAATGTAAAATGTATGTTTGTGACAATGCCGAGCATCAATTTAAATATCAGATATTCCTCTTGTCTTCCTCTCGTTTGCTTAGATTTCGTTGTTTCTAACTACTTCTAATAGGCTTCAACAGTCGTGACGTCACTTCCCTCGTAAAGACGCATAGTCACTTAAAACTGGTTCTAAACAATTGGATCAATGGCGGACGCCTTTATGAAATACTTCTCCGACGAGCATAATATAAGTGTATCCAGAGGAGAAAAAAACATTATAAATCTGATCATGTTTTGCCTTTTATACATTCTGATCGCAAGACATGGGAAAAGGTTCTAGCCAGCATGAAGAATAAAAAGTACCGATTTTCTTTGTTTAGAACCAAATTGTTGGTTGCTGGGCGGACGTGACATCAGACTATTGAATCCTATTATGCGTCTAACGCCTACCAGTCTTATTTCTTTGCGAAAATTATTACTTTCCAATTCCGTCTTCGGTAAGAAAATGAAAGGTAAAGAGTAACAAAATGCATATTCTGATCAACACTTGAAACAATACATTACGTAATTCAATAAACCTTTTTTGCCCTTTCAAGTTTTATACCATTCTAGTTACTCTTCCATCCACTGCTTCATGCAGTCGTCCATCACTGGTCCAAATTCTCTAAAAATATTTCAACGCCAAATCACAGAAGTCCTGCTACATAAATAACAGAGAATGCCTTTCCTTTTCTATGGTTTAATCCTAGAATTTCATCTTTAAAACAAATGGATCAACTGCTTTATAAACAAATTCTGTATGTTATTGTGAATAATGAACTTCTTTAAGTTCTCTGATTTCTTATGTTTAAAAATGGGTCCATTCTCCTTCGTGTTTATAGTAGCTCAAAGCACCTAACAAGATTCTGAGCAAGTCATAATATGTCTTCATCTCGTACATACCTTGGAATTTCACAATTCAAATCAATTTACGTGTCGCTTTTTGAGCGAGCGAATTATCCATTAATTTTTGGGGGTATCTAAATAAAGAAGTTGTATTATTGTGTGCTTCAAATTCCTCAAAATGGGTCCAGTCTACTTTGTACATGAAAAAAAATTTCGTACCCCCTAACATTTGACTGATTAAGTTATTTATGATAATTTGGAATAATACACTCATTGACATGTTTAGGGACAATTTTTCAGCAGTGTCGTGCAGGCTATGGTCGCGTTACAATGACAAAAAAGTGATAAAATGACTATAAACTACTGTATTGACTTATACATTTGATTTGTACTGTTATTGTCGTACAAGCATAAAGACTATTAAATCAATGTCATGCAGGCTCTAGGCGCGTTACAATGACATAAAAGTGATAAAATAAACTATAAACTACTGCAATGGTTTATACATTTGACTTGAACTGTTATTATCGTACAAGCATAAAGACTATTACATCAATGTCATGCAAGCTTTAGGCGCGTTACAATGACAAAAAAAGTGATAAAGTTAATATAAACTACTGCAATGGTTTATTCATTTGATTGAACTCTCTTTATCGTACAACCAAAAAGATTGTTAATTCATTGGAAATGAATGTCTCATACTTCGTGTAAATACAATAATATTGTTCATATGAATATTTTATGTGACCAATCGTCTCCAAACGGTATTATGATGGACCAAACCTATAGTTTATAACCAGTTAATTGCCCGTACTCTGGAAAGACAAAGACACGTAATTAAAAATTTGGCCAGAAAAATCTTCTTCCAAATATCGATCGATTTAAATGACTCTCATCTTGGCAAAAACTCTCAAACCTGAGACCTCACGAGCTCTTCATTGAAGTCCCAGGTTTGAGAGATTTTGCCAAGATGAGAGTCTTTTAAATTAATCGATATTTGAAGGACGAGATTTCTGGCCAAATATTTATATACGTGCCTGTCCAGAGTTTGGCAGTTAAACTGGTTGAAATTGAATTTTAAGCTAAACTTGTAAAATTTGAGTTGAGGCAAATACCACAATATCAAAGTGATGCTTAGGTGCTTGAAGCTGTTTACTCCAAAAAGAAAAAAAAAAGTGAATATAACGGCTTTGAACAAGAACAAAAATACAAATCACGGAACCTTTCATGATCAAAACCCTTCTTCAGACAATAATAAAAACATGACTACGTCATTTAAATTCCAGAGAGACAACAGAACGTATTTCCTGGCATGTCTTGTTGGACGCTGGTTAATGAGATATTAATGTTTTGTGGGGGTTTTTTTATATTAGCTGAAGAACCGTATTGATCCTGAAACTATGTTTGGTATTTCGTTCTTTTTCAAAGCTGCTCTATTCATTGTTTGTTCATTACGTTTTTATAGTAAAAAAATAAATTTCATCATAAAACGGAGCGCGAGATTAATTTAAAATTTACGGTTCGACTAACTGCTTTGTTGTGTGGCCCTGAGCAAGTCACCTCGCCCTTGCTCACTTTGCGGCGCTGCTCTGTGTCTGACGCCTGGGTTATTCCAGTCTTCCCTTGGAATAGACCCTAACGACAAATTTCCTCTTGGGGATGAATTTATTAAATCTATTTTTTAAATCTACGTTTAAAAAAACACGTATATTTTCCTTTTGTAGTCATTCATTTTTATTCATCTATCAAAGTCCGACAAAATACCGTATGGATGCGATCGGTCACTTATTTATGTTTTATTTGAATTGCATAATAATATTTTATTTCAATGCTATTTATCATGCTTAGATTTTATAGTAGCGGTTGTGATTGCTTTCATATGTTGAATTGTTTCGTGTTTAATAGACGGTCTGCGATGATAATGATTTTTCTAGAATATCAAACATTCCCATGTTGAAATTCCAGCATGAATCTGTATGTTGTTGACGTCCTCTCAGAAAACAAATGACATTTTCCAACGTTTGGCCAAAAAACCTCACCCTTCACATATCAATCGAGTAAAATGATTCAAATGAGAGCGATCTTTATTCATGTTTTCGTCCAACCGAGTCATAAATCACAAGATTTGCTGAGGTCCAACGATTGGACATTTCTTAAGCCAAATGTAAACACGCTGCTTTGTTGATGAAACTTGTAAATATACCCATGTGTCAAGCTGAACAAAATGACCAATCAAGATGAAAGATATTATTTCAAAAGCTGTGAATACTTTTTACTATGTGGGTCATTATGAGCACATTTTAAAGATAAATAAAGACAAATTGAGCTTTTAAATAGCGGGATATCCACTAAACGTGCTCAAAGCGCTTTGCAAGGGGCCCCTGGCCAACAGCAACACGTAACGTGTAGGACGGGACATGACGCCTGTTAGGCGATATTACAATGTGACCAATGACCTGGAGCACATGGAAAGGGAATATAGATCATCCCCATTGGCACAAAGTCTATAATCTGGGATCCCTTTAAAGGCATCGAATTGGAGAGTTTTGGACAATAGGGAATGAGATTAGCGGAAGAGTAGCGTCCCTTGATTGGACGTCTCGGGAGGAGAAGTTATTTGTAAACAAACCAACTACAAGCCAGGTGCTCCAAATACAAAATTTATTATTCATATTTCTGTACAAAAATGCATATCATAATCAACGTTATGCTTTTTGTACAGAAATATGAATAATAAATTTTGTATTTGGAGCGCTTGGCTTGTAGTTGGTTTGTTTACAAATAACTTCTCCCCCGGTGATGTCCAATCAAGGGACGCTACTCTTCCGCTAATCTCATTCCCTATAAGAGCGTCATTTTATTTGATCAATATTTGAAGGACGAATTTCCAGGCCAAAATTCTTAAAATGTGTTGGGGTTTGTTGTTTCTTGTTTGAGAATACGGCAGTATTGTATTATGTCTTCGTCCTTGTTGCCAGAGATTCGCTTGTCAAAGCTTCATTAGATTTCCACGAACATTATGCTATTTCTACAATGAAAATACACTTTTTTATTTTGGCCGAGAAAATATAACTTAGACTAATATGAAAAGTGGTTTCAAAAACTGGTCAAATCAATTCCATTTTATGGGATTTTTCGTCTATGAGCCAAATCAAAACGTGGGCTTTTCCCAATCATCCATTTTTTCACCAACTTACTTCAAAAGTCCTTTATGTCGTACTCTGGAAAAATCCATTTTTAAACAATTTGGCCAGAAAATGAATCCTTCAAATATCGATCGATTTCGCCAAATTTTTAAATATGGGTTTTTCCAGAGTACGACAGTATTGGGGTTTATTTTAAGGTAGATAAACAATATTCGACATCTTAAAATAGAAAAAAAAAATTTTTTTTGACATTTGATAATCAGACCTTTCATATTGAGATATTAAAATTACACTAAACCCGTCAAAATCTCTCGTACCAGATTTTTTTTCGTTTCAGGCAGTTAAGAAATATTTTGACAAGTTGGAGTCATTTCAGTCTACAGGAAATGAGATTAGCGGAAGAGTAGCGTCCCTTGATTGGACGTCACCTTACAGAGAGAACGTCAAAATGGTTTTGCGCATACGTCTCTCTCGTCCTCGCTTTCGGTGAAGTGTCTGATGCCGCTTTCACCGGAAGCGAGGACGAGAGACGCATGCGCAAAACCATTATGACGTTCTCTATCTAATAACTTCCCCGCCGGTGACGTCAAATCAAGGGACGCTACTCTTCCGCTAATCTCATTCCCTATAGATATATCAAGCAAATATTTTCTGGCCAAAATAAAAATAAACATATTTTGTGACTGTACAGCATTATGCATTTCAGCCAAACTCTAAGAATATCATCTTATGCCTTACATTGTGCTAAACAATTTGGTTGATCTATAGCCAGTTCTTTTTTGTTCCATGCATTGGTCACCTGTGGAGAAAAAAAGCATGTGAAAGCTACGACAACTTGAAGATTTGAATTTCTAAACATGCTGCCAAGTCATATTTTCATCAGTTAGAGAAAACCGCATTTTTTTGGGTCATCTATTTAGTGACTTACATAAAATAACACTGATTATCTATATAGCTAAATGGCTTTACGAGAGAAGATATTTTAAAGGATGTAAGAAAGAAAATCTGGATATAATTACATCATATTGTTAAACGCAATGAAGTCACTGAAGCTCAGTATAGGAAATGAGATTAGCGGAAGAGTAGCGGAAATGCATCATGCATTTTTGTACAGAACTATGAATAATAAATTTTGTATTTTGAGCGCTTGGCTTGTAGTTGGTTTGTATACAAATAACTTCTCCGCCGGTGACGTCCAATCAAGGGACGCTACTCTTCCGCTAATCTCATTCCCTATTCAATGAGTGTTGAAAAAGACACATGTTTTACGACAACCGTTCAAAAATGTTCGTAAACAAACAGAAGTTTGAAACCAAAATAAATGTTATCAAGAAGCAAGGATAAAATTAAATTAGTATTTCCGTATTGAACACCAAACATTGCTTAACTTTTTAACCCTCTCCTTACCAACTATAGGAAAATCGTCACATTCGTTACGATACAGCCAACATTTTCTTATTCAAATTTCGTTTGTACATCATAACATTTAAAGAAAATGAACAGTGTGTTGTAGACCATGTTTTGCTGAAATAATTACGTATGGCAAGAACGTACTGCTATTGTGTTTGAATGATAAAAAAATATATTTTGTGTTAGTTTGGTGTGACGTATTTGGGAAAATCCTGAAAATGGCTGGTAAAGAGAGAATTGAAATGCATTGGTAAAAGACGTTAGAAAACGCTAAGATGTACTCATGCTATTAATTTTGAATGTTTATTCAGTTTTTACATGTGGACTACAGTTCAATCATTAATTCATCAGCTTTCTGTATTTGTGACCCACCGTCTTTAAGCGGTATCTTGTCGAGATTACTCTTAGGCTTCCGATTAGTTAATTCAGTATAAAAATTATAAATACGAACTTTGACCATTTTACAATGCAAGAAACGGTATTAATTCTTCACTATAACGAATAGAAACTAGCGTCTTTCAGTTTCTAGTACTTTTTCAATCCCCACACAACACCGCTTTTAGATGATTGGTCACATTTATAAGGAGTCATTGTCGGAATAGAAGGTTTCATCTCTGGTGTGAAAAATTTTATGAAGTTACTGCTATATCGAATATTGTTATCTATAATTCTACTGATTGTTACTTATTGTGGGAATGACGTCAAAATGATTTACATTTCAACGAACTAAGGAGCATTAA
Source organism: Berghia stephanieae (assembly GCF_034508935.2). Taxonomy (NCBI): domain Eukaryota; kingdom Metazoa; phylum Mollusca; class Gastropoda; order Nudibranchia; family Aeolidiidae; genus Berghia; species Berghia stephanieae. The sequence goes on along the minus strand of NC_088364.1, from coordinate 75,644,798 downwards.
ATTATAAATAACATGAAGAGTTATATTTACTAAAAGAGATGTTTGTGAACCGACGTGTGCATATTAGAAGGTCTGATAACTGAGCGTAACCATGGGTCTGATTTTATAATATTTTAATGGGCAATATACAGTTGTGTTAGATTGAAGGTACTTCCATTACACCATTGAGCCCCTAACTATTTGGGTTATTAGACCTGTGAATATGTACACGTTGGTGTGAACGATTAGGGTTTTTGCCGTCATCAACAAATATTCAAATAACGAAAGTCATTGGCATCGAAGTTCATTTCAAGAATAATTCATTCGTACCTTACCTTACCGGAGTTCCGTTACCCTATAGATAGTATGCGCTTTGCTAAGAAGCCCATAACATTGTCATCCGGAAGTATAACGAACCAACACACAAACTGTGTGTAACCATGGACGTTTATAGTCGGGTTAATACAGTTTAGTGAGCATTACTCATAAACGCGAATGGCAAACAACAATAACAAAGACCTGAGTGACGTCATCTTCGAACTATCTATATACAGAGATTAAATGTCATGAAACGCCAGTCTATACCCTCAAGGGCCATTCATTCTCATCATCCATCGTGGCTTGTGCTCTTGAACACGTTTCCGGTCAGCTGTCTCCACGAATCACGATCCTCTGCGGTGCGCATGAAATCTGTGTCGCTTTTAAAATCACATTTGGCCGTTTGGACATTCATTCTATTACATATTTAAAACCCATCAAAACTTTTGATTCACGTTTGATCTCTTTAAAATTTTGGCTAGATATATTTTAATGGTTAACAAGGAATAATTCACACATAAGCCATACATCGACTAAACATATTATATGTTACAGTGAATGACATAATCAGTCGAATGGTGAAAAGGTTTGAACTGAGATATTGCCAAGCTAAGTTAGAAGGTCAATTTTTTAAATCAAAAATAAGTTCTTGTCATAAATGATTAAATGAACCCTTTTTGTACATCTTCGGGAAATACTAAAACTTAATTTCACTTCTAAATATGTTTTACAGCTAGTCAAGTTGAAAAAGTATGAAATTTGATAAAAGTTGCTGGATACCTTCCCCATACATCTTACCATAACTTCATGAACAATCACCCGATTTACTTCAAAAGATTTAAAATGCTCTAGGGAGCATATTCTTTCAGGAAATGAAAAAAATGCAAATCCAAAATTTTCACCTTTTGACTGATTATGTCATGCCCTGACATATATTTTTATTGTGGTTAGTATGTGGTTTCTTTATCTAGTGAATGATTAGAATATCCCTAGTTGGGAGCGATCTATATTCAGACTTTCGTCCAACAGAGTCATCAATCACGTGGTTAGTTGCAGCCTAACGATTGGAAAATTGTGTACCCGTATTATGTCAAGCTGAAAATTGTGGCATTTGATATTCCAAAAATGTCACCCGCCGTCTCAAATCGGTATTATGTCGGGATACCCTCTGTTAGGGAAATTGAATTCATTGCCATAAATATCAAACTTGGGTTTACTTTCTCTACGTCATGCTGGAGTATAAATACTATTTCTTGCTTTACAAAAACTTCTAAGGTCCAATTTCTCATCATTCTTTCTCTAAATTCACTTTCTGGGGTCTGAATCATCCCGACATAATACCGTTTTGAGACGGAGGGTCACAAATTGTGAACACTTTAATATTATTTAAGTCATTTTGATCATATTTTGCATTTTTCCAATGACCTGATTTGAGCACATATGAAAAAAAGACAATGGGGACAATTTATATTATTTTCCATATGTCCTCAAACCAGGTCATTGGAAATTTATTGCAAAATGTGATCCAAAGTTGTAAACCAAAGACTTATTAAGAGGTCTCAAGTTTGGAACTTTTTGGTGACTTGTAGATCACATTAATAATATGAGGTGTTTTGTGAGTGAAAGGTAAAAAAAAATATGTTGACGGTTATTTAAATCAAATGATACAAATAAAGATATTTCTCCCATATTTTAAGACTTTATTCCAGACGATGGTCAGCGCTTTCTCGGTCAAAAATGACATGAAAAACAATTCAACATCTTAGTTGTACATTATACAATGACTTTGATATAGGGAATGAGATTAGCGGAAGAGTAGCGTACCTTGATTGGACGACATCCATAGTCTGTGACGTCACCGGCGGAAAAGCTATTAGAGAGAGAACGGCATGTTGGTTGTGCGCATGCGTCTCTCGTCCTCGGGGAGAGACGCATGCGCACAACCAACATGCCGTTCTCTCTCTAATAGCTTTTCCGCCGGTGACGTCACAGACTATGGGTGACGTCCAATCAAGGTACGCTACTCTTGTGCTAATTTCATTCCCTATTCTCTTCATATATTTGAAACAAATTTTGGCAAAATCAACCAAATGAACTTTAAGATGTTTTACGACTTTATTCCAGACGATTGTTAATTTGTATTATTTCACACAATGAAAACAGAATAATTCAACATTATGTAATGAGAAATATGGTTTATAATTGATATGATATTATGATTTTGTATGATTTTATTTGAAGGGTTTATACTTGAGGTCTTAAGACCTCTATTTACCCACTGTAACTGAAATTGAGTATACATAATGTCATTACAATTACTATCTTATTCAATTTGATAATACATAATATATAGTCATAGACCTAGAGTATTATAGGTAAACTACATAGTATCGCATTTAAACAATCCAGTGTAACAAAAAAAAAAGTAGGAAAATACAATTTTCTAATGAAATAAATAGTTTCGATAGAACTACGATATAATATATATAAGTACATTGTCATATATTTGTTTTAAAACTTTTTTTTGAAAAAAGACTATAAGCAAGAAAAAAATTACTTCAAAAATCAATTGATTATGACAACCCGATCCCAAACTAAACTAAAGGCTTCAGCTCAAGACATCTTACATCTTAACAATCGCATAGCATAAAAGTGAGACTTTTTATAACCGAAATATCATAGAATTAACAAAGTCACAGATCTAGGACTTCTTCATAAACCTGCATGACAGTCTTATGAAATAAAGACTTTGATTACAAAGTTTCACGTTTGAGAATTTTTGATAATTTAGGGCTCGTGTCCATCGATAAATATTTTGAAGTCTATTTTTTTTTAAACCCAGAATTACAACGGTGACAAAGTCTTAGATCTGGTGTCTTTGTTAACCCTCTCCTGTCCAGCCATTTTCAGGACTTTCCCCAAAACGTCACATCCAACTAAAACAGAAATTTATTTTTTATCACTCAAACACAATAGCAGTAAAGTTCTTCCGATACATAATAGTTTAGCAAAGCATGCTCTACAACACACTGTTCATCTTCTTTAAATTTTATGACGTACAAAAGAAATTTGAATAAGAAAAATGTTGGTTGTATCGTAACGAATGTGACGATTTTTCTATAGTTGGTAAGGAGAGGGTTAAACCTGAGAGTCCTAAGACGTGAAGTCTTTTGATGACTGTGAGAATTTGGATAAGACTCGGGAGTCATCGATTGATTTTTGAAACAAACTTTTCGGGCCAAAATAAACCAAAGGTTCAATGAGGTCGATAAACTATTATATTGCCGTTGGTTTTAAAAACACAGTACATGCTATGTTTACCAAATAGCACATACTGTGTTCTTTAATAAAACGGCAGTATAGATGTGTGATATTCTCTACTATAAACAGAGCAACCCATCATTCTTTTGGTGTAAACTTAAACCTGAAAACGTTTACTCCAATACTGCAGTAATCTGGTTCAAAAAATACATTCTTAAAATATTGACAAGGAAACTATTTATCATCCATTTTAGTCGGTCGATATTTGAAGGACGTTTTTTCTGGCCAAAAGTTTAGAAAGTGTTTTTTTTTTCTCTATCTATTGAGACGACTCCCAATTTTTTTTTAAGTATCAAAGATGATAAAATGTGTTTTTACCCGTAGACTTATTAAATCTTAAATTGAAGAGATCTTAAGCATTGGAAGCTATTGATACGTTTGGGTGTTGTATGAATCCATCAAGATTTGAAGTAAAATCTATTTTTGACCCTTCGCCTCAAAACGGTATTAAGTCGGGATTGTTAAGATGTTGAAAATTGAATTTATTGCCAGAAATATCAGACTTGAATTGAGTTTATAACTTATATTGAAGAGAAAGGACACCATATTTTAGGTTGCTAATGCCAACAATTTATATTTTTGACCAGTTTAATATTTAATTCGGCTTTTAAGCATATGGTTCGTTTCGACATAATACTATTTTGAGACGATGGGTCACATATGGACACAAATGAAATAAAAGTGTTTTGCCAGAATACGGCAGTTAAATATGCGTATAATGCCATGGTGGTATTGAATGTAAACAACACAATAGGAAGTTTTTACAGATGCCATCATTATGACCAATGTAAAGTATGAATGCATTATGATGTTGACGTCACTCACTATGTTTCTTTAAAATAAATATTCTTGACTGCCATAGAGGTGGTTTATTTCACAAAATTTCCTATGTGGATATGGTTGACATTGTTACGTACATGTGACGTCATTCACATTGGGTTTTATTTATTTCTATGATTTGACTGCAATAGGGTCAATCTGTTTACAAAACATCCTTTATAGATATGGTTGGCATTGCTAATAGATACGTTCATTTGTACGTTACAACTATTTGTTTTCATTTCGTCGATCAGAACTGATTATACATATTATCGATATGAAGCATTGCTTGTTTTGTGTGTATGCGTGTGGGCGTGTGTGTGTGTGTGTGTGTGTGCGCTTGTGTGTGTTTGTGTTTTGGGTATGTAAATGCAGTTGTGAGAATATACTTCTGGATAGGATTATCTGAGGGAATAACAGAGAGAGGCGCAGAGAGAGAGAGAACGAAAGAGAGAGAGAGAGAGAGAGAGAGAGAGAGAGAGAGAGAGAGAGAGAGAGAGAAACAGAGACAGACAGAGAGAGAAGAAATAGACAGAAGGAGAGATAAATTGAAAGCAAGCAGGGAAAAGGGAAAGAGAAGATGGAGAAAAGGGGTAGAGAGAGAGAGAGAGAGAGAGAGAGAGAGAGAGAGAGAGAGAAATGGAGAAAAATATAGTGCGTGCGTGCGTCTGTGACTATGTATTGTGTGTTTGTATGTATGTATGTTTGTGTGTGAATTTGGAATTAATGATAAACTCGTATTAAAACGAGAAACGAGCTAGAATGTCTTGTTCATGTTGTTTAGATTAGTTAGAGAATTATAATACTAGATTTTAATTCAGTTCACAAAGCAATTAATAAAATGCTGCGGCAAAAAAAATGCTTGTCTTATGTTCAATGTTTAGTAATCATCTGATCTTTGCTTCTACGAAGACAGTACCGAGTTCGATTGTAGCGATCTTTAACTTATTGCCTGACACTGACCAAAAAATGACGTCAAAATGCCAGTCTTTGGCCACAAAAGAAAACAAATTGTGAGTTGTATTCAATAGTTCAACTCATGGGACCACTTGTTTCCATGAGCACTACTAACGACAACTCACTAAGCGGTGCAAAAATCAAACAATGACGTCAAAGTGCCAGTCTTTTTGGGTTCCAGTGTCAGGCTATAACATAACGATGGCTACGGTTCGACTCCCTACCTGTCGCTCTTTGTACCCTTGAGCTAGTCATCCTGTCCTGCGGCGCTGCACTGCGGCTGAAGCCTGGGCTATTCCAGTCTTCCCTCAAAGCTCAAAGCGCTTTACAAGGGGTCCCTGGTCAACAGCAACATTTAAAATGTAGGACGGGACATGACGCCTGTTAGGCGATATTATAATTTTTCGGACAAAGACAACGCTGTTAACGGCCAGGTACTCATTTTACACCTGAGTACGGTGAGTGAATGTGAGTAAAGAGCCTTTTCCAAGGACTCAACTACGCACCGAGCGCGAGGATTGAACTCAGGGCCTTCCCATCCGAAAGCGAGTGTCATACCACAAGACCACATAGCCGCACTACCATTACAATATCATGTATATAATGTATAATGGTGTTTACTTATAAAATGATACTGACGTAGAGATTACGTCATAATGCACGACAACAGCCACCATCAGAAAGAGTAACATGAGTTGTTGTCAATATATAGTTCAAACATGACGTCACTCAGGTCTTTGTTTTTGTTTTTGCCATCCGCGTTTATGAGTAATGCTCACTGAACTGTATTAACTTGACTATAAACGTTCATGGATACACAAAGTTTTGTGTGTTGGTCCGTTATTCTTCCGGATGGCAATGATATGAGCTTCTTGGCCAAGCGCATACTATCTATATTGATCAAGGTAACAAATGATAAAAGAACTGGCAGGAAGGCAAGAACCACTACTTGCAATGGTAAAGAGAAGAATACTGTCTTGGTTTGGTCACCTCGTAAGACATGAACGTTTATGCAAGACAATATTGCAGGGCACAGTAGAAGTCTGCCGAAGGAGAGGAAGACAGAGGAAAGTGTGGCAGGATAACATTAAAGATTGGACAGGATTGACGTGGAACAATGTAATGAGGAAGGCCCAAGACCGTGATGAGTGGCGTCGAATCGTGAAGTCTGCATCCCGAGAGTCCCCCCGACGACCAACCGGTTATGGGATAGAATGAGAGTGAATGAGTGAGAGTAACAAATGATTCAATTAGAAGCTATCTCCAGTGTTATCGGGATTGGTAAGATTCCTTTGAGTGTAAGGCGACTGCTCTATCAACTGAAATATTGGAAACCCCAACTTTTAACATAAATAAAAAATTAAAAAATAAATCAAAAAAAAAAATAAAAAAATTGAGCTTTTATCTAGCGCAAGGGGTCCCCGGCCAACAGCAACACTTAACATGTAGGACGAAACATGACGGCTGTTAGGCGATATTATAATTTTTTCGGACATAGAGAACGCTGTTAACGGCCAGCGACTCATTTTACAACTGAGTACGGTGAGAGAATGTGAGTAAAGAGCCTTTTCCAAGGACTCAACTATGTGTCGAGCGCGAGGCTCGAACCCAGGAACTTCCGATCCGAAAGAGAGTATCATACGACAAGACCACATAGCCGCACAATATAGCGTAGAAATTAAATGGATGTTACATCACGATATATCGTGATTGAACGTTTATCCCGTTGCTCTTCATCTAATTTATGCATGGATCGCTGGAATAGGGTTCAACAGTCGTGACGTCACTTCCCTCGTATTGACGCATAGTAACTGGTTCTAAACTATCGGAGCAATGGCGGACGCCATTATCTCCAACACCGCCCTTATGAAATACTTCTCTGACGAGCATAAAAGTGTATCCAGAGGAGAAAAAAACATTATAAGCCTGAACATGTTTTGACTTTTATACATTCTGATCACATGATATGTGAAAAAGTTATAGCCAGCATGAAGAAAAAAAGTACCGATTTTCTTTGTTTCGAACCAAGTACCTGGTTGCTGGTCGGACGTGACAGGAGACTATTGAATCCTATTGAATACTACCATTCGAGATTTTACAATGGATCGTCGGTATAAGGGACGCAATCAATTATTAGCGCAACTTTAGAACACATGACAAAGACATTAAATATGGGTTAATTCCCTTGTCACGATTCAGTAAATGGAAAATAAGTGCGTATAGGGAATGGGATTAGCGGAAGAGTAGCTTCCCTTGATTGGACCTCACCTTACAGAGAGAACGTCAAAATGGTTTTGCGCGTGCGTCTCTCTCGTCCTCGCTTTCGGTGAAGTGTCTCATAAATACCGCACAACCAACATGACGTTCTCTCTCTAATAGATTTTCCGCTCGTGACTTCCAATCAAGGGACGCTACTTTTCCGCTAATCTCATTCCCTATTGGGAGGAGCAGAAGATGGAAGATTGACATTTTAAAACTAACTGAGCATGTAAACGATTTGTCTCTTTTCCAAATTCATGCAATGCAAAAGAATGGGCTGTTATCCCTTCTACAATGAATGGCATCATATTCAAATTGATTTTATAACGAATGTGGGGACATATTTTGTCATATCTAGTTCAGAGAAAAGCTAAGAGACAACAAAAAAATAAATAAATGAATAAATAAATAAACAACAACAACAACAAAAACCCGTAAAAAATAAGTATCTTGTCACACACGCTGCATGTCCAAAAACTTAGCTGTTGTTGGTGGCTTGTATCCGCTTGTTAAGACCCTTGTGCACCTTAGGTGGATATTGCTCTATTATAATGTTAACATCTTAATTTCCATTAATGCGACATTTAAATATGTAAGAAATAAAGAAGATTGGCTGTGTTATAATAATACTGCTTTATTTGTACTACATTACATCAAAATATAGATAAATATGACCAAAATAAATATTTATTCAAAGCGGATAAAATTATTAAATGTCTCTAAAGGTTATTTAATCATTTATTACCTCTACATTTGAAAACAAAACACAATATCTAATACAGGGTACATTATTCAAATGGCAAGAATTGAGGAGTTTCCACTTGTATGTGATTGGATATTTATTAAAGTCCCAGGTTTGAGACTTTTTTGACAAGATGTGAATCATTTTAATCGATCGATATTTTGAGGACGAGTTTTCTGGCCAACATTTTCAAAACATTTTTTAAAAGTGTTTGGCAGAAAATCTATTATCATCCTGTCCAATACCTTTGAAGACTGTTATCTTTACACTGATCATTTGTATAATAATATTGCCTATTTTGTAAAAATACGGATAATATGTCGGGTAGCAAGCTTCTGATCGCAATATGTTAAATGAATGATATAATCAGTCGGATGGTGAAAAAGTTTGAACTGAGATATTGCCAAGATTAGTTAGAAAGTCCATTTTTATCAAAAATGAGTTCATGTCATAAATGATGAAATCAACCCTCTGTTTATTGTACATATTCGGGAAATATCAAAGCTTAATTTCATTTCTAAATATTTTTTACAGCTAGTTGAAAAATTATGAAATTTGAGAAAAGTTACTGGATACCTTTTCCATACATCTGACCAAAACTTCATGGAAAATCACCCGATTTACTTCAAATAAAGATTATAATGCTCTTGAGAACATATTCTTTCAGAAAATGAATAAAATTCAAATCCAAAATTTTCACCTTCCGATTATGTCATACACTCTTTTATCAAAATATCCCAGACACATGTCCTCAACTATTTATCATAATTTCTTATATAACACGTGCTTTTTCTTTTCTATTTTTCTTTCTTCTATTCCTTTTGTTTTTTCTTCTTTTTTTTTTCTTTTTTTTTTTTAATTCCCGTTTTTATAATATTGGTATAACTTTTTATTTTATAGATATCTAGAAATAAAATGACGCCATAAATCTGTTTGAAATTGGTTTTAGCTAGCCATTTTTATGAGTATCTAGTTCTTGCTCCCGACTCTCGGAGTTCCAAATTTTAAGAGTTTTTGCCAAAGTGAGGGTCATTTATATCGATTAAAATTTTAAGGACGAGTTTTCTCGCCAAATTTTTAAATACGAGTTTTTCCAGAGTACGGCAGTTAGATGGTTAAATATTTATCAAATCTCCCATCGCCTCAATTTGATGTTTTAGTAAGATGACGTAGATACTAAAAATGTTATAGAATCTTAAGTTAAAATTATTTGCAATAGGGAATGAGATTAGCGGAAGAGTACCGTCCCTTGATTGGACGTCACCTTACAGAGAGAACGTCAATTTGGTTTTGCGCATGCGTCTCTCTCGTCCTCGCTACGGTGAAGTGTCTCAAGCCGCTTTCACCGGAAGCGAGGACGAGAGACGCATGCGCACAACCAAATTGACGTTCTCTCTCTAATAACTTTTTCGCCGTTACGTCCAATCAAGGGACGCTACACTTCCGCTAATCTCATTCCCTATAAAAACATTTAGACGGCTAATTATTTATTTTGCTGCTAAGGATTTTTTTAAATTTTTATTCTTCACAATGAAGACATTATAAACGGATATCAGTTTCCTATTAATGGCTATTTATTGATCACCTGGAGATAATATACGATTTATTTTACCAATATCGGGGAATTATATTATTGACCTTGAAGCCGAAAGACGATTTTGGAGGGTTTTCCTCGTCGTAAATTATAACTTACGAAATTTGGTTAAAAATCGTATTACGATTTAATATAATTTTTAACACCTTACTCTCATATCAAAGTTAATTCAAGATTATACAATGGCAAAATCTAATGGAACATAACAGCATAATAATTATGTGCTACCTCATCAATCAGCCGGATATCACATTTCATCTTTATTTTATTATGAACAAAGAGGAAAGGAGATGTCACTTAAAGCGACGGTCCAGCAAGATTGGTCTATAGCAAGATCCAGTGTAAATTTGCAAAAGTGGATAAATAAAGTTCATCTTTATTATTATTATTATTATTATTATTATTATTATTATTATTATTATTATTATTATTATTATTATTATTATTATTATTGTTATTATTATTATTATTATTATTATTATTATTATTATTATTATTATTATTATTATTATTATTGTTATTATTGTTATTATCATTATTTATTATTATTATTATTATTATTATTATTATTATTATTATTATTATTATTATTATTATTATTATTATTATTATTATTATTATTATATTATTATTATTATTGTTATTATTGTTATTATCATTATTATTATTATTATTATTATTATTATTATTATTATTATTATTATTATTATTATTATCATCATCATTATTATTATTATTATTATTATTATTATCTATTATTATTATTATTATTATTATTATTATTATTATTATTATTATTATTATCATTATTATTATTATCTAATCATCTTATCATCTTATCATGTCACTACCTCATCAATCAGCCGGATATCACATTTCATCTTTATTTTAATATGAACAAAGAGGAAAGGAGATGTCACTTAACCCTCTCCTTAACAGCCATTTTCAGGATATTTCCCCAAAACTTCACACCTAACTGAACAAAAATATATTTTTTATCACTCAAACACAATAGCAGTAAAGTTCTTGGGATACATAATTTCTTTAGCAAAACATGCTCTACAACACACTGTTCATTTTCTTTAAATTTTATGATGTACAAAAGAAATTTGAATAAGGAAATGTTGGTTGTATCGTAACGAATGTGACGATTTTCCTGTAATTGGTAAGGAGAGGGTTAAGGCGACAGACCAGCTAGATTGGTCTATAGCAAGGTCCAGTGTAAATTTTCAGAAGTGGATAAATAACGTTCACCTTATTCTAATCATCTTATCATCTTCTATCCAATCAAAATCTGGTGTCACCAACAGGGGGAGGTAAATCATCCAAGGATCCCTCATTCTGGTGACGCTGTCGCCGGACAGAATTATTTTCATCATCAGCTGCCAATGGTGGAGGAGGTGGAGGTGGTGGTAGGGACTCGTCTGGGGCAGTGTCTGGGTCCACTCGAGGTGTGGACGTAAACACAGGAGGCATTCGCTCTGCACTCTCGTTCACTTTCTGTCGTATTTGCCTCAGAACTGCGTCTTTCCTTTCTTTTATGGCCTTATCCTTGATATCATCCTCACCAATAATATTACTGTTGTTATTATCCACTAAATTATTGCTATCACTTAATTCAGATCTTGGTGAGATCGGCTCTGACCTGGGAGAGTTCGGTTCGATGCTGCTTTTGTTGATGTCTGATGATAGCGGTAGTAGTGGTGGTGCAGGTGGCGGCGGTGGTGGTGGTGGTGGAGGAGGAGGTGGAGGAGGAGGTGGTGTTGGAAAAGAAGGAGGAT
>NC_088364.1:75605528-75628028 GCF_034508935.2 Berghia stephanieae | reverse complement strand
GTAGCGTCCCTTGATTGGACGTCACCTTACAGAGAGAACGTCAATTTTGCGCATGCGTCTCTCTCGTCCTCGCTTTCGGTGAAGTGTCTCAAGCAGTAGAACTCTGTGGTCTCAAGCCGTTTTCACCGGAAGCGAGGACGAGAGACGCATGCGCACAACCAACTTGACGTTCTCTCTCTAATAACTTTTCCGCCGATGACGTCCAATCAAGGGACGCTACTCTTCTGCCAATCTCATTCCCTATATAAACTTGACACTGTGTTGTTGAGCTCATTTTGCTGAGTAATGTTATGTTTAGAATGTACTTGTTGCTTTTCTGGTTGAGTAAGAAATTTCTATTTTTGTGTTGGGTGGGTGCAAAATTCGGTGAAAATTCTCAAAATGGCTGGTAAGGAGAGAGTTAATCTTGATAAATTTCTTTCATAGATTCAATAAGCCGTGATCAAGAAATAATAGATAACGATTGAAATATTATATTTACCGCTTCCTCGTATTCTCTGACCATCCTGAAAAAAAAAAAAACAACAGAAAACAGGAGAGTCAAAGACATATTATGAAACCTGGGTGTTTGAAAAGGCTAGTAATGCAATACCTTTATTCAGCCGAACAATTAATTTGTTCTTACGGTCTACTTGCGGCTATGTGGTCTAGTAGTATGACACTCGCTTTCGGATCGGAAGGTCCTGGTTTCGAGCCTCGCGCTCGGCGAATAGTTGAGTCATTGGAAAAGACTATTTACTCACATTATCTCACCGTACTCAGGTTTAAAATGAGTACCTGGCCGTTAACAGCAGTGTCTTTGTCCGAAAAATTGTAATATCGCTTAACAGGCGGCATGTCCCGTCCTACATGTTAAATGTTGCTGTTGGCCAGGGACCCTTTGTAAAGCGCTTTGAGCACATTTTAGTGGATATTGCGCTATATTTAAAAAAAAAAAAACTGAAATGATTATGGCAACAAAATCAATAAATGTGACCCATGGCCACAAACAGTATTAAGTAGGGGTTGACTAGATACCAATAAGGGATTGTGTAGTTAAGATAACTATAGATATAAAATGTTAGGTTATGTCTAAGAAAATGGTCATCTTCATTTTCCTCAATAAACATTAAAAAACTCATCATGAATCTCATTTTATCTTTTTTTTTAAACGATTATCAAACAATATATTTTGGAGCAGCGTTGCTCAGCAGTAAGGTCGTTGCTTTGTACACGAAAGGTAATGAGTTCGATCACCCGCGGCTGCGCCTTGTGGCCTTGAGCAAATCACCTCGCCCTTGTCCAATTTGCGGCATTGCACTGCGGCTGACGTCTGGGTTATTTCAGTCTACCCTTGGAATAGACCCGAGAGAGAAATTTCCCCTATAGGATGACGAAAGGGAATTTAATTGGGGTTGTTTACATCTAAACCAACCCTAATTCGGACTGCTTTGAGACGATAGGGCAAAGTCATGGAGATAAAGATAAAAGGAGTAAATCTGACTCATGAATGAACAATACAAAACAAACGACGTTTCGGCGCTTGACCTTTTTCAAGTAAATACAGAATAATATATATATATATATATATATATATATATATATATATATACTTATATTAGATTGTCATTCATAATAATATAGGCGAAAATTTGTCATTGTCTGTGTGTGTGTGTGTGTGTGTGTGTGTGTGTGTGCAATGGAACACACACACATATTATACAAACACATTTACAAATGTCCGCCTAAATTATTATTATGACAATCTAATATAGATATATATGTATCCTGTGTTTACTTGATAAAGGCCAAGGGCCGAAACATCGTTTGTTTTGTGTTGTTCATTCAAGAGTCAGATTTACTTCCTTTATCTTTATCTCCATTTTATCGACTCATTTAGGCACCTCTATTTATTAGGGCAAAGTCAAAATGACAGGCAATATAATCAAAAAGTGTTGTTGTTTTTTTTATAAAATTAAAAAAAAATTCTTTGGTATGATGCTCAAATACACTCACCATGCAGGCATTTTGGCGTGACCGTGCTGCTTCTTAATCACTGTATGGAGAGAATAATATTTAGAATTTGAAGAGTATTGACGATGTTATTTTTAAAAAATCTATAGATAGAATGAAGTTGACGTCACTCGGGTCTTTGTTATTGTTTTTTTTTTTTTTTTTTTTTTTTTTTTTTTTGCCATCCGCGTTCATGACTAATTTTCACTAATCGGGATGAGACCAGACTATAAACGTTTAAGGTTACACATAATTTTGTGTTTTGGTCCGTTATACTTCCGGATGGCAATGTTGTGAGCTTCTTTGACGAGCGCATACTATCTATAAACAATACAATTGTAATAGTGTAATGGTGTAATGGTAGCACGTCTGATCTGACCGACAGTCAGAAGGTCTCAGGTTCGATCCCCAGTCGAGGTTGACTGATATTTTGGGATGTTTTTTTTTCCTTTCTTGCTTTGTCTGGCACCTTTCATACACACTTGTTCAAAACAAGACTATAAATATGCGTTTTATTGAGTAATATATTTATGTACATTGTGTATATGGATGTGTGTGTGTGTGTATGTGTGTGTGTGTGTGTGTTTGTGTTTAACTGGATGCGTGTGAGCTTTCGTATTTCCGAATCTGAAGTGTGTAAAGTTTTTTACCAATGGTCAATGTGAAGCGCTTCAAATCTTCGGCATAAGCGCTATATAAATATATATTTATTATTATTATTATTCGTGTCCATGGAAAAACTGTTGTGGATATTAAAGTCACACTAATATATTATAAAATTTACCTTTGAATTGTGAACTGTTTGAATTACTTTCTGGGTTGTTTTGATTGGTGTCCTCATTTACAGTCCGGGTCATTTGACTCATTTCAATAGCACTCTCCTGTGAATAAAAACAATAATAACAATTCAATAACAATATGACAATTGGATTCAGTTGTCTGATGTCACGCGCCCGGCAACGGCGGCCATCTTGGTTCTAAACAAAGAAAATCATTACTTTTGATTCTTCATGCTGGCTAGAACTGTTAATTCCCTTTTCATATCCCTTGTGATCAGAATGTGTAAAAGTCAAAACATGATCAAATTGATGGGTTTTTTTTCCTCTGGATACGCGTTTAAGCTCGCCGGGGAAATATTTCATACGGGCGTCCGCCATTGTTCCTATAGTTTAGAGCCAGTGTTACTAAGTTACCATACGTCATTAGGAAGGAAGTGACCTTACGACTGTTGAAGAGTATTCGCAATTAATTATGTCTTCTTATAAAACAATCGATCATTACGTTACAATCGCCATCTCTAGAACAAAATTGACGTCACTCGGGTTTTTGTTATTTTTTTTAGCCAGTCTTTTTTATAAGTAGTTCTACTAAATTCCAGCAAACAGACTATAAACATGTATGGTTAGACATTGTTTTGTGTATCGGTACGTCATATCCGGCTGGCGGATGTCAGTTTTTTTAAATAAAGGTAACGCATCACTGGGAATGTCGTATTCAATACGCTTCAACAGTCATGACGTCACTTCCCTCGTAATGACACATGGTAACTTAGTAACTGGCTCTAAACTATCGGAACAATGGCGGACGTCCTTACGAAATATTTCTTCGACGAGCATAAAAGCGTATCCAGAGGGAAAAAAAACCATTATAAATCTGATCGTGTTTTGACTTTTATACATTCTGATCACACGCCATGTGAAAAAGTTCGAGCCAACATGAAGAATAAAAAGAGCCGATTTTCTTCGTTTAGAACCAAGCTGCTCGTTGCTGGGTGGACGTGACATCAGACTATTGAATTCTTTTTTATCTCGTCACTTCCTCGTCCAATTGTAGCCATCGTAAAGTTATTTATAGCCTGACACTGACCAAAAAATGACGTCAAAATGCCAGTCTTTTGCCACAAAATAAAACAAATCATGAGTTGTATTCAATAGTTTAACCAATGAAATAACTTATTTCCTTGAGCTCTACTAACGACAACTCACTAGACGCTACACAAACCTAGAAAAATGACATCAAACTGCCAGTCCTAGATGGTTCTTGTGTCAGGTCGTAACCATCGTTATGTTATAGCCTGACACTGAAACCCAAAAAACTGGCATTTTGACGTCATTATTTGTTTTTTGCACCGCCTAGTAAGTTGTCGTTAGTAGTGCTCATGAAAACAAGTGATCCCATTGGTTTGTTTTCTTTTGTGGCCACAGACTGGCATTTGGACGCCATTTTTTGGTCAGTGTCAGACTATAAGTTAACGATGGCTACGGTCCGACCCTCCAAACAAAAATAGAATCTAGGCTAACCTCATCATCTTACCTTTGAGTTCTTGCTTTCTTTGTCAGTTGTCAATTTTATCTCCCGATTTCTATTCATTTCAGTTTCCACTTTCCCATCAACGTCATCCTCATTATTGTCTTGGTTTGGGCTTGGATCTGATGTCATATCTTGGGTCTGATCTTTTGGGGATGGTTGCTGTGGACACGCAAAAAAAAGATAATACACACTATTATGCGGACACACAAAAGAAGAAAGTAGACAAAATAAGCCCAGAAATTAGTTTGGTAGATTTTCTTAGAGACCTTATGACATGTATTCTCAGAACCAATGCAACATCCATGCGGTTGAAAGGCTCGACACACGAACGACAGCCTTACTCTATAAAGAAATAATAATAATCAACAGGAGCATACTAAACAAATTGAGCTTTTATATAGCGCAATATCCACTAAATGTACTCAAAGCGCTTTACAATGGGTCCCTGGTCAACAGCAATATTTAACATGTAGGACAAGACATGATGCCTGTTATGCGATATTACAATTTTTCGGACAAAGACAACGCTGTTAACGGCCAGGTAATCATTTTACACCTGAATATGGTGAGAGAATATGAATAAACAGCCTTATCCAAGGACTCAACTATCCGGTCCGAAAGCGAGTGTCATACCACTAGACAACACAGCCGCACAGTACTAAACAAAAAAATAGAATTCCTTAAACGACCAAACAAAAGATTCAAAGTGAATAAAATCATTATAAAAAAATAACACATGTACAAAACAAACACACACACACATGCACACACTCACACACACTCACTCACACACACACACACACACACTCGAGTGCACGCCTGTACACATATACGCAAACTCAACACATGTGTGACGACTCGTATCCAAAAATGTGAAAGTAAAATCTAATTTTAGGTTGTAAACATTGGCATAGTCATAGGCATGCATTAATTTCCAAACAAAATCGATTATTTATAATCGATAAGAGGAATCGAATATTGGATCGGTTTGTTTGAATTTGGGCAGGTCAAAACAAATCCATGAAAATCTGATTAGCATACATTCAATATATCATGCTCATCTATTTTGGGTCTCGTTATATTCTTTGCGCTGGCTGCAAATCTCATATTAGGGGCAGCGTGGCTCAGCGGTACGGTCTTTGCTTCGTACCCAAATGGTAACGAGATCAAACACTGGCCGCTGCGTTGTGTAGCCTTGAGCAAGTCACCTAGCCCTAGCTCACTTTGCGGCGCTGCACTGCGGCTGACGCCTGGGTTATTCCAGTCTTCCCTTGGAATAGGCCCTAAAGACAAATTACCCCTTGGTGATGAATAAAGGGAATTTTATTTTTATTTATTTTTTCTATAAGTGAGTTAGGATAGTCTTCCATGTTGATCTGTGACGAGAAAAATGATTGAATCCTAAGTAACCAATTACGTTTTGAAAGTTAAGACAGAGCAAACAAATATGGCGATTTAGTTTTATGTTTAAAGTTTGTCACATATCGCAGAGACAAATTGCTTTTCTCAAAACGATGTCAAATTGCTTTTCTCAAAACGATGTATTGTTTTGCTCTCGCTAAAATCTGTGTTTAATAATCTCTGAATAAGATATCCCTTAATTAATTTGATTTTAACACGTTTAATCTTGAAAGAACCGAAATGTACCCGAAAGACAAAAGAAAAGATTGAAGTTTCAGTCGCCATTCTGTCAATATACACCGATGCTCTCGAATAATTACAAGTTGATCAGAGAAAAGTAAATTTATTGCACTTATGATGTTTTTCGATAATTGGTATTTTTTCGCATTATCTTGTATGGAGTGGTATAACAAACAACACATTTTATGAAACAAGGTGGTTAATTCAATTTGAAGTACGGACTATGGATAAAAATAAATACTGTGTATAGATAGTATGCGCTTGGCTAAGAAGGGGGAATCAAGCGTAGCCATCGTTATATTTATAGCCCGACACTGAAACCCAAGAGGACTGGCAGTTTTGACGTCATGCTTTGGTTTTTACACCGTCTAGTGAGTTGTCGTTAGTAGAGCTCATGGAAACAAGTGATATCATTTGTTGAACTATTGAATACAACTCACGATTTGTTTTCTTTTGTGGCCAAAGACTGGCATTTTGACGTTATTTTTTAGTTAATGTCAGGCACGAAGGCCACGGTCAGGCTATAGATAGTTCAAAGATGACGTCAGTCTGGTCTTTGTTATTGTTTTTTTTGCCATCCGCTTTTATGAGTAGTTCTCACTAAACTGTATTAACCAGACTATAAACGTTCATGGATACACATAATTTTGTGTGTTGGTCTATTATACTTCCGGATGGCAATGTTGTGAACCTCTTAGCCAAGCGCATACTATCTATAAGTTAACGATGGTTACGAATAAAGTCTGCATTCCTTTACATAAAAGAAACAACAAAGTTTCTCTCGCTCACCGTGTTTTGTTGCTGATGCTGTTTTGAGTGTGTGTCGATTAGTACATCCGGGTAATGCTCCAAGTCGATGAACTCCTCATGAATCTGATATGGTCGGATGGGCATCGTAGCTGCAGCTGTTGCTCTTGCGTCGTAAAAATCTTGCGTTCCCAAGGGAGTAACCATCCTGTAGTGCTGAGTGGCCAAGGAGATAGGGACCAGCACGTGTCCATTGGATTTGGTCTGGTTTGAATACAAATGTGGTTGGGGTGACGTCTGGTTGTGATTTCGACGTGGGGATGATTGGGGGTGAAAGGGTGACCCGTTGAGGGATGTGTCACCTTTGACCCCGTAGAAAGATGACCTTGACCCATTGACGTCGTAGACTGTTGAGCTGTTTCGAGGGGAGTTTGGTGATAAAATTCTTGGTCTGGAATAATTATAAGAAGATTTTAATCTAAGGCTTGTATTCTTTTGTTATAATTATAAAATCTCTTGATTGGTTATTCTATGACTTCATCTAAGATTTCAGTATGAAAATTAGGTAAACATGTTTGAATAGAAACTTTATTAATTAACCAGTACATTTTTAACCAATCAAAACATGGAATTTGTGACATACCCTCACATGTGCTCGGACAAACATAGTTGCTTGTTTATAATGACTGATCATTGTTATTGTTTTTATACCGCCAAATGGGTGACTAGTTATCACACGATTTTCTCGATCAGATAATAAACGTTTAAATTTACATATAGTTTTCTGTGTTAGTTCTACTGATCAAGCGGTTGAACCGTGGATATTTTACTTAAACACATACCATCGATAGTAAAAACCTGTGTAATTTGCTGTGTCTACCAATCACTGCCATTGTTTACATTATGACGATTGTCCGAGAGGCGTGGTTATCTACCTGTCCATTGGTCTTTGACAAGCGTGAACTAGCTTGTAGGTCTGAAAACCCAGTTTTTGGGGGGCTTATTGATGCTATGGAAATACTCTCAAACCAACTCAATATAACGTTAATTACAACAATGTTAAATCAATCCCATAATTGCGTTCGGTTATCAGACCTGCAAATCTTAAATACATTGCATGTGGACAGAATGTGGTATTCGATATAAATTGCAACAATAAATTTACGACAGAGAGAGATAGAGAGAGAGAGAGAGAGAGAAAGAGAGAGAGAGAGAGAGAGATAGAGAGAGAGAGAGAATGAGAGAGAGAGAGAGAGAGAGAGAGAGAGAGAGAGAGAGAGATAGCAAGGGCACAGCTTCTGGGTGGTGTAATGAAGACGATACTTAAATTGAAGACCTTTAGAAATAATAAACACAGCACAGTGACAGTGAGATTGGCCAAAAAAAAAATATAATTCAAATACCAATCGTTTCAAATGCCGCCGCCGCTCCCCCCCCCCCCCCCACCCCCTATAGGGAATGAGATTAGCGAAAGCAGCGTCCCTTGATTGGACGTCACCCATAGTCTGTGACGTCACCGGCGGAAAAGTTATTAGAGAGAGAACGTCATGTTGGTTGTGCGCATGCGTCTCTCGTCCTCGCTTCCGGTGAAAGGGGTTTGAGACACTTCAAAACCAAATTGACGTTCTCTCTGTAAGGTGATGTCCAATCAAGGGACGCTACTCTTCCGCTAATCTCACTCCCTATATTAGTTTTTTTTTAAAACATATCTGACACCTTTAAATTTAAAGACTTCGTATTAAAGTCTCATATTTAAGAATTCGCGGGAATCAGACATTAATTTGTTGACGCTGTGGTCATTCTCAATGTATCGATAATCGGATTTTTAAAAATTATTTTGTAAAAAGAACAATTTATAGTTTTTGACAGAACGCAACAAGTGGATTGCTAAATAAATAGATGTGACCCTTCGCTTCAAAACGGTATTAAGTCGGGAAGGTTAAGATGTTGAAAATTGAATTTATAGACAGAAATATCAGACTTGTGTTGAGTTTGTATGTTTTATCGAGGAGAATGGATACCATATTTTAGGGTGCTAATGCCAACAATTTTTTTTGACCAGTTTAACATTTTTAAGCATATGATTCGTTCCGACATAATACCGTTTTGAGACGATGGGTCACAAATATGAAATGAAAATATGTCATCATCAAAATTACCTGTAACCCCCTATCCGAGTGCTTTGATCCAGAGGGTTGTCACCCTCACCGACAGCCGGGGTCAAGGCAGGGGGTGGGTAGAATGGCCAGTCCAACACCCCATTGGCCCTTCTCTTCTCACTCTTCCGACGCTTGTCCTCGAGTCGCCTGTTGGACACAAAGGATTAACTTTCTCCTTACTCAGCCATTGTCAGAATTTTTCATGAAACTTCACACCCACCCAACACAAAAATAGATTTTTGTTTCGACTCAAACAGAAAAGGAACAAGTACATTCTATAGATAGTTCGAAGATGACGTCACTCACGTCTTTGTTATTGTTTTTTGCCATCCGCGTTTATGAGTAATACTCACTGAACTGTGTTAACCAGACGAAAAAAGTTTATGGATACACACAGTTTTGTGTGTTGGTCCATTATACTTCCGGATTGCAATGTTATGAGCTTCTTAGCCAAGCGCATACTATCTATACATAATATTGTCCAGTGTCTAATTTTTATCGCTATAACAAAATATTTTCTTTATAATCTGTGATGTACAAAGGACATCAGAATGAGAAAATTGTTGGTTGCATCCTGACGAATGTGACGATTTTCCTATGGATGGTAAGGAGATGGTTAACCAGTTAACTGCCGGACTCTGGAAAAAATACGTATTTAAAAATTTGGCCAGAAAATTAGCCCTTCTTCAAATATCGATTGATTTGAATAAATGACTCTCATCCTATTCTGGTAATAGTTATCTTTTCTTGATTGATGAACAAATAATAATTACAAAGGCCAACAGAGAACAGCCTGGTATCTGGTGCGGCTATGTGGTCTAGTGGTATGACACTCGCTTTCGGATCGGAAGGTCCTGGGTTCGAGCTTTGTGCTCGGCGCATTTTGAGTCCTTGGAAAAGGTTCTTTACCCACATTCTCTCACCGTACTCAGGTGTAAAATGAGTCGTTAACAGCATTGTCTTTGTCCAAAAAATTGTAATATCGCCTAACAGGCGTAATCTCCCGTCCTACATGTTAAATGTTGCTGTTAACTAGGGACCCCCAAGGCGCTTTGAGCACATTTAGTGGGTATTGCTCTATATAAAGCTAAATTTAATTTAATCTCAGCGTTGTGGCTTTTTGTGTTTAGGCTAGAATCCGATTTTTACATGATATTTGTCCAAGATTCTACCATACAAACTCATGATCTAATGCTGCTTCGAACTGGTGAAAAGCAAAATAAATGATTTTAACTATACCAAAGAGTGTGTAGGGTAACGTAGTTACCAAGAGCTCTCACTTCTCTTGACCGCAATGCTATTATCGCGTGCCAGGCGAGACAGCGAGGTGGGTGTGCTCCGCGTGTATCATGCGCGCTAGGCTTACTGATACAATGAAGAAAATACGAGTAGAAAACGGAAGATGCTTGGCTTCACCAAAAGCGGGAAGTGAGAGCTCTTGGTAACATAACAATCGTTACCTACACGCTCTTTGATTATACTGACCTATGGCAGACACAGCTCCCAAGGACCACGACAACACATAGACACACCCCGACAGCCGTGCAGGCAACGATGACACCAACAAGGTCCGAGTCCACACTCATGACGTCAGACAACACAGTTCAAGACCTATAGGTGGTCACGTCAGCTGAATACAGACGCCGTCATGGTGTTCTGGGAAATAGAGAGAAAAAATGGAATTCCACACATTCAAATCACATAAATGTCCTAGATTTGAAACGGACGGCCGATTGACGAAGCTCAAACATGTGTTTGTCATGTCATCAAAGCTCTGGTTCTACA
The DNA here is from genome assembly GCF_034508935.2 of Berghia stephanieae. NCBI lineage: Eukaryota > Metazoa > Mollusca > Gastropoda > Nudibranchia > Aeolidiidae > Berghia > Berghia stephanieae. Next base: position 75,617,394 of record NC_088364.1, on the reverse strand, counting down.
AACACAAACAAATACTCGATATAGATAGAACGAAGATGATGCCACTCTGGTCTTTGTTATTGTTTTTTGCCATCCGCGTTTATGAGTAAACTCACTGAACTGTATTAACCAGACTATCAACGTTCTATGTTACACAGCGTTTTGTGTGTTGGTCCGCTATACTTCCGGGTGGAATGTTGTGAACTCCTTAGCCAAGGGCATACTATCTATGTGAAACTGAACGAAATAATACATCTGTACTGGATGTGTTGCTAAGTTCCTCATTGGAAATCTTTTGTGTTGAAAGTATGAAGGCTGGTATCAATATTATCTGTAACCTTTAACATTTATATTTTGTAAAATGGACTAAAATGGGAATTTCCCCCGACTGCTGGTTTTCAAACAATGACAAAGAGCCGGATGACGTCAACTTCATTCATTCTATATTATTACATTGAGTCTTGTCCATGAGACATTGAGCCAAGGTTTCGTCTTTGAGACTGGAGCCATGGCATATTTTTCCTGAGATAAAGATAAAGGGAGTAAACCTGACTCATGAATGAACAACACAAAACAAACGACGTTTCGGCCCTTGGCCTTTTTCAAGTAAACACAGAATACTCATTCATGAGTCAGATTTACTCCCTTTATCTTTATCTCCATTATATTGACTCGTGACAATCTAATATAAATATATATATATATATATATATATATATATATATATATATATATATATAAACACACACACTCACACACACATATATATTTATATATAAATATATATATATATATATATATATATATATATATATATATATATATATATATATATATATATATTCTGTGTTTACTTGAAAAAGGCAAAGGGCCGAAACGTCGTTTGTTTTGTGTTGTTTATTCCTGAGTCAGATTTACTCCCTTTTTCTTTATCTCCATTTTATTGACTCATTTAGGCACCTCTATTTATTAGTCATATTTATTCCCACACCATGGGTATTGGCATGTCCAGTGTCCAACTCTGAAAATTCATGTATTTAAAATTTTTGTCAGAATATTCGTCCTTCCAATATTGATCGATTAAAATCAGTCTTATCTTGGCAAAAGCTCTCAAACCTGGGACTTTGTGGAGTTTCGATTGATATTGAAGGACGATTTTTCTGGTTACAATTTTAAATACATGTTTTTTCAGAGTACGGATGTATAGTTATTGGGTTTTAACCTGACGTTACTGTGTTTACTTTTCCACACTGAGAAATGCAAACTAGTATTTATTCAGCTATCTATTGGAAGAAAACACAAAGCGTTTAACACTGATAATCTCTAAATGTATAGCTGTTTGGAAGAAAAGATAAACATAGTTGGCGTCTATCTAGATTTTGAACACATACATTACTTTTATTCACGATAAGAATAATATTGAGTCTTGATTGTAAAATAGAAATCAATGAGAAATATTATTCGACAACAATTGATAACAAAAGTGCACTGTCAGAAACCTGGTTCCAATCTCATTGGAAGTGTAAAACCACCCTTCAGGAGGACATAATACAGACCTTGTGTAATTTATCTTCTGGTTACAAAGTGATGGCATCTTATTTTCAGGTTTAAATATTCTGGTCGTCAAGATAGATCATCCATCCATCCATCCTCCCTCTTTTACAGCCTTTAATTCTAATAGTCTAATACTACACCCTCTACTAAAATGTTTATGCTACGGTATGATCCAATATGAAACCTAGTCTTTATACCTAGTCTTTATTACAGTAGTAACTAACTCCTCCAAAGGTCTGGTTACATAAGCACTTCCATGGATTTTGGAACCAGACAATAGACGCCTAGATATCCACGCCTCTCGGACAGTCTTCATAATGTAAACAATACGATTCAATAGTCTGATGTCACACCGCCTGGCAACGGCGGCCATATTGGTTCTAAACAAATAAACTCATTACTTTTTATTTTTCATGCTGGCTAGAACTTTTCATATGCCTTATGATCAGACTGTGTAAAAGTCAAAACATGATCAAATTTATGGGGGTTTTTTTCCTCTGGATACCCTTTATGCTCGCCGGAGAAATATTTCATACGGGCGTCCGCCATTGTTCCGATAGTTTAGAGCAAGTGTTACTAAGTTACCATGCGTCTTTAGGAAGGAAGTGACGTTACGACTGCTGAAGAGTATTGCAGTGATTAGAAAAAAATAGCGAACTACACAGGTTTTACTATCGATGGCGTGTGTCTAGGTAAAATACCCACTGTTCTACCACTTGATCAATAGAACCGACACAGAAAACTATGTGTAAACTTAAACGTTTATAATATGATCGAGAATATCGTGTGATATCTAGTCACCCATTTGATGGTATAAAAACAAAAAGAATGATCAGAAAGAGGTTGATTTCATTCACGACTTTGTTTATAGATAACCAACAATGTTTGTCCGAGCACGAGTGAAGGTGTGTCACAAATTCCATATTTTGATTGGTCAAAAATCTACTGGTTAATTACAAGGTGTAATGACACGAGCTGTCTGCCCTATTGTCCGGTCTTAACTTAAAAAATCCTAGAGATTTTTGCTACGTTTTTTAAAAATGGAAAAAAAATGTATTAAAAATGAGAATGTGCATAGATAGTTTTATTGAACTTCAATTAACATGTAAAAATGAAAAAAAACATTAGCTTTGATACTACGCCTATAATTTGTCTCAGAAAAATTTAATAAATAGGCATGGGGTAAAAGTAACCCCGGGTAAACTACAGACATAGTCGGTGTTAGGGTTGAGTGAGTTAAAACAGATCGACAGTGAGATGATATCCAGCAGTTATTGTCACAATTTTTTTAATAATAATTTTTACCAGCTAACTGCCGTATTGTGGAAAAACAGATATTTACAAATTTGCCAGAAAACTCGTTCTTTAAATATCGATCGATTTAAATGACCCTGACCTTGGCAAATCTCTCAAACCTGGGACTTCGTGACTATGCAACTTTGCCAAACAACGTATCATTTCTTGTGAAGCCGAAAGTACCACAACTGGAGCATTGACCTATATAATATATATATATATATATATATATATATATATATATATAATATATATATATACATATATATATCTATATATATATATCTCACATCTCATGTAGTTCCATATCTGAAGCAGACGTCGGAGGTCATCTTCCGCCAAGCTGATCTATCTCTTGCCAATTCTATTAAAGCAGCGCCACCTTTCTCAGCTTCATCTGTCCAAGTTCTTATCCCTTTCAAATACGTTATTCTTTGTCTTCCTCTTATTCTTTTTCCATTCATCTTTCCAGTCAAGGCGAGTATTTCCAAACCAGGGTGGCGGATAATGTGTCCTAAAAATTCCATTTGGCGTTTGATGATTTTTGTTATCAGTGATCTTTTTCTGTTTGCCATTTCTAAAATTTCTTCATTTCTTTTCCTTTCCATCCATGACACCCTCATCATTCTTCTGTAAAACCACATTTCCACTGCCTCCAGTCTTTTAACCATGGTCTTGTTTATGGTCCAGCTCTCACAACCATATAGCAGCACAGACAGTACATAGCAATCCAGGACTTTGATTTTTGTTTTCATGCTAATATTCCTGTTTTTCATAATTGTATGCAGCTGGTTGAATGCATTCTTCGCCATACCTATTCTTTTCTTTATTTCACAATCTGATTTTCCATTGGATGTTACATTGAAGCCTAAATATTTGAAACATTCAACTTGTTGTATTGTTTGTCCTCTGCTTGTTATTACACAGGCTGGTGGGTTATTATTTTTAGATACCGTCATACATTCTGTTTTAGATATATTCAGTTCCAGTCCCATATTTTCACTACTCCTGACTACAACATCCAGTAATTCTTGTAGTTCATGTTCAGATTCTGCCAGTAGAACCGTATCATCTGCATACCTCAGATTTGTTACATTCTTTCCTCCAATACACACCCCCTTCTTATGTTCGATATCTCTTAATATCATTTCACTATAGAGGTTGAATAAATCTGGAGACAAAACACACCCCTGCCTAACTCCTCTTCTAATAGGTGTAAAACTGCTTAGTTCGTTGTCAACACGCATTGCTGCTTCTTGTTCCCAGTACAAATTCCGTAATATTCTTAAATCTTTACCATCAATGTCCAAGGATGATAGAATTTTGAATAGTTTTTCGTGTTGTACTTTATCAAAGGCTTTTGAATAGTCGATGAAACACATATACAGATCTTTATTTACTTCAATACATCTTTCCATCAGCATTGATAATGTGAATATTCCATTTCTGGTACCCTTGTCCTCAACAAAACCAAATTGCATCTCCCCAATTTCAGGTCGTATTTTATTTCTTATTCTTAGTAAAATTATCTTCAAAAGAATTTTTGTGAGGTGGCTCATTAGGCTAATAGTTCTGTGTTGTTCACAATCAACTGCCCTTGGCTTTTTTGGTAGTGCTATAAAAATGGATCGTTTCATATCAGTTGGCATTTTTCCTGTGTCATACACTTGATTTAGAAGGTTTGTGATGAATTCAATCCCCCATTCACCCAGGCCAGTCAAGGCTTCAATTGTTATGGCATCAGGTCCTGCAGCTTTTCCATTTTTCATGCTTTTCATGACGTTCCTAACTTCATCTTTCATTATAGAAGGCCCTTCCAGTTCTTTTATCATAGGCATTTCTCCTCGATTATCAAAAAAAAGTTCTTCAATATATTCTGACCATCTGTTTAGAATGCAGTCTTTGTCCATGATGGTGTTTCCACGCTTGTCTTTGATGCATCCACTTTTAGCACCTGATTTAGTTTTGTTTGTCACTTCTTTGATTTTCTGATGGAAGAATTTGCCATTTTTTTCTTTGCAGGACATTATATAGTGACATTGTTCATTTATCCAGTCTTCTTTAGCTTCGTTGCATTTTCTTTTTATCTTCCTGTTCAGAGTCTTGTATTTTTCTTCCTGATTTTTGGCCTTTTTTCTCTCATTCATTAGTTCTAATATCTCTGGAGTAATCCATTTCTTCTTCTGCAACTTAAGTGTGGTTGGAACATTTTCTTCTAATGATGCAGCAACACTGTCTTTAAACTGCTCATATTTCTCTTCTATATCTGTTAGTTCTCCAAGCACTTCAAACTTGTTTCTTACTGATAGTTCAAATTTTTCTTGTATCTTCTGTTCCTCCCGGAGAATGTCTAGTTGGTATTTAGGTTTAGCCTTTGCTCTTTTGCAGATTTTCAATTTAACTCGTATGGGGCATAGCACAGGTATATGATCGCTGTTACAGTCAGCCCCCGGCATAGATTTGGCATACAAAACCGAGTTTCGGAAACGTTTGCTGATGAGTATGTAATCTATTTGGTTTCTCACTCCATCTCCAGGACTTTTCCATGTCCACTTCCTTCTATTGTGGTTTGTTGACCAAGTATTTGTGATTGTCAGATCATGTTGACGGCACCATTGAATAAGACGATCACCTCTGTCATTTTTGTCTCCCAGACCATGTGGGCCCACAATATCTTCTATTCTTTCTCGGCCCACCTTGGCATTAAAATCGCCCATGATGAGTTTTATGTCTGAAGACTTAAACTGATGCATTGCTTTATCTATTTGTTGATAGAAATTTTCCACTTCTTCATCATCGTGACTGGTGGTTGGGGCGTATATTTGTAAAATATCAAAATCAAAAGGTTTTGCTTGTAGTTTGATTGCCATTACTCTGTCTGATATGGGCCAGAATCCTTTGACTGCTCGCGCCGTTTTATTATCTAGTATAATTCCAACTCCCCTTTGGTGTTCTCCTCCTCCTGAGTATATAATTTTACAGTCATCATAATTAAGTTCTCCTGCTCCTTTCCATCTAACTTCTGATAATCCTAAAACATTGATATTCAATCTCTTCATTTCCATAACTACATTTGCTAATTTTCCTTTCTGGTACAGACTTCTTACATTCCATGTTGCTGTTCGTAATGTTTGGTGGTGCACAGTAGCTGGATGACGGTCGAGAGTCACCTGTTCACCTGCATGACTATCTCTACCGGACGAGGCTGTAATCGAGTTGCTCGAAAAACATCCATTGACGTCGTTGACTAGATTCGCTTGGACGGACATCATGACGATCTTGGGATGATATATATATATATATATTATTTTAATATTTCCCACAATATTGGAGTCAGTCTACATCGATGTTTCAGGCCTTTTCAGCCATCGTTTGGACTGTGTGTTACATGACTTTGGCTTGGTGTGTGTTGTTGCTTGTAACTCATGTGACACACAGTCCTGACGATGGCTGAAAAGGCCTGATACATCGATGTAGATTGACTCCAACATTGCGGTAAATATTACATACAATAATAATTCGCTCCATTGCTACATGTCGAGCACTATTCGTACCATATTTGTATCCAACACGATTCAATATATATATATATATATATATATATATATATATATATATATATATATATATATATATATATATATATATATATATAACACAATATCCGCAAAACGTGCTCAAAGTCCAACAACACTTAACCTGTACGACGAGATATGACGCCTGTTTAGCGACTTTGCATTTTCCCCCCGACAGGGACACAGCTGTTAACGACCAGGTACTCATTTTACACCTGAGTATGGTGACAGAATGTAAGTAAATATATAGCTTTTCCCCATGACTCAACTATGCGCCGCCGCTCAGAACGGGACTCGAACCCAAGACCGTCCGGTCCAACGGCAAGTCTCATACAATACCACATAGCCGCTCATGCATTACTGCGGGTATTGAATATCATACAACAGTGAGTTCATTAACTATACACTACCAATAATGTTATTTTAACTATTTTATTTAGGCGATAGCACTTACAGCCACCAGTAATCAAATCAAAAAATATCAATGATGTAAAACTGAAGCATTGCCATTACCTGTTCCAATGATTGATCAGAGATCAATAAAGAATCATTGATTTGTTTTATGTTATAAATGGCGCCGTAATGTTACCTGAGTAGTCGCGAATTTCCGTGAACAGGTAATACAGATAGGAATGACGTTATAACATTTGATTGGTTTATATTCCAATGTTAAAAACAGGTACAAGATTAGAAGTTTGTTACAGGATCCTGAATGTTTTTATAACATCTGTGTATTAAGCTAGAACAGAAGTTTCTTTTCATATACTATTGGCTCGAAATTGTTTGTAACGAGTCAGTGAATTTATAATTTATAAAACGTGATCAAAACTTCAATTTAAAAAATTGAGATTTTTTTTGGGTCAAAGACAACGCTGTTAACTGCTAGGTACTCATTTTACACCTGAGTACGGTGAGAGAATATGAGTAAAGAGTCTTTTCCGAGGACTTAACTATGCGCCGAGCGAGGCTCAAACCCATGACCTTCCGATCCGAAAGCGAGTATCATACGAAAAGACCACATAGCCCAGTGGAGGTGAACTGTTTGCATTTTTTTTTTTGGATGGTATTTTTTGTCTTGCTTTGTCGGACACCTTTCATACACACCTGTCCAGTTCTTCATCTTACACTGGTGCCTGCTCCTTAATTTATTAATTTGATATTTTGAAGAAATCAAAATTGTGTCAGAGAGATATTGAGCGTAAAAAATATCGTCAATGATATGAAACGTCGGTTAAATTCACGTTTCTATTTTAGTGGAATCCTATTTAGTTTTATAAAGTGCATAAAGCCAAAAGTCCTTATTTCAAATCGTTTTAACTGAATATTCACATTTTTGCATCCGCTTAATGCCAACATATTGCTATCTACAGGGTGTCCGTAAAGTCTGGACACAGTAAAGTTAAATATTTTTCAAAATAGTATTCAAAATTATTAATACAATGTGTCCAGACTTTACGAATACCCTGTAGTGTTATGCAGTTGATCACAACAAATAGACCATTTGCTCTTAAACATTGGCAGTTTGAATTGAATATATAAGTGATACTTTATCAACAAGAATAAATGCAAATATAGTTTAAAATCATCTCAACGATTTATTTATACCAAATAAATATTATGGTCCTGTTCAGATAAAAAAAGGTACTAAAATGATTGTCTTGAGTAGATTTATACTATGTAAAGCCTGTCATTTCAATACAAGTACTTGTTATCAAATTGTAGATAATACGGAAAGGTAGGAATGATGAAAAATATTTGAACAGATCAAAATTGAAAAGTTTGTTGACATGCATTTAAAAACTGATAAAAGAATGGTATTTGTATAAAACTTAAATTATACCCTCGATATTTGTCTATGAGATCAGATGAGATTATCTTGTCACAGCTATAAGTTAAAATGCTTCATGATCAAAGATTGATTTAGCATAAAACATGATTTTGGTGCCTTTTTCGTTTATCTACAGTACAACTATTATTGTAATATTTCAAAATCTTCAAATCTACAATTTTACTTTTGTCATTGTCGTTGACGACGTTATCATCATTATCATTGTCTACTGCTTTATTTATTGTTATTCACATTTCATTTTTATTTTCATGTATCTTAATAAAGTTAGATCTACAAGGACGGGACATGACGCCGATATGAGACGATATTACAAAAAATATTTTCGGTCAAAGACAACGTTGTTAACTGCCAGGTACTCGCTCGCTGTAAAATTACCCCAACAAGTATTGGCCTTTTTATACTTCCCCATACAAAAGTTGTCTTCTTCCATCAAGCAGGATTGCAGTTTGAAATAGGTTCCGGGTGCTCGGCCCTCTTTCCATTAAGACTTACACCAATGCCAGCTTACAGGTCAATGCCCAGGTTCAATTTAATTTGCCAAAACTCGAGAGGCGGATACGAATCAACAGACATGACTGTTGTATCATACATTAAGTTCATGGAATTCCGTGTATAAATAACCATGATATAAGTTCCCTCTACAATGGTATCTTAACAAACGAGTGGAATGACTGATAACAATGAACAAGTCAACGTTGGGGACTCTCCTAACAGTCAGTGACAAAAAGATTTTTCTCACTTTGACCAGAAGAAGAAGGATAAGGAGGAGGAGGAGGAGGAGGAGGAGGAGGAGGAGAGGAGGAGGAGGAGGAGGAGGAGGAGAGGAGGAGAAGAAGAAGAAGAAGAAGAAGAAGAAGAAGAAGAAGAAGAAGAAGAAGAAGAAGAAGAAGAAGAAGAAGAAGAAGAAGAAGAAGAAGATGAAGAAGAAGAAGAAGAAGAAGAAGAAGAAGAAGAAGAAGAAGAAGAAGAAGAAGAAGAAGAAGAAGAAGAAGAAGAAGAAGAAGAAGAAGAAGAAGAAGAATTTTTTTTAACTCATCTTTAGACTGATCACAATGACCCGTAACATATTTTTTTTATCTTAAACCCAAGACCTCTTTGAATTGGTGTAGACTTGTCAGAAAGCATTAAACGTATCGGGTGAGTGGTTGAGTGGTTAAGGCATTACATTGTGACCCGGAAAGTCCCGGGTTTGAGCCCCGCTTCAGGCAATTTCGTTTATTTCCTTGGGCAAGAGTATTTTCCCCAAATTTGTTCACTTGGACAACATGGGTGATTCCTGTTGACATCAGACATCTTGTTTGATGAATTGTCTATATTCCTTCTTGGAATGCATAGGCGACGATATCGTATGATGTCGTGACGGAAGGCATACTTTTTTTTAAATAAGATAAACGTATCTCAAGTACGGCGAGAGTTCATGCAAATCGAATGACGATTTCCACATCTAGATCAAACATGCAACTCAAATGGATTCAATAGTCTGATGTCACGTCGCCCAGCAACTGCAGCCATCTTGGTTCTAAACAAAGAAAATCTGTACTTTGTATTCTTCATGCTGGCTAGAACTTTTCATATGTCTTGTGATCAGAATGTGTAAAAGTCAGTAAAAAGTCAAAACATGATCGGATTTATAATGTTTTTTTCCTCTGGATACGCTTTTATGCTCGTCGGAGAAATATTTCATAAGGGCGTCCGCCATTGTTCCGATAGTTTAGAGCCAGTGTTACTAAATTACCATGCGCCATTACGAGGGAAGTGACGTTACGACTGTTGAGGCGTATTCCTACTATCATTCCTATTTTAGACTATGGAAATACCTACCACGTGAGGCAGTGGGTTTTGACATCACCGATCTGTTTCAATAGTTGATATTATCACATTGTAACATTGTACCCAGTGACATCCTCACGCACCAAAGCTGAAAATTTGACACCTTCATTAATTTGTTTTTATAGAAATGAAAATTGGCTTTATTCACCCCCATGGGAAATTTGTCTTAAGGGTCTATTCCGAGGGCGGACTGGAATAATCCAGGCGTCAGCCGCACGATGACCCTCTCTCTCTCTCTCTCTCTCTCTCTATCTCTCTCTCCCTCTCTCTTTCTCTCTCTCTGTCTATCTATCTATCTATCTATCTATCTATCTATCTCGCTCTCTCTCTCTCTCTCTCAATCTATCTATCTGTCTATCTACCATTCTATATATCTATCTATCTTTCTCACACACTTTCCATCTCTCTCGCTCTATCTCTATCTCTCTCTCTCTCTTTCTCTGTCTATCTATCTATTTATCTATCTATCTCGCTCTCTCTCTCTCAATCTATCTATCTATCTATCTATCTACCATTCTATATATCTATCTCTCTCACACACTTTCCATCTCTCTCTCTATCTCTCTCTCCCTCTCTCTCTCTCTCTCTCTCTCACTCTCTCTCATTCTCAAAAAAGGCATTTATTCTACTCAATAACGACGAGAGTCAATCTTGAAGTTGAATCTTTATAATCAGGTTCACCCCGGCATAATACCGTTTTGAGACGAGTGTGTGAACACATTTGAAATTAACATAACTTTTCTAACTATAATATGGAAAGGCCATCTGTCGGTGTATGGCATAGTATTATTGATAAAGCTCCAGTGAAGAGGTATAAATAGCACTGTCACTTTTGACAGCATCGTGGTCACCAAAACAAAGTCACGGGCGATACATCAACAAGTTTATCGCTAGGATGATATCACTACAAGAATACAGCCAGGGCGTTCTTAGAATGTATTTATCAGTACGACGTCATGGCCAACCAAACCCCAATAGGTAGATTGCGCTTGGCCAAGGAGTTCACAACATTGCCATCCGGAAGTATAACGGACCAACACACAAACTCTGTGTAACCATGAACTTTTATAGTCTGGTTAATACAGTTTAGTGGGAACAACTCACAAACGCGAATGGCAAAAACAATAACAAAGGCCTGAGTGACGTCATCTGCATACTATATACAGGGTTCAACTGTGGCCTTCGTAAAGTTATGGCCTGATACTGACCAAAAAATGACTTCAAAATGCCAGTCTTTTGCCACAAAAGAAAACAAATCGTGAGTTGTATTCAATAGTTCAACCAATGAAATAACTTGTTTCCTTGAGCTCTACTAACGACAACTCACCAGGCGGTGCAAAAACCATTTAATGACATCAAACTGCCAGTCCTTTTGGATTTCAGTATCAGGCTATAACATAATGATGGCTAGGGTTCAACAGTCGTGACGTCACTTCCTTCGTAATGACGCATAGTGACTTAGTAACTGGTTCTAAAATATCGGAACAATATCGGAACACCATTATGAAATACTTCTCCGACGAGCATAAAAGTGTATCCAGTTGAGAAAAACAATATAATTCTTATCATGTTTTGATTTTTTTTTTTAATTCCGATCACACGACATGTAAAAAAGTTCTAGCCAGCATAAAAAAATAAAAATTACCGATTTTCTAAGTTTGGAACCAAGCTGCTCGTTGCTGGGCGGACGTGAGATCGGACTATTGAATCCTATTGCGTACTTAAGACATGGATTGAACAAGCCCCGTTAGTCACATTATAGATAATGACATTCAGCATATCA
>NC_088364.1:75530528-75595528 GCF_034508935.2 Berghia stephanieae | reverse complement strand
AATAATAATAATAATAATAATAATAATAATAAATAATAATAATAATAATAATAATAATAATAATAATAATAATAGTAATAATAATAATAATAATAATAATAATAATAATAATAATAATAATAATAATTGTAATAATAATAGTAATAATCATAATAATAATAATAATAATAATAATAATAATAATAATAAAAATAAAAAACAATAATAATAATGATAATAATAACAATAATAATAATAATAATAATAATAATATAATAATAATAATAATAATAATGATAATAATAATAATAATAATAATAATAATAATAATGACAATAATAATATAATAATAATAATAATAAATAATAATAATAAAATAATAATAATGATAACATATAATAATAATAATAATAATAATAATAATATAATAATAATAATAATAACAATAATAATAATGAATAATAATAACAATAATAATAATAATAATTAATAATAATAATAATAATAATAATAATAATAATAATAATAATAATAATAATATGATAATAATGATAATAATAATAATAATAATAATAATAATAATAATAATAATAATAATAATAATAATATAATAATATTAATAATAATAATTGTAATAATAATAGTAATAATAATAATAATAATAATAATAATAATAATAATAATAATAATAATAAAAACAATAATAATAATGATAATAATAACAATAATAATAATAATAATAATAATATAATAATAATAATAATAATAATAATAATAATAATAATAATAATAATAATAATGATAATAATAATAATAATAATAATAATAATAATATAATAATAATAATAATAATAATAATAATAATAATAATAATAATAATAATAATATAATAATAATAATAATAATAATAATAATAATGATAATAATAATAATAATAATAATGATAATGATAATAATAATAATAATAATAATAATAATAATAATAGTAATAATAATAATAATAATAATAATAATAATAGTAATAATAATGTACAGCAACCGCCAGCCTGATAAAACTTGAGCCACTGGCAACAACAAAAATACGTGTAACCTTAAACATTTATAGACTGATTGGCATTTTTATTATTTAGTGAAAAATATTCATTAATATGCCTGTCTAAAAACAAAGACAAATAGCTGAGTGACGTCAATTCCGTGCCTTTCATTGATGCCATGTGTTTATCCGCCAGCCGGATATAGATAGAATGAACTTGACGTCACTTGGGTCTTTGTTTTGACGTTTATTTTTTTATTTATTTATTTTTTTTTTTTTGCCATCCACATTTATGAGTACTTCTCACTTAACCGCATTAACCAGACGATAAAAGTTCAAAGTTACACATAGTTTTGTTTTTTCGTCCGTTATACTTCCGGGTGGCAATGTTGTGAGCTTCTTAACCAAGCGCATACGATCTATAATGAACTATCACAAAACTATGTGTTCCCTTAAACGAGATGGAATTTATTAGTGAGAAATACTCATTATAAAAGGCTGACTAAAAACAATAACAAAGAGGTGAGTGAAGTAAATTTCGTTCCATCTATAAAAGTCAGTCCCAGCACAATCTGGTTAATACACTTGAGTGAGGATTACTCATAAACACGGATGGCAAAAAAACAATAACAAAGGCCTGAGTGACGTCATCTTCCTAGAATCTGTAAGAAAAACACGCTCGCAAGAAATTGATAAAAGTGAAGAATGCCCAGTTTTATATATTGTTGTTATTATTATTATTATTATTATTATTATTATTATTATTATTATTATTATTATTATTATTATTATTATTATTATTATTATTATTATTATTATTATTATTTTTATTATTATTATTATTATTATTATTATTATTATTATTATTATTATTATTATTATTATTATTATTATTATTATTATTATTATTATCATTATCATTATTATTATTATTATTACAATTATTATTATTTCCCCAATCACTCAATGATAATTATCAGATCAATAACAACAAGTGGAACCCTTTGTCATCGTAATTACCAAGTACTTGTTATATTTTGATGAAGTTTACGACGTTTTCCCACGAATAACGTAAAATAATCGTTTTTTCTGTTTGATAACACAATAAACAATTTATTATTGAGTGACGTGTGTTGACTGTTCTGCTCTGTTGCATTTTTTATATTGCCCTGCCTTGTTATTTATTGTAACAGTATTCGATACTTCATCGTTTTGGACAAGGTGACGATGGGCCGATGTGATGAACTTATTAACCCGAGAATAAAACATTGTTTTGATGAGAGATTCATGTGTATAGCTAATTCGTTTAATAAATAATTGTCGTTTTCATTCAAGACAACATTTTTTTAAAAAGAGAACCGATACGTCAATATTCCACTTTTATATCTTCTAAAATAATAAACAAAGTCATGAATGTCAACTTCTCTCTTTGGGACAGTTGTTATTTAAAAATTTTAAAAGCTGTTTCAAGGTTGGAATAGGAGCGATCTATATTCATGTTTTCATCCAACCAGGTCATCAATCACATGATTTGTTGCTGTCCAACAATACGATTCAATAGTCTGATGTCACGCCGCCTGGCAACGGCGGCCATCTTTGTTCTAAACAAAGAAAATCATTACCTTTTATTTTTCATGCTGGCTAGAACTTTTCATATGCCTTGTGATCAGAATGTGTAAAAGTCAAAACATGATCAAATTTATGGGGGTTTTTTCCCATCTGGATACCCTTTATGCTCGACGGAGAAATAATTCATACGGGCGGCCGCCATTGCTCCGATAGTTTAGAGCCAGTGTTGCTAAGTTACCATGCGTCATTAGGAAGGAAGTGACGTTACGACTATTGAATCCTATTGAATATTTCTTAACAAATGAAAACACGATGCTTTGTTTACAAAAGTTATAACCATACCCATGTGTCAAGCTGAATAAAATTACCAATCGTGATGTTAGATATTCAAAAAGATGTGAACACGTTTCACTATGTGGGTCACTTTGAACACATTTTGCAATGTGACCAATGACCTCAAGCCCATGAAAAGTTAATATAGATCATCCCCATTCTTAGTTATTGATGCTATGTGTTTAGGTAAAATACTCACAATATCGTCAGCCAGATTAAACATACAAACATACTAACACACAAAACCCTGTATAGATAGAACGAAGTTGACGTCACTCAGGTTTTTTGTTATTGCTTTTTGCCATCCGCGTTTATGAGTAATTCTCACTAAACATGTTTTAATTAACCAGACTATAAACGTTCAAGGTTACACATAGTTTTGTGTGTTGGTTCGTTATACTTCCGGATGGGATTGCTGTGAGTTTCTTAGCCAAGCGCACAGCATCTATTGCTGCTTGGAGCTCGAAGAAATAAATAACAATAGGAAAATCAAGATGGATGATTTGCTCTCATCTCTCATCCTTTGACACACATACTACACAAAGAAGAGAGAGAGAGAGAGAGAGAGAGAGAGAGAGAGAGAGAGAGAGAGAGAGATGTTTGTTTTTGCGCGTTTTACGGCGCTTCTCTCATGGACAGAGAAGAAAACTAATGAAGAAGTATTAGAGCAAGCTGAAACTAAAAGGCTATTAATTCGTACAATAAGAAAAATACAAATGCAATTTTTGGGACACCTAAATCGACATAAATGTATTTAACATCTTGCTCTCACAGGAAAGATAGAAGGTAAAAAGAGTAAAGGTAGACCAAGAAAAACATATTTGAATAGTTTGAACAGCTGGGTGACAAAGAAAGAGAAGAGCAATATTAGTTTTCTGAGATTATCTGATCAAAGAGATGAATGGCGTATCATGATCACCGATGTCTGGCACAGACTTGGTACTTGAAGAAGAAGAAGAACGGCGCTTGCGACACATAAAGGTCATATCAGCGCCAATGAGAGGGAAGAAAATGGGATAGTTAAAACTTCTAGAATTACAATTAAATCACCCAAGGAAAGGGAAGATAAAAGGGGAATTTGTTCAAATAGGAAACAGATGTAGATTCCAAGACCACACTATAAAAGTACTTAGTTTGAGATCACCTAAAAGTCTCATCCAGATACAAGCACAGGACCCTACTAAGAGGAATACACTCAAATGTTTACAAATCATATATATGTTTACACAAAAACAATACAGTGCATAACAAAGAGATGAGTTACAAGGAAAAAAATATCATCTCCCGAAACTAATTATACATTTGACTGTTTCCCTCTCAGCCAGGACCAGGACAAAACCAAGACAGACAGAAAGCAAGTTGGAAAACAGATATTGGAGAATAGAAGTCACAGTAAGTGGCTCCCTGCCCACAATGGGAGGTCATTGTTTTTGTTTTTACGGGTTTTACGGCACTTGCAACACAAGGTCATATCAGCGCCAGTAAAAAGGAAGAGAATGGGATAGTAAACAGTTCTAGAATTACAATTAAAGCATCCAAGAATAGGTAAGACAAAGGGGAACTGGTTCAAATAAGACACGGGTGTAGATTCCAAGAGCACACTATCAAAGTACTTAGTATGAGATCACTAAAAGTCTCATCCAGACACAAGCACAGGTCCCCACTAAGAGGAATACACTCAAATGTTTACAAATCATAAATATGTATACATAAAATAATACAGTGCACAACAGAGAGGTGATTTACTAGGAAAAAAATATAATCTCCCAAAACCATGCATCTGACTGTTTCCCTCTCAGCCAAGGCCAGGACAAAACCAAGTAATCTCATTCCAAGACAAAGACAGAAAGCAAGTTGGAAAACAGATTCTATAGACGGATAGAAGACACAGTATGTACCCTCCTGCCCACTATGGGAGATCAAGAACCCCACCCAGTATGGGAGGTCAGGAACCCCACCCAGAGAGAGAGAGAGAGAGAGAGAGAGAGAGAGCGAGAGCGAGAGAGAGAGTGCGAGAGAGAGCTAGAGAGATCGAGAGAGAGAGAGAGAGAGAGAGAGATACATACATTATAGCGACGGTTTTATTTCATATCCTGGTTAGTTTTTGCAATATACTTATCGGTAATGTAACACAGTCTATTGCTTAAATTACCCCCTGTGCCATTTGGACTGTTACATTCCCCTGAAGTCAATGAGCATACAATCAATAAGAACAGTTTCAGAAAAAACAGTTTAGTTTCCTCCCTTTTAAAATGTTTTTTTGTTGTTTCTTTTTTTTTTTTTTTTTTTTTTTTTTTTTTTTTTTTTTTGCTATTATTT
This sequence comes from Berghia stephanieae, assembly GCF_034508935.2. Classification (NCBI taxonomy): domain Eukaryota; kingdom Metazoa; phylum Mollusca; class Gastropoda; order Nudibranchia; family Aeolidiidae; genus Berghia; species Berghia stephanieae. The sequence goes on along the minus strand of NC_088364.1, from coordinate 75,590,295 downwards.
GTTTGCTTTCATTGCGTAGTTTTCTTTGTGGTGATGCTTTTATTGTTTGTTTTAAAGGGTTTTACGGCGCTTGCAACACATTTAGGTCATATCAGCGCCAGCAAAAAAGGAAGAAAATGGGATAGCAAAAAGTTCTAGAATTACAATTAAAGCACCCAAGAAAAGGTAAACAAAGGGAATTGGTTCAAATAGAAAACATGTAGATTCCAAGAGCACACTATCAAAGTACTTAGTTTGAGATCACCTAAAAGTCTCATCCGGACCAGAAGCACAAAATCAAACAAAGAGGAATACACTCAAATGATTACATTATACATTAAAAATAACAAATATAATAATACATAACAGAGAGATGATTTACAAGAGAAAAAATATCATCTCCCAAAACAATAACTATGCATTTGACTGTTTCCCTCTCTGCCAGGACTCCGACGAGGGCCAGGAAAAAAACAAGTAATCTCATTCCAAGACAAAGACAGAAAGCTTGTTGGATAAGATATAAGGATATAGAAGACACAGTGAGTACCTCCCTGCCCGCTATGGGAGGTCAGGATCCCCACCCAGGTTTTCTTTGTGGTGTGAGGGAAAGGGCTGGGGATTTTTTTTAAAGGTGCTTACGTATGAAACATGGAATTGAAAACAAGTTTAACTTCAAGATCTAATAATATCTTTTCCTTTTATAATTCCTCGTTTAATTGTCTCCATGTCATAGGAGATTAGCTCCACACCATTGAGTTTGTCGATCGATATAACGACAGCACATAAACTTCCAATCATTTCACACATACACTCACCATAAGCAATGAATAACACGAACGTGGATAAAAGGCTGGTTTGCTTACAAAACGACAATTTACATGTCAACAACAACAACAACAATAATAACAACAACAAACAAAAAAAGAAAATATAAAAAGAAAGGGGGAAAATGAAGAAAAAATGAAATAAATCATTTCATATCGACACAAATTGTATCAAAATTTCTAAAAACAAAAAAAAAAAAAAAAAAAAAAAAAAAATTAAAACCACCGGATTTTTTTGACGGCTTGGATATATTGAATTCTTTGACAATTTTTTACATTAATCTGTATCATTAAATTGCGGTAAGGTTTTTTATGGCCAAAATGTAAAATAGATCCTTTGTCAGATTTAGACATGTTGACCCATTTTAAATAGGGTTTGATTCTGCCGTCATCATAAATAAGACATTACCAGTTTTACCGAGAGAGCTATCACAACGATATATTCTATATAAAGATAAAGATAAATTGAGCTTTTATATAGTGCTATATCCACCAAATGTGCTCAAAGCGCTTTACAAGGGGTCCCTAGCCAACAGCAACACTTAACGTATAGGACGGGACATGGTTCTGTTAGGCGATATTACAATATTTTTGGGACAGAGACAACCCTGTTAAGGGCCAGGTACTCATTTTACACTTGAGTACGGTGAGAGAATGTGAGTAAAGAGTCTTTTCCAAGGACTCAACTATGCGCCGAGCCAGGCTCGAACCCGGGACCTTCCGATCCGAAAGCGAGTGTCATACCACTAGACCACATCGCCGCACGAATAATTGTAACGTTGTAACGTGCCCTCCCTGTGGAAACGGTGTTACTTCATATTGAATTAAGTTTAAATCAAGTCCCGCTTGTTATGGGTTAATGGGGTATATCTATATCACGATGGCTTTCGATTCCATTTCAATACGTACCTGAAATCGTGACTGGCTTTCTAATCGCTATTGATCCAGGTGACAGGCTATTCATTGTGGAAATAAAGAAACTATTTTCATAAAAACTCTATATGTACTTTATGAATGTAGAAGTCTTTATTCATATTATCATTCATTCATTCATTTATATATATATATATATATATATATATATATATATTATATACATGTCTATGTGTGTATTATAATATTCAACGTGTGTTTTTGTTTTTAAGGGTTTTACGGTGCTTACAACACCTTTAGGTCATATCAGTTCCAGTAAAAAGGAAGAATATTGGATCGTAAAAACATTCTCTATGTACAATTAAAAGGATTGGAGGAAACTGTATGAAAGGGGAATGTTTCAAATTGGGAACAGATGTAGAGTCCAAGAGCACAATATCAATGTACTTAGTTTGAGATCACCTAAAAGTCTCACCCAGACATCAGCATAACAAGGAAAAAAACATCTCCCAAAACTATAATTATACATTCGACTATTTCCCTCCAAGCCAAGGACTCCAGCCAGGGTCAGCACCAAACGAAGTAATCTCATTCCAAAACAAAGTCAGAAATCAATTGGTAAACAGAAACGGGGGGGGGGGGGGGGGGGGGGGAATAGAAGAAACAGCAAGTAGCTCCCGACCCACTATGGGAGGTCGGGAACTCCACCCAGATTTCCAACGTATCTCATCATCATTGCCTTTTTCACCCTGGGTCAGTGTATAGGCCACAGACGAATAGTTTCCACCCTTCTCTATCCTGAGCTAACTTTAACTCGATTCATGTCATATCACTTCTCTGTGTATCAGCTTCTTTCATTCTTCCATAAATTCTGTCATTGCAGAAACTCTTCGGTTGCCCAAGCTAAAAAAATGGATTAGTTTTTCCGTCTGTGTTTCTGTAGCAATGAGTTTTATGGAACGGGTGTTAACCCATCGACAACCCCCAACCTGGAGGACAGGGTGACTCAGAAAAGGGGGAATCACACCGCATTAGTTGCCTTTTACAACACGCTGGCTTGGCGTTGGGCTATTCTTGCATCCTCTCAGTTGAGGGACCCCGGACACAACACGGGGGCCAACGTATCTAAGTACACATAATATTTATTTTGTTTTTGTTTTTAATGGTTTTGCGGCGCTTGCAACACATAATTTAGGTTATATCAGCGCCAGTAAAAAGGAAGAAAATGGGATAGTAAAAAGTTCTAGAATTACAATTAAAGTACCCAAGAAAAGGTAAGACAAAGGGGAATTGGTTCAAATAGGAAACAGATGTAGATTCCAAGAGCACATCATCAATGTACTTAGTTTGAGATCATCTAAAAGTCTCATCCAGACACAAACACAGGTCCCCAATAAGAGGAATACACTCAAATGTTTACAAATAATATATAATACGTAAACCAAACATAATACAGTGCATAACAGAGAGATGATATACAGGGAAAACAATATCATCTCCAAAAACTAACCATACACTTAACTGTTTCCCTCCCAACTAACTAGGGTATCCGGCAGGGGCCTGGACAAAACCAAGTAATCTCATTCCAAGACAAAGACAGAAAGCAAGTTGGAAAACAGATATAAGGGGATAGAAGACACAGTTAATGCCTCCCTGTCCACTATGGAAGGCAATAACCCCACCCAGTGCGTTGGGTTATCAGACTTGCAAATAATGATACATCGCTTGGTGCACATAATATTAGCAGGCCTGGTAATCAAGGCAAGACAAGGGGCCCTGAAATAAACAGGGAACAGAAGATTCCACGAGCAATCCATCCAATGTGCCTTTTTTGACATTACCTGAAACTCTCATCAAGGTACAAGTTAAGGATTCAAGTGTGTGTGTGTGGGGGGGGGGGGGGGGGGGGGGGGGGGGAGGGGATACAATCAAATGCTTAAAAAATATTTTTTGTTCAAAACAGAAAGCTGTAATACTTAACTGTTTGTGTGGGACCCGCGATCTCCAGTAGTCGGGAAAGTGAGGGCTCTAATAATGACAAGGAGTTAGAGACGATCTTTTTTTGGGATCGTGGATAGCTCATACGGTAGATCACGCTCTCCCCGGCCAGGCTTAGTTGTACCAGTGAGGTCGCGGGTTCAAACCCCCATTACCGCCTCGAAATTGTTATTCTTTATCGTCTTCTGGCACTTTCCTACTCACTTCATCTCTTGTTAATACTTAACATTAATAACACGAACTATACATTTAACTACCCCCCCCCCTCTCGGCTATGAATCCCTGAACCGGGATCTGAACATTTCCCTCCAAGTCCAGCCATGGTCACCGCCAGGTCAATGCCAAAACCGAGCACAATCTCAATCCATTAAAAAGACAGAAAGCGATCTAGAAAACAGATATAACAGTTGGGAAGGGGGGAAGAGGCAGAGACAGAGCAAATGACTTTCTACATACCGTGACGTGGGAGATCGAAAGACCCCACTCGGGGGACCAGGATAAAAGTAAAAAGCAGAAACCTCGATCTAAAGCAAAGATAAGAAGAGAGCAAAATGGAAAAGCAAAACATAGGAATAGAAGACGCAACAAGTACAGGTCATACAGGTATGACTATATTTAAATATTTCTATTTGTGGTACCTATTTCAATAATGTGTAGAGCATGAAAAGTTACTACGAGTGAACAATGTTGTTGTGTTCGAAATAAAAACAATATGGCGACCGTCGTCTACACAAAAAACAAATTGCTTGATATTGGACAAACAACAATCAAAACAAATGATCGAAAAGGTTTTATTGTTTCAATCAAGAAAAGAAAAAGAGGAAAACGTGGAGGCGTCAAGCAAAGAATTCGAAGAACTGGTAAAGTACCACTACCTATGATTATACTTTCAAACGTTCGATCTATCAGAAACAAAGCGGACAATATTAGCGCGTTGTGTAAATTTGATCCTGATTATGAAAACTCAAGCATACTGTGTTTTACAGAGTCATGGCTTTCAGACTTAGATACAGATAAAAGTGTAGAATTGGAAAATTTCATAATACATAGGCGTGACAGAGATAGCTCAATGACAGGAAAACAAAAAGGTGGTGGTATTTGTGTGTATGTCAACAAAAACTGGTGCAAAAGCTGTCGAACTACACGTTCATTATGTGAAAAGGACATCGAGCTCATTTCCCTCTCTCTTAGACCCCACTATTTACCTCGGGAATTCCCACTTATTTATGTCATTGCTGTGTACGTCCCTCCTGATGCGAATGCTAACACAGCTTTACGGGTAATTGAGGAGGAATCATTTAATTTTTTAAGAAAACATCCTGATGCCCCCGTAATAATTCTTGGTGATTTCAATCACTGCCCTCCTATAAATTCTTTTTATCAACACGTCTCTGTTCCTACCAGACGAGATAAAACCCTGGATCTGTGCTATACAAATATTAAAAATTCATACAGAAGCGTTCAAAAAGTAAAAATAGGAAATTCAGATCACAATAGTGTGTTGTTGATTCCAACCTACAAAACTAAATTAAGACAACATAAAGCGATTGTGAAAGAAACTCGTCTTTGGTCAACAGAAAATATAAACAAACTCCAAGGTTGTTTTGACTGCACAATATGGGATGAACTCATGTCTGATAACATGTCACTGGACGAGTGGGTTGATGTTGTCACGTCTTATATTCATTTCTGTTGTGATTTGTGCGTGGACACTAAAAGGATTAAAATATTTAACAACAACAAACCTTGGGTCAACAAACGAGTTAAGTTATTTATAAATATGAAGAAAATCGCTCATATGAGTGGGGACAAAAACAAGCAGCACGAGGCAGAAAAACAATTAAAGAGGGTAATTTATGAAGAAAAACGTAAATATAAAGATAAAATGGAAACAAACCTTAAAAATTCAAATGCATCGCAGGCGTGGAGGATGATTAAAGAAATGGGTGGCGTTAACAACAAAAAGACAGATTTTAACAATGCCACACATATGAATATCGAGGAATTAAATAAGTTTTACTGTCGATTCGACACCATTGACAACGTACTTTCAAAAATTAATATCATAACAAAAAATACGTCTCCTCCGCCAGAAATCGAAGAAGAGGCGGTCATCAATGTTCTTAAATTATGTAAAAAGAAAAAAGCACCAGGTCCAGATGGACTTAGTGGGGAACTCATTTCAAACTGTAACAACCAACTAGCTGTCCCTTTCTTGCCTATTTTCCAACGTTCAATAGATGAACAGAAAATCCCAATTATATGGAAAACATCGACTATAATTCCAGTACCCAAAAAGAATCCACCAACTCAGCTGAATGATTATAGACCTGTTGCTTTAACATCAATTATTATGAAATGTCTGGAAAAGATTCTGAAAAGAGAGCTGTTGCAATTTATATATGACCAACACATACTTGATCCATATCAGTTTGCCTACCAACAAAATCTTAGTGTGGAAGACGCACTCCTCACAGTGATGCATTCAATATCAAATCACTTGGATGTTTCACCCGCCAACTACTGCCGAATCCTATACGTCGATTTTTCGTCTGCCTTTAATGCCATGAAAACCAACATATTAATTAGTAAACTGCATGCTCTAAACCTTCCCCATTACCTCATCAACTGGTATAACAACTTTCTCATCGATCGCCCCCAACATGTCAGAGTAGGCTCAAATATATCATCAGTAAAAACTCTTTCAAACGGATGCCCACAAGGGTGTGTAAGCTCACCTCTACTTTACATCCTCTATACAAACGATTGTGTGGCTAGCTTTGATAACTGCCAACTCATCAAGTATGCTGATGACACCGCAATACTCGGCCTGCTCAATGATTCCGTCTCCGAATTTAAATACACTGAGCAAGTTAGTAAATTCAGCAAATGGTGTGCCGATAACTGTCTAGAGCTCAATGTAACAAAAACAAAGGAACAACTGTTTGATCACAGAAAAATAGGAAAAAGAGCAAGACAAATAACAAAAATTAACAATCAGGCGGTTGAAACTGTTGAAACGTTTAAATACCTTGGTGTAATTATAGATAACAGTCTAAGATTTGAATCGCACACCAACAATGTCATCAAAAAATGTAACCAGCGCTTGTATATACTCAGAAAATTAAGGTCTTTCAATGTGAACAGAAAGACCATGATACAAATCTACAAGTCATTAATATTGAGTATCGTTTCGTTTGGCATCACAACGTGGTATGGAAGCTGTGGAACAAAAGAAAATCCAAACTACATAGAACCCTCAGAGAGGCTTCAAAAATAATTAACACAGACCTTAGAAGCCTTGACACAACTTATATTAATGCAGTTGAGAAGAAAATCTTTTAACATTATCAACGAAAAGAGGCATCCGCTGAACGAAAAATTCCAACTTCTGCGCTCCGGAAGACGGTATCTAGAAGCAAAATGTCGGACAAATCGACATAAGACAACCTTCATTCCAACCGCCATAAAATTAATTAACAAATCTTCTGTGGAAAAATGAGACAACCAATGAAAATAACGAGAAGCAGTGTCGTGAATCATCATCATCGACATTGCCGCCGTCGTTATCATCATCATCATCATCATCATCATCATCATCATTATCGTAGTCATCATCATCATCATCATCATCATCATCATCATCATCATCATCATCATCATCATCACAATCATTGCCATCTTCTTCTTAATATAAGACACTATATTTATAATATGGTTATCTGCTGTCCCAGCAAATATATCGTATCGTTCTATCTGTCTGTGTGTGTGTCTGTGTGTATGTATATATGTATGTATGTATGTATGTATGTATGTATGTATGTATGTATGTATGTATGTATGTATGAATGTAGGCATGCATATACGATGATATGCTGGTTTGTATGTATGTCTGCATGTATGTATGTATGTATGTATGTATATGTGTTTGTATGTACGCTCATTTCTTTTGTATACACGTGTAGAAACAATGTGCAAGCGTGTATGTTCGTGTATGGCTGTGTCTGTATTTGTAAATGTGTTGATGTTCATACCATGAACCAAACTGAGCATTGTTTACCTCACATGAATTGCCTTTAATTTGGACAATAACGATTATTATTATTATTATTATTATTATTATTATTATTATTATTAAAGAGCATTATCTCCGTCCACCGAGTTTGTTTGTTCTTGTTTTAAAGGGTTTTACGGCACTTGCAAAAGTCATATCAGCGCCAGTAAAAAGGAAGAAAATAGGCGAGTAAAAGGTCTAGAATTACAATTAAAGCATCCAAGAATAAGGCAGACAAAGGGGAATTGGTTCAAATAGGGAACAGATGTAGATTCCAAGAGTGTACTCAGTTTGAGATCACCTAAAAATCTCATCCAGACACAAGCACTGGTCCCTTCTAAGAGGGATACACTCAAATGTTTACAGATCTATATATTATATTATAAATATATATATTTATATATATATATATATATATATATATATATATGTGTGTGTGTGTGTGTGTGTGTGTGTGTGTGTATACACAAAATAATGCAGTGCATGGCAGAGAGATGATTTACAAGGAAAAAAATATATCTCCCAAAACTAACTATACATTTGACTGTTTCCCTCCCAGCCAGGGTATCCGGTCAGGGCCAGGACATAACCAAGTAATCTCATTCTAAGACAATGAATGACAGAAAGCATGTTGGAAAACAAACATAGGGGGATAGAAGACCGTATGTACCCCCCTGCCCACTATGGAAGTCTGCCCATGGAGTTAGAGAGAGAGAGATAGAGAGATAGAGAGAGAGAGAGAGAGAGAGAGAGAGAGAGATAGAGAGATAGAGAGCGGGGGGGGGATGGACATTCGATCGTGATGGAATATATTACCCCCCCCCCCCCCTTCCAGAGAAAGTCTATACTTACTGACCACCGGAAGAGGATGTGCCGGATACGTCCAATTCATTTATTCCTCTTCGATTTCGAGCGTGGTTTAAGATTTAGAAGAGACAAAGAGAAGCCAATGCTATCTATTTACATAAGTTTATTCATTGAAGTATAAGTTATCGCATAAAAATTCATATTCATATATGTGATTATGTACAGTTTAAAAATATATGCATAAGAATAGATTGACATAATTGGTATTTTACAAACAAGTGTTTCTGTTTAAATATCACATGAAAGGGAAATAATCAAAACAACTTTCATCAAATTACCAAGTTAGGGGTTATCTACCTTCAATATACAATTCCCCAAATATTAAGAAAAAATATATTTCACAAATAAATATTAAAAATATCACACGAATTGTAATTTCTTGATTTTTAAAATGTGATCCATCGCCTCTATATGGTTTTCTGTCGGAGTGAGGCAGAAAGGAAATTTGATATTAATGACTAGAACTATGAAATGCGAAATTATATTCTTTCATAGATTGAAAATAGTACATTCTTAAAGTGGATAAATTGCATTATGAGATATATTCAATGTTTCATATTCATTATTGTGGATTCGCTTTACAGCATCGAGTAAACGCCGATATATCACCGTTATCAGGTTGTGGGTTACAAATGTGACCTACCACATCATCCCGGTATGATAACGGAATAATCAAAATAAAGAAAATCTAAATTTAAATCTAAATCATTAGTATAGGACATCAGGAAGTAGATTTTTGAAGGTAACAAAATATCTGTGATGACAATCATTTTCAAGATTTTTAAAGTTGGGTTTAAAATTCAATGTTAAGCATCTGGTTCATCCTCCTACATAATACCATTTTCAGACGGGGGTCACATAATACCATTTTCAGACGGGGGTCACATAATACCATTTTCAGACGGGGGTCACATAATACCATTTTCAGACGTGGGTCACATAATACCATTTTCACACGGGGGTCACATAATACCTTTTTGAGACGGGGGTCACATAATACCATTTTGAGATGGGGGTCACATAATACCATTTTGAGACGGGGGTCACATAAAACCATCTTGAGACGGAGTGAGGGGGGGGGGGGGGGTCAAAAATAAGGTTGTAAAAATTGGAAAATATTACAATAAGTTAACGTCCATGTATCGGACTGATTTCACAAGTATACAGTGTTAGGAAATTCATGCAGGAAGAATAGGTAGGCACAGTGACAGGTCTCGGGTTTAATCCCACTGCGTCAGTTTTATTTTCCTATGTAATTAAATAGTATTTTGTTTTGTGTCATTTGATTCGTCTTAAAGTTTGTAGTTTGTATAAAACAAAGTACAGAAAGAGAAAGAGAGAGAGAGAGAGAGAGAGAGAGAGAGAGAAAGAGAGAGAGAGAGAGAGAGAGAGAGAGAGAGAGAGAGAGAGAGAAAGAGAGAGATAGAGAGAGAGAAAGAAAGAAAGAGAGAGAGAGAGAGAGAAAGAGAGAGAGAGAAGAAATAAAGGGAGAAGAGGGGTGAAAGAGTGGGAGGAGAGAAGAAGGGAGAAAGAGAGAAAGAGAGAAAGAAAGAAAGAAAGAAAGAATGAGAAAGAGAGAGAGAGAGAGAGAGAGAGAGAGAGAAAAGAGAGAGAGAGAGAAGAGAAGAGAGAGAGAGGGAGAGAAGGGAGAGAAGAGAGAGAGAGAGAGAGAGAGAAAAGAGAGAGATAGAGAAAAAAAAAGAGAGAGAGAGAGAGAGAGAACAGAGAGAGATAGAGAGAACAGAGAGAGAGAGAGAGAGAGAGGGAGAGAGTAGTCAATTTGGGAGTTGATATAGTTTCGTTTTTTTTTTATAAATATTTACTTGATGTTCAACTTTGTATTCTCTATGTAAATGTGCTCATAAATGTTTAAAATGCGACAATAAAATGTCTTATGATCATAGTAAAACACAGAATAGTTTAATATAAGATTTAAATAGAAATTACACGCACATTAACCAGTTTTCATTAATTTGTGATGGGTACCTACATGGTATATGTTTGCTTCCGATTTGATTTGAACATTTTTAGAGCTTAACATTAAATTGCTTTAAACGTTATTTTTGCAATCCAGTAACAGCACGTGAAGAGCCAGACAGCAAGTTGGCAACCGTGTTTCTAGATTTTTAATTTTTTTTTAAAAGGGTTTTACGGAGCTTGCAACACATTAAGGTCATATCAGCGCCAGTAAAAAGGAAGAACATGGGATAGTAACAAGGTATAGAATTACAATTGAAGCATTCAAGAAACGGGAAGACAAAGGGGAATTTGTTCAAATAGGAAACAGATGTAGATTCCAAGAGCTCACTATCAGTGTACTTAGTTTGAAATCGCCTAAAAGTCTCATCCAGACACCAGCACAAGCCCCCACTAAGAGGAATACACTCACATGCTTACATTATACATTAAAAATAACAAATATAACAATAAATAACAGAGAGATGAGTTACAAGGAAAATAATATCTCCCAAAACAATAACTATGCATTTGACTGTTTCCCTCCCAGCCAAGCACTACAGCCAGGGCCAAGGAAAAATTTAGTATGTTATTTTGCAATCCGGTAACAGCGCGTGAAGAGCCAGACAGCAAGCAATCTGCCAGCCGTGTATATTATATCTAGATAGGGCTGTGCTAAGACGCGTTAGGGCCTCTGTCTCAAGCCGTTGTCCTCTCGACTACAATCTTATGGGATAATGAGCATGCACTTTTAGGTCTTGTCTTTTGCTTCTTTGTTATTTTTTAACGCAAATTGACACAATTCCTTTTGATCTCAAAGCTCCATTCACCAATTTATCTTTATCTTTAACAAAGTTTAACTTTATCATAACTACAATATTTAATGTTAAAGATCATTCATATTTTGTATTCATCAAAGCCATCGCAAATCTGTAATTCTCCGTTCATGTAGGTGATGGTGGAGGGGTCTCATCTGAAATTTTAAATATATACAATAGACTAATACATAGCTTTTATAAACATGAGACGAAACGAGAAAATATGTGCCAGAAGACAATAGAATTGAAAAAAATGGAGTATTTTATAATATAGCGCAATATCCGCTAAAAGTTCTCAAAGCACTTTACAAGGGGTCCCTTACCAACAGCATCACGTAACATGTCGAACGAGAGAAAACGCCTGTTAGGCGATTTTACACATTTTTTTTCCGACAAAGATAAAGCTGTTAACGGCAAGGTACTCATTTTACACCCGAGTACGGTGAGAGGACGTGAGTAAAGAGCCTTTTACGAGGCTCAAACCCAGGACGTTTCGGCTCGAAAGCGATTTTTGTACCATTTGACCACATAGCCGCACATAGACTTCAATAAAGTTTAATAGAAACTGCGACCAGATTGGAACGGTAACATCCACCGGCCTGTGTGAGAGACAATCTTTGCTCCTCGCCATCCACATAATCCGATAAAATGGTTTACTTAGCCTTTACTCGTAAAATACGAGATTTTGCAATATAAAATATGTCTGAAGGGGGTTGCCAAGCCATAACATGAATCGTTGCCATAATTCTAGACATTATTCTGAGGTTCTTTTGATTTTCTCAAAATGACAACGAAATTGTATAAACTTTTATCGTTTTCATTTCTTTTTCTGTTTAGGAAGGGTTTTAAGGGTTTTCTGTTTGGGAAGACTTGCTAAGTATCATTGTAGCCTTCGGTCAAAGGCTTCTATTAGCCTGACTAAATTATTTATGAAACATTTTTTTTAATGCCGACAATAAATAAATATTTGAATTGAATTGAAATTGGTATTTAATGGTGGGATGGGATCAGCAGGTGTGGAGTTGAAAATGATTAAACGAAATAATAAATATTTAGAAAAGGAATGCTGCGTGTTTACACTTTTAATTCGTTTTGTCTGTCAACAATAATTTTGGGAGAATCATTTTCATGAAAGAATGTCATTTAAGAGGGTCCTTTCTCATAGTTCAGTAGACCGAAAGTACCAATGTTCATGGGCATGGCTTATAATTTTTTTCCAATTTGTTTGTTTGTTGTTAGGGGTTTTACGGCGCTTGAAACACATTTAGGTCATATCAGCGCCAGTAAAAAGGAAGAAAATTGGATAGTAAAGACATCCTGGGTGTACAAATTGAGGGAAAAAGTAACATAGGGGAATGGTACAAATAGGGAACAGATGTAGATTCCAAGAGAACACTATCTTTGTACTTAGTTTGAGATTACCTAAATGTCTCACCCAGACACCAGCACGAGATCCCACTAGGATTACACTCAAATGTTTACAAATTATGTTAAAAATAAAAAGTAACTGTACATATCAGAGATGATTTACAAGGGAAAAAATATAATCTCCCAAGACTATAACTATACATTCAACTATTTCCCTCCCATCAAGGACTCTGGTCAGGGTCAGGACAAAACATAGTAATCTCATTCCAAGAGAAAGACAGAAAGCAATTGGAAAACAGATACTGGGGGATAGAAGATACAGCAAGTACCTCCCTGCCCACATGGGAAGTCGGGAACCCCACCCAGATTTTTCCGATTTCTTGTCACTCAGGCTGGATAGGGTAGCTGGATTAGTCATATGTCGGAAAGTCTTTTGCGATAGACTAGCGTCCTATTCAAAGAATAGCAAATAATTGCTATACAGAACCAGAAATATTACATGCTTCAGTAGTCTTTCGACAGACAAACTTGTTTTCGAAAATAAAATGTCAAAATTCTTGCACACTTACCACTGAGCCATTCGTTACTTTGAATCTGTGCCAGGCTCCACCTGATGGCTGGATCACACTTTAGCATTCCCTGAAGCATTCTGCGCTGATTAACGTCTGAGAAAAAGTTTTGAGAAAATCATTTCCACTATCTATGTCAATACACGAAAAGATGATATTGAATTATGATAAAAGTACTGACTGTATGATTATCTAATATTATGAGTTATCGTAGTGAATTCTCGAGATAGACCCAAAAAGATAATTTACCTTGAGGTTTTATGAAATGTTATAAATCATTTTATTTTGTTTAATTTTTAAAAAAAAACAACAACTTTTTTTCAGTCTTCAGAATTTTACAATATTATCCGAACAACGCTCAGTATTTTGTAAAAATCATAATTGAGTGTAAATTGATTTTACCTTCGTAATCCATTACGATTTGATATATATTGTCATTCTTCCGTTTGATGGCTCTTCTTTCCAGCATACCCACGAATGTCACGCCTGGGGATTAAAGAGTAAATCTTTTAAGTTATAATATGATATAAATACATTACAATTTGTCTGAACTCAGCAGCAGTCCTTCATAATCATTGGGCCAATGGAGCTGGAGTGTATCCCGATTTCTTTAGTGTGAAAACAGAAAATAGCAATTGTTGCTACCCTTCGGACAGGGTGCTAGCCTTTCGAAAGGTAATTTCCGACATTTTATAGCAGTGATTAGGTAGCGGGTATGTTGCTATGACGGAAAGTACTTTGGGATAGATTAGCTTCCTATCCAAAGGATAGAAATCCATTCCTATCGTCTGTTTCACGCTATAGAACCCGGAAAAAAAAACCCCGGGATCTATGGGTCTAATGGCCCTGAAGGGCTATATTCCCCGCCTGCTCCCTATTCTATTTTTCACTATGTATCATACTTTGTTTTGTTTTTTAAGGGTTTTACGGCGCTTGCAACACATTTAGGTTATATCAGCGCCAGTAAAAAGGAAGAAAATGGGAAAGTAAAAAGTTCTAGAATTACAATTAAAGCACCCAAGAGAAACTAAGACAAAGGGGAATGGGAACAAGTAGGGATCAGATGTATATTCCAAGAGCATACCACCAATGTACTTAGTTTGAGATCACCTAGAAGTCTCATCCGGACACAAGCACAAAATCCAACAAAGAGGAATACACTCAAATGCCTACATTATACATTCAAAATAAAAATTATAATAATACATAACAGAGAGATGATTTACAAGGAAAAAAATATCATCTCCCAAAACAATAACTATGCATTTGACTTTTCTCTCCCAGCCAGGACTCAGACGAGGGCCAGGAAAAAACTAAATAATTCCATTCCAAGACAAAGACAGAAAGCATGTTGGATAACCGATTTATATCTGGATAGAAGACACAGTATGTACCTCCCTGCCCGCTATGGGAGGTCAGGATCCCCATCCAGTGTATCATACTTACCAAGTGCATAAATATCAGCTGCGAATGGGTTAAAGGAAGCTGGGACGATATCCATTTCCGGTGACCAATAGTCCTGTGTTCCGTTGAGAACGTCTATCTTGTCAAACTCTGTTCGGAGCTGGACGGCAAAGCCAAAGTCTGAGGCGATGAAGGAAAATAGATTGAGATTGAGATACAATGACACATATCCAAACTAAGTTTTTATTTTACAACTAAATGGAAAAAAAATGTATCAATCCCAAAGGGGGAATTTGTCTTTGAGGTTTATTCCAAGGGAATAGTTGAATAATCCATGCGTCAGCCGCAGTGCAGCGCCGCAAACTGAGCTATGGCGAGTTGACTTGCTCAAGGCTATACAATGCAGCGAATATTCGAACTCGGTACCTTGCAGGCATGAAGCAATGTCTGTACCGCTGAGCCACGCTGCCCAGTACACTCATAAAAACTGGAAATATGATTGTAATCCACAATTCCTCCCCACCCTTTATACCAGATATGCTTAAGAAAATAATTTTCAAACAACTTGACTCGTGTAAGAATATTATACAAAATGGAAAGTGATTAAGGTTAATCAACCGTTTGTTGTTTTTATACATTTAGAGAGCTGATCATTACCAATTTCATTCCAATGGACTACCAGATTAAGATTACACAATACATTTGACTTTGTGGCAATCAATCTTGATTTTTGTGACAAGATGATCCTGTGAGCATTTTGTTGAATTTCCTGGCATGCCCTTTTAGATCGACTTTTCAAAAATCGTCGAATGATCGTGATCGGTATTGTTTGTTTTTAAGTTCTTAAGGGTTTGATGGCGCTTGCAAGGTCGTATAAGAGCCAGTAAAAAGGAAGAAAATGGGGATAGTAAAAAGATCTAGAATTACAATTATAGCACCCAAGAATAAGGCAGACAAAGGGGAATTGGTTAAAATAGGTAATAGATGTAGATTCCAAGAGCACACTATCAGTGTACTTAGTTTGAGATCACCTAAAAGTCTCATCCAGACATAAGCACAGGTCCCCACTAAGAGGAATACACTCAAATGTTTACAAATCATATATAATACATAAACAAAACATAATACAGTGCATAACAGAGAGGTGATTTTTATAAGGTAAAACATATAATCTCCCAAAACTAACTATTCATTTGACTGTTTCCCTCCCAGCCAAGGTATTCGGTCAGGGCCAGGACAAAACCAAGTAATCTCATTCCAAGAAAAAGACAGAAAGTATGTTGAAAAACAGAAACATGGGGATAGAAGATACAGTAAGTGCCTCGCTGCCCACTATGGGAGGTCAGGAACCCCACCCAGTGAACGGTATTGGTTAGCTATTTTTTTTAAAATGAAAGTATTGGTTGTTTAAAAGCAACAGTTTAGAGGAAGCTAGATCAATATGCATCTTTTTCTATTATTTAAGGTTGGTGCCAGTTGATGAACAGAAATATTTTCATATTAAAAGTGAGCTTTTATATAGCACAATATTCACTAACCGTGCTCAAAGCACTTTACAATGGGTCAGTGTTCAACAGCAACGTTTAACATTTAGGACGGGCCATGCCATCTGTTTGACGATATAACGGGATATATTATTCTCTTTACAAGAAAATGTTTCAGACATTTGTTTATTTTTGCAAAAGGACACCCTTGAATTTCAAATATAAATTCTTCAATAACTGAATACATTTTTTACATTACTAATTTATGTAAACTTCCGAGGCAGATGTAAACATTTTAAGTGATCTTTTAAATAGGGCAATATCCACTAAACGTGCTTAAAGCGCTTTACAAGGGGTCCCTGGCCAACAGCAACACTTAGCATGTAGGACGAGACATGGCGCCTTTTAGGCGATATTACAATTTTTTTTCTGACATAGACAACGCCTTGTTAACGGCCAGGTAGTCATTTTACAGCCGAGTACGGTGAGAGAATGTGAGTAAATGTGATGATGACAATGTTAAAAAACAGCTTACCAGCAAGTTTGATGACGTTGTCCTCTGTGATGAGAATATTTTTCATCTTGATGTCACAATGGGCGACAAGACGTGAATGGAGGGCTCCAATGCCTCTCAAAATTCCAACCATGTACTCCCTGAAATAGTACAATATAGTATATGATATAAAGTGAAATCAATTAGCTTCAATGAGTAGAATAAATGATTTTATTATACGATTCTATTATTTCCTGAAAAATGAAATTAGCAATGCATAAAATTGCAAGCCTTTACAAGTATTAATCTGATCAGCACTCAGCTGCGATAAAATGTTCTTCCTATGTCTCTAATCGCTAATTATTCATTTTTTTTAGGCAGGGTATGGTCTTGATTTTTAGAAGCCTCCAAAGCCCCTAAAAATTATATATATGTGTGTGTGTGTGTGTGTGTGTGTGTGTGTGTGTGTGATTCCACCAAACTAGTTGTCCCTCGAATACTGAAAAATGCTGGAATGAGATCCTTTTCTCATTTCGGACGCTCTGTTTGGAACGCCTTACCACAGAGCCTTCGTGAAAAAGAATCTATGTCTATTTTTAAACGTTCGCTTAAAACATATCTGTTTCGTCTTTAGTAGATGGTATGAGAAGCAAGATAGGTCTGTCTGGTTTGTGTGTTGTGTTTGTGTGTGTGTGTGTGTGTGTGTGTATGTATGCTTGTGTGTGTGAATGAGTATGTTTCAGCCAAAGTAATTTGTAATTTAAGCGCTTGGAGTCTAGTGTCTCGGAGTTATAGCGCTATATAAGTTTTTAGCATTTTTATATATTCTAACATCGAGACGTAACAGAACTTCCTCAATTGTGTTCTACGTACGAGATGGAAATACTGTAAGCTGCATCATATTTACTGTTTTCCCCATTTCATCAAAGTCACATGACATAATCATTGAACATTTGAGTTGATAAAACATGCAATAATTATGAGTCTCATTCTACATACCTAGTAAGTTTATCGTCCAAGTATTTGAGGTTAGCAAACATATCGCCTTTGCTGCAGTACTCTGTGATTATGACAAAGGCATCTCTGCACTCGACAGCACTCTCAAATCGTACCTAGGAGGTAATAGCAGTCGTTCATTAATAAAATAGAATAAATATATTATTGTAATACTGTACTCAATGATAATGACAAAGATATCTCTCCACGGTTTGTTTTTGTTTTTAAAGGTTTTACGGCGCTTACAACACATTTAGGTCATATCAGAGCCAGAAAAAAGAAGAAAATGGAATTGAAAAAATATCATATTTACAATCAAAGCACCCAAGAAAAGGTAAGAAAGGGGAATTGGTTCAAAAAGGGAACTGATGATTCCAAGAGCATACTATCAGTGTACTTAGTTTGAGATTACCCAAAAGTCTCACCCAGACACCAGCGTAAGATCCCACTAATAGGAATACACTCAAATGTTTACAAATCACATGTTAACAATAAAAAAAATAACAGTACAGAACAGAGAGATGATTTACAAGGGGAAAAATGTAATCTCCCAAAACTATAACCATATATTCAACTGTTTCCCTCCCAAGCAAGGATACCGGCCAGGATCAGGACAAACCCAAGTAATCTCATTCCAAGACAAAGTCAGAAAGCAATTGGAAAGCAGATACAGGGTGGGGGGGGGGGGGGGGGGGGTGGTAGAAGACACAGCAAGTACTCGTACCTCCGTGCCCAATATGGGAGTTCAGGGACCCCACCCAGTCTCTCCATAGTACTCTCAGATGGTGATGATTCATTGATGAAATAAATTAAAGATTTATTGCAGTAATCTGTAATGACAAAGGCAACTCTACACTCAACATCACTAAGAAATCGTACCCAGGAGATGACGGCAATGATCCATCGATAAAATAGAATACATATGTTTGTTTTTAAGGATTTTACGGCGCTTGCAACACAACTTTCATTAAGATATGGTCTTGTATGACACTCGCTATTGGATCGGAAGGTACTGGGTTCTAGCCTCGCTCGGTGCATAGGCGGTCCTCGGAAAAGGTACATTACTCATATACTCTCACCGAAACGTGGCCGTTAACAGCGTTGTCTCTGTCGGAAAAAAATTGTATTATCGCCTAACAGGCGTCATGTCTCGTTTCACATGTTACGTGTTACTATTGTAAAGCGCGTTGAGCACGTTTAGTGGATATTGCGCTATATAAAAGCTCAATGCTCAAGATCCTTTTTTACTACATGGTGTCGTGAATAGATTTTTACATCTCATTCACGATGAAAAATAAAATAAATAAATAATATGCACGAGGAATGTATCTCCACATGAGTGGGTAGTTACGCGATAAGTCCGGGTATGTTCGTCCGGTACAAGGAACAAGAGTCAACACTTGACTACTTTCAATCAAATATCCATTATCCGTTTCGTAGTAAAGAGCTTCGGAAATGAAAGCAACCTCGTTTTCATACCTATTGTGACGTCACAAAACTCACGGGAAGAAACAACACAACAGTGAATGGAACTCACCATGACACCCACGGTTACCCATCATGGCAATTCACAACAACAACTTAAAGCCAAACAACAACAAACTGGAACACATTGAAACAACAATAAATACGTTCCTACAATAAGTAAAACCGTCATTTGGCATTCCATTAAAATATTGATCTTGGATTTGACAACATAACCCAGTGAATGAACAAGAATTAAACCTCCAAACATGTATGATGCCTATCTAACTAACTTGAGCTTTTATATAGCGCAATATCCACTAAAAGTGCTCAAGGCGCTTTACAAGGTGTCCCTGGCCAACAGCAACAATTAACATTTAGGACGGACATGACGCCTGTTAGGCGATGTTACATTTTTTAAAAACAGAGACAACGCTGTTAACGGCCAGGTACTCATTTTAAACCCGAGTACGGTGAGAGAATGTGAGTAAAGAGTCTTCTCCCAAGGACTCAAATATGCGCTGAGTGCGAGGCTCGAACCCAAGACCTTCCGATCCGAAAGCGACTCTCATACCATTTGACCAAATAGCCGCACATAGACCACATAGCCTCCTCCTCCCCCTTCGACCCACTCATCAGGCAGAACCAGACCAAGGTCGGGAGTACTTCCCTTATTTCACAGCACTTTGCATTTCAACATCATTGTGGCAATTTTAACTCCATTCACTTCAACAGGACGCCAATGGAGGGACCTATTTGGTTTACGAGGTGTGATATCGAAATTCAAAATCTATTTGCCGAGTCGGTCGTTAACTCTCCTTACCGATCCTTTTCAGTATTTCCCCCAAAATGGCAGGCTTTCCAGCAGAAAATTTGATTTTTTAAACTCAAACAAGCTCTCTACAAAGCAACGTTATGTTAATTAAACAAAGATCATTCTTCAGACTTTGTGATGTACAAAATAAATCTGAATAAGAAAAATGTAGTGTGTCGTAACAAATGTGACGATTTTGATGCAGGTGGTAAGGAGAGGGTTAATTACCATTCAGATGATAGTATTGCTAGTAAAAAAGCATTGAAATTCTAGCATCAATTTCTAGGGGAGGTGGGAGGGGAGGAGGCACAGATTATATAAATAGGGGAAAGGGGTGGGGGTGGGGACCATATCAATTGATGTGAAATCCAGTATTTCTGAACAAAAACGGTCTCAGAGAACACCAGTATTATTATAAACATTGTACTTACAACATTATTATCTCGACATTTCCGAAGGAGTGCAATCTCAGAAACGGACAAATAACTTATCTTGGGCTTTTCTTTCATGATGGTCTTCACGGCAATGATCGTCTCCGAGTGGTCAACGTGGGATTTATAAATACACTTGCTGACCACACTGCTGTAGCCAGACCCGATCTGTCTCTCTTTGGTCAAGTTGTAACCGCCTTCAAGGATTTCTTTCACAGTTGCGTCCAGGTATGACACTGAACGTGAACTTTGGCCCGGATGGAGATTTTGTTGGTTTTGATGGTGATGGCGGTGTGTATTTTGAGTCTTGTCTTGATGGTGATGGTTGTGATGGTGGTTGTGGTGGTTGCGATGATGGCGATCTGAAGTACGCATTTTCTTAAAATGTTTTGAGACGATTTGGTTTATAATAAATTTTAGAAATAGCAAACTCCTGCAGAAAATAATATAAAAAAGGTAGATGCTCCTTTTGAGACCCGTGGTATTTGATAATTTTCACACGTGGATGGTAATTAATATTTTCACAATTTTACGTTTTGACTATCACAGACATAAAAAATGTCTTTGCTTCCAATCAAATGTCAGTTTTAACATATATATAAAAATTGTCTTTAAAAATTAATAGACTTGATAGAAACTGGTATTATAACAGTTCGGTTACTTTTTATATGAATTGCCTCGAATCGGGTCTTTGAAATGAATGTATCCCAATACGTAATGTATGATATGATATATTATTGCACTGATCTTTTCAGCAGTTCCTCGATATCTCGTGGTGTATATGAAGAAAAATGAAATATGCAAAACACGACTGACTGATTGATTGATTGACTATATTATATTATACTGTAAATACCTTTTAAATTGTCGGATTTTGTTCAATTTCAGAATAAAATATCAAGGATAATTTAATTGTCAATTAATTATTGATAAAAGCATTTTATACACACGGAGTTGGCATTAAAAATTCCTTGGATAAAAATTAAAATCAAAAAGCTCCTGTTTTATAAAAGCACTGATTCACAGTCGGAGGAATGGTGAGACTGAACGGAGAATAAAAGTTTGACAAGAAGCTTTAAAATACAACAACACATTAAAACGTGAATTGAGTTGAGATAATTATGTGTAAAGCAAGTTGTGAGTTGAGTTAAGACCGTGTTGTTTTTTTTTTATCATGTGTGTACATGAATCCATTCGGTGTGTGCTTTTAAATGTACTGAATAGTGTGAAGATCATTCGTTACAATGGTCTGAACTAAATTTAATTTCAACGTGCTTGAGGTCATTGGTCACATTGCAAAATGTGCTCAAAGTGACCCACATAGTGAAAAGTGTTCACAGCTCTTTAAATCTCTAACATCACGATTGACCATTTTATTCAGTTTGACACATGGGTATGTTTATAACTTTTGTAAACAAAGCAGCGTGTTTACATTTGTTAAGAAATATCCAATTGTTGGACACATGGGTATGTTTATAACTTTTGTAAACAAAGCAGAGTGTTTACATTTGTTAAGGAATATCCAATTGCTGGACAGCAACAAATCATGTGATTGATGACCTGGTTGGACGAAAACATGAAAATAGATAGTTCGAAGATGACGTCACTCAGGTCTTTGTTGTTGTTTTTTGCCATCCGCGTTTATGAGTAATGATCACTGAACTGTAATTATCCGACTATAAACGTTCATGGATAAACACAGTTTTGTGTGTCGGTCCGTTATACTTCCGGATGGCAATGTTATGAGCTTCTTAGCCAAGCGCATACAATCTATAGATCGCTCCCATTTCATTTCACAAAATTTGTGAATTCACGTCACACGAAAATAATCCTCACTTTAAAAAAAGCATTCAATTCTTTAAAATAATATGAATGTTTGTATAGTTAATTTCCATGGATTTATAATACTCAAAGATCTTCACGGCTATGTGGTCTTGTGGTATGACACTCGCTTTTGGATCGGAAGGTCCTGGGTTCGAGCCTCGCGCTCGGCGCATAGTTGAGTCCTTGGAAAAGGCTCTTTACTCACATTCTCTCACCGTACTCAGGTGTAAAATGAGTACCTGGCCGTTAACAGCGTTGTCTTTGTCCGAAAAATTGTAATATCACCTAACAGGCGTCATGTCTCCTCCTACATGTTAAACGTTGCTGTTGGCCAGGGACCCCTTGTAAAGCGCTTTGAGCACATTTAGTGTATATTGCGCTATATAAAGCTCAATTTTAATTTTAGTTTTAATTAGGGAAACCAACAGAAATTCAATGTGGGCATTCCGAAAAAACAAAACAAACTACATATTATAATTTAAAATTGTGTACACAAGGGACATAACTTCTAAAATCACTGAATCTAAAGAGGCATACATGATTTATCCTTTTCATGCCCCTTGATATTTATTTAGAGATGTCAACCCAACACCCAATCCCTTCCCAAAACAGGGACAAAATCAAATCTGAGAAATACAAGTAGATTCATTAGTCTGATGTCACGTCGCCCATCGTGGTTCTAAATAAAGGAAATCGGTACTTTTTGATTTTTCATGCTGGCTAGAACTTTTCATATATCTTGTGATCAGAATGTATAAAAGTCAAGACATGATCAGATTTATAATGTTTTTTTTTCCTCTGGATACGCTTTTATGCTCGTCGGCGAAATATTTCATAAGGGCGTCCGCCATTGTTCCGATAGTTTAGAGTCAGTTACTAAGTTAACATGTGTCATTACGAGGGAAGTAACGTCATGACTGTTGAAGCGTATTCTGTAACATTAGCAATCTAAAAGTTACTTGTAAACCCATGGAACACGTTATAAAGGTGTCCACAAAGTCTTTCCCTGATGTCAAAGGCTGATCATTGTTATTGTTTTTAATCCGTCAAATGGATGACCAGTTATCACACGATTTTCTCGATCATATTATTATAAACGTTTACATTTCGTTTACTATTACAATAGTAGTGTAGCAAGAATAACAACGTTATAATTAAATAAGACGATGATGATGATGATGATGATGATGATGATGATGATGATGATGATGATGATGATGATGATGATGATGAAGGTGGTGATAATGATGATTGTAAGGGTGTCTTATGGTGGAGATTAATTCTTATTTATAGAAAGCTATAAGTAATAATTCTCCCAAACGCTCAGGCGTTTTACATGGCCAGTCATCTTGTGCACCCTTAGAATTTCTCCATCTTAGACTATTGTTGGCCTGTGTGAGGAAAGTTATCATCCATCATCCATCGTGGCTTGTGACCTTGAGCACGTTTCCGGTCAGCTGTCTCCACGAATCACGATCCACTGCGGTGCGCATGAAATCTGTGTTGCTTTTAAAATCACATTTGACCATTCTTAGGTTATTTTAAAAAAGTCATTCTTTGTCTTCCTCTAGCTCTCTTTCCTTCGATCATCCCAGATGTTACCAACTTTTCTATTCCGTCTCTTCTCCACACATGTCCCAGAAACCGTAACTGCCTCTTTCTGATGGTATCGATCAATATTCTTCCCTTTCTCACCTTCGCCAACACTTCTTCGTTCGTATACCTGTCTGTCCATGATAACCTCAACATTCTTCTATAGATAGTATGCAGATGACGTCACTCAGGCCTTTGTTATTGTTTTTGCCATCCGCGTTTGTGAGTTGTTCTCACTAAACTGTATTAACCAGACTATAAAAGTTCATGGTTACACAGAGTTTGTGTGTTGGTCCGTTATACTTCCGGATGGCAATGTTGTGAACTCCTTGGCCAAGCGCATTCTATCTATAGGGAATGCGATTAGCGGAAGAGTAGGGTCCCTTGATTGGACGTCACCGGCGGAAAATTTATTAGAGAGAGAACGTCATGCTGGTTGTGCGCATGCCTCTCTAGTCCTCGCTTCCGGAGACACTTCATCGAATGCGAGGACGAGAGAGACGCATCATGCGCACAACCATGTTGACGTTCTCTATGTAAGGTGATGTCCAATCAAGGGACGCTACTCTTCCGCTAATCTCATTCCCTATACACCCACATCTCAAATCCTCATCTGAGGGAAGTATGTGCCCTATAGTATTATAGTGCTGTTGGCAACGCTGCTCGATAACCCGTAAGCGATATGTGATTTGCGATAGAGAGCAATAGGATTCAATAGTCTGATGTCACGTCCGCCCAGCAACGAGCAGCTTGGTTCTAAACAAAGAAAATCGGTATTTTTATTCTTCATGCTGGATAGAACTTTTTCACATGTCATGTAGTCAGACTGTATAAGTCAAAACATGATCAGATTTTTTTAATGTTTCTCTCCTCTAGATACACTTTTATGCTCGTCGGAGAAGTATTCCATAAGGGCGTCCGTCATTGTACGATAGTTTAGAATCAGTTACTAAGTTACCATGCGTCATTACGAGAGAAGTGCCGTCACGACTGTTGAAGCCTGGGTTCCTGACCTCCCATAGTGGGCAGGGGGGGGGGGGGGATACATACTGTGTCTTATATCCCCTTATATCTGTTTTCCAACATGTTTTCTGTCTTTGTCTTGGAATGAGGTTACTTGATTTTGTCCTGGCCCTGTCCGGAGTCCTGGCATGGAGGGAAATTACATAGTTATGGTTTTGTGAGATGATATTTTTTCCTTGTAAATCATCTCTCTGTTATTATTATTATATTTGTTATTTTGAATGTATAATGTAAGCATCTGAGTGTATTCCTCTTTGTTGGATTTTGTGCTTGTGTCCTGATGAGACTTTTAGGTGATCTCAAACTAAGTACTGTGATAGTGTGCTCTTGGAATCTACATCTGATCCCTACTTGTTCCCAGTTCCCCTATGTCTTACTTTTTCTTGGGTGCTTTAATTCCAATTCTAGAACCTTTTACAATCCCATTTTCTTCCTTTTTACTGGCTCTGATATAACCTAAATGTGTTGCAAGCGCCGTAAAACCCTTTAAAAAAAAAAAAAAAAACAAAAAAAAACAAGTCTATAGATAGTATGCAGATGACGTCACTCAGGCCTTTGTTATTGTTTTTGCCATCCGCGTTTGTGAGTTGTTCTCACTAAACTGTATTAAGCAGACTATAAAAGTTCATGGTCACACAGAGTTTGTGTGTTGGTTTGTTATACTTCCGGATGGCAATGTTGTGAACTCCTTGGCCAAGCGCATTCTATCTATAGATAATTCGAAGATGACGTCACTCAGGTCTTTGTTATTGTTTTTTTTTTTGCCATCCGCGTTTATGACTAATGCTCACTGAACTGTATTAACCTGTCTATATAGATAGAATGCACTTGGCCAAGGAGTTCACAACATTGCCATCCGGAAGTATAACGGACCAACACACAAACTCTGTGTAACCATGAACTTTTATAGTCTGGTTAATACAGTTTAGTGAGAACAACTCACAAACGCGGATGGCAAAAAACAATAACAAAGGCCTGAGTGACGTCATCTGCATACTATCTATAAACGTTCATGGTTACACACAATTTTGTGTGTTGGTCCGCGTTACTTCCGGATGGCAATGTTATGAGTTTCTTAGCCAAGCGCATACTATCTATATTATTCGGGGAGCTTGTTTTTTCTTATACTACCATGATAACAACACGCCTCCAAATCGGTGTTAAATCTATCGCTGATAGTAAAGTAGGTACGTGTGACATGACCTAGGAAACAAATATCACACGAGACACGCGTGGTATGTGGATGAGATGATGATGATGATGATTATGGGGTCGTGATAGTGGTGAATGGTTTTGATGATGATAATGATGATGATGATGTTGACGATCATCAGCGTGGCTCAGCCAGTTACACGGTCTTTGCTTCGTACCCGAAAGTTCCCGAGTTCGATTACCCGGTGCCCTGTGTGACCTTGAGCTAGTCACCTCGTCCTAGCTAAATTTACGGCGCTGCACTGCGGCTGACGCATGGGTTATTGCAGTCTTCCCCTGGGATAGACCATAGAGACAAAATTCCCTATCGGATGAAAAAAGGGAATTTTAATATTATTATTTTTATGATGATGATTATCATGTTAAAGTAGTTCATGTAATGCTACAGAGATGTTATCGGATAACTTTTATAGCACAATATCAAATCTAAACGTGCTCAAAACGCTTTACAAGGTGTCCCTATCCAACAGCAATACATGCAGGACGAAACGATTTTTTTCAACGACAGAGAAAACGCTGTTAACGGCTAGATACTCATTTTGTACCTAAGTACGATGAAAGATTGTGAGTAACGAGTCTTTTCCAAGGACTCAATTATGCGTCGCCCAAAGCGGGACTCTAACCCAGGACCTTCCGATCCGAAGGCAGTGTCATATATCAAGATCACATGGCCACATATAGATAGTTCGAAGATGACGTCACTCTGGTCTTTGCTATTGTTTTTTGCTATCCGCGTTTATGAATAATGCTCACTGAACTGTATTAACCCGACTATAAACGTTCATGGATACACACAATTTTGTGTGTTGGTTCGTTATACTTCCGGATGGCAATGTTATGAGCTTCTTAGCCAAGCGCATACTATCTATATAAGCGAAAAACGGTGTGCAATAGAGGAATGCAGACAAAAGGCTTCAACAGTCATGACGTCATTTCCCTCGTAATGACGCATGATAACTTAGTAACTGGCTCTAAACTATCGGAACAATGGTGGACGTCCTTATGAAATATTTCTCCGACGAGCATAAAAGCGTATCCAGAGGAGAAAAAAAAAAACATTATAAATCTGATCATCTTTTGACTTTTACACATTCTGATCACAAGACATATGAAAAGTTCTAGTCATCATGAAGAATAAAAAGTACCAATTTTCTTTGTTTAGAACCACGATGGCCGCCGTTGCTGGGCGACGTGACATCAGACTATTGAATCCAATTGTGAGTTGTTTTTCTCACCCCCATGTTTAAAAATGCCTCTAGATCTGTGTGACATAATTTATCACAGATAGTAACACATAACGGGGCTCAGTTGGACTTTGATTGATCCCGGGAGAAGTAGAGATTTTTTTTTCTGAACCCCTGTCCACCCAGAGGTGATTGGGTAGCTAGGGGTCTGTTAGATCTGCCGGAAAGTACTTTGCGATAGCTTAACGTCCTATTAAAATGATAGCAAACAATTACTATTGTCTGTTTCATGCTTTTGAAACCGGGTTAAACTCCGTTCCTTGAACCTTATGAACCTGAAGGGAAGGATATAACATGACCCAGGGCATAAATTACTTACACGATTTACGTCAAACCTAAACTAAACTAGCCTTAAGCTAGAGGTCTTATATAGCGCAATATCCACTAAATGTGCGCAAAGCGTTTTACAAAGGGTCCCTGACCAACAGCAACACGTAACATGTAGAACGAGACACGACACCTATTAGGCGAAATTACAAAAAAAATAAAATCCCACAGTGACAACGCTGTTGACGGCCAGGTACTCATTTTACACCTGAGTACGGTGAGATAATGTGAGTAAAGAGTCTTTTCCAAGGACTCATTAACTATGCGCTGAGCGAAGCTCGAACCCAGGACCATCCGATCCGAAAGCGAGTGTCATACCACTCGACCATATAGCCGCACAACTAAATGCTTTGTCTAGCAATCAAAGGCTAGCTTCCTGGAATCGGTTGACGAGTTAATCATGTATCTGTCATTGTTATCAATTACATGTATTGATAGATAAAGTTGCCGTCACTCCTCCCTTTGTTATTGTTTTTTGCCATCCGCGTTTATGAGTAATTCTCACTAAACTGTATTAACCAGACTATATACGTTCATGGTTACACATAGTTGTTTGTGTTGGACCTTTTTACTTCCGGATGACAATGTTGTGAGATTCATAGCCAAGCGCATACTATCTATAAGTAATTTTTGGTGACATATTATGTAATATTGATAACTATAATCAAACTTGTCCAGAGTCGACTATAGATAGTATGCGCTTGGCTAAGAATCTCACAACATTGCCATCCTGAAGAATAACGGACCAACACACAAAACTATGTATAACCATGAACTTTTATAGTCTAGCATCCGCCATTGTTCCGATAGTTCAGAGCCATTTACTAAGTTACCATGCGTCATTACGAGGGAAATGACGTTACGACTGTTGAAGCGTATTTGCACCCACGAGCCCACTTAAAAAATCCAAGAGTGAATAAAAGCAGCAGTAAAGAATTCATTTAAAGTCTATATTTTTTTTTTTTAGATACAGTGAGACCCTACTTGAGTATTTTTTCACATGTCCGATAATCGACAGCGTAATATAAATTGACTTATCATAATACGCTCCAACAGTCATGACGTCACTTCCCTCGTAATGACGCATGGTAACTTAGTAACTGACTCTAAACTATCAGAACAATGGTGGATGCCCTTATGAAATATTTCTCCGACGAGCATAAAAGCGTATCCAGAGAGAGAAAAAAACATAATAAATATGATCATGTTTTGACTTTTATACATTCTGATCACAAGACATATGAAAACTTCGAGCCAGCATGAAGAATAAAAAGTACAGATTATTTTTATTTAGAACCACGATGGCCGCCGTTGCTGGGCGACGTGACATCAGACTATTGAATCCAATTATATAACAAAATGTACTAGTAGTATCGAATGGCTACACCTCTATTTTGAATCTTTTAATCCATTCTTCAAATTCTTTTCCTGCCTTATAGGCTGTCTTGTAGCCTCCTGATAGGCTTGTTACTGGGCAGTGGATGACAATGTGGTCCATTGTCTCAGGGCCTCCTTGGCAATGATGGCATGCATCTGATTCTCTCAGATTCCATCTATGCATGTTAGCTGCGGTTCTGCCATGTCCTGTCAAAATGCGATTGGAGGTGACCCAGCATTTTCGGCTATTGCAGAGAGAAATGTAAAGAGATAGGGAGTACGTGGGAAGGAAACTAGTGGACTTACAACAAGCGAGGAAGAGGAAAAAGGGATCCCAAAGACTAGATGGTGGGATACGGTAAAGGACGATATTATTATGAAAGAACTGGACCTGGAGGAAGATGATGCGCTGAACCGAGATGCATGGAGATCTGGCATTCATTATGGCAACACTGCAAACTGCGGGATAAGCTGAAAGAAGAAGAAGAATTATATAACAGAATTGATTCAGTTACAGCAATAATAGAAAAACGGACAACCATAGTATAAAAGCGGGGGGGGGGGGGGGAGTGCAAAAAGGTGTTGTATCAATGATGAGATTAGCACATATTAATGAAGTTTAAGTATCAAAGTTCTTTGCCGACTGATAGTACTGATTGATAAAGCGACTTTTTGTTGTTGTTGTTGGGGTTTATTATTGAAATCGTGAGTTAAAAAAAACAAACAGGTACATGACCTCTGACGAACTTTCAATTAGGACAGTTCACACATTATCGCACATCATTTTATGTGACCAATCCCCTCAAATTGGTTATATGTCGGGAGGTCTCAAATGCTAAATATTTGAATAATTATATATATATATATATATATATATATAATATATATATATATATATATATATATATATATATATATAGTTCGAAGTTGACGTCACTCAGGTCTTTGTTATTGTTTTTTTTTTTTTTTGTTTGTTTTTTTTTGCCATCCGCGTTTATGAGTAATTCTCACTACACTGTATTAACCAGGCTATAAACGATCATGGTTACACACAGTTTTGTGTCCGTTATACTTCCGGATGGCAATGTTGCGAACTTCTTAGCCAAGCGCAAACTATCTATAAAACTTGAGTTGAGTCAATTTGTTTTCTGTGTGACTATGTAAATAATTTTCCAAAACCTACTGCCTCACGATTTTCAGAATTTTAATTATACCAAAAATGGATAAATAAATATATAAAATTCCCTTTATTAGAAAAAATTGACCTTTTATAAAGGGCAATATCCACTAAACGTGCTCAAAGCGCTTTTCAAGGGGTCCTGGCCAACAGCATTACGTAACACGTAGAACGAGATATGACGCCTGTTAGGCGATATTACAATATTTTTTCGCACAGACAATGCTATTCACGGCCAGATATTCATTTTACACCTGAGTACGGTGAGAGAATGTGAGTAAAGAGCCTTTTTCAAGAACTCAATTATGGTCCGATCGAGGCTCGAACCCAGGACCTTCCGATCCGAAAGCGAGTGTCATACCACTAGACCACATAGCCCATAGGGGAAATTTGTCTCTAGGATCTATTCCAAGGGAATACTGGAATATCCCAGGCGTCAGTCGCAGTGCAGCGCCGCAAACTGAGCTAGGGTGAGGTGACTTGCTTAATGGCCACACAGCACAGCGGATATTCGAACTCGGTACCTTTCGGGTACGAAGCAAACGCCATACCGCTGAGCCACGCTGATTATAATACCGTTTTGAGACGATGGGTCACACGTAATATATACACATAATAACATCATTGATTTAGCTGACGACATTGACAGTGGTCAGTCAAAACGTGAGCCTTGTGTTGAAAGACGCTGTATGTATGTATGGATAAAATGCACGAGTACGCCTAGCTAATTCATCACAAGTGTGTTTGCGTACGAGTAGACATTTTAATATAGATGAATGATGAAGTATCTGTCAAAGCCTGATGACGAAATATCGGGAGTGTACTGCTGCACTCTGTAAAAAAAAAACCCCAAAAAAACCCCACGTATTTTGAATTTTGGTCAGAAAACTCGTCCTTAAAATATCGATTGATTAAAGTGACTCTCAACTTGACAAAACCCTTAAACGTTTGAATTTCCGAGGTCCCAGGTTTGAGAGTTTTTGCCATGACGAGAGTCATTTTGATCGATCGATATTTGAAGGACGAGTTTTCTGGCCAATTTAAAAAAATATAATTTAAAAAGAAAAAAGAGAGAATGGCAGTGTAGAGGGTGAGTGAGTGAGTGAGTGATTGGACGATAAGGGGAAGGAGTGGCGAGGAATTTTATGTCACTGGCCTAGTACAATATTTCATAAGTTATAGTACATAATTTATATTATGTAATTTTTATGTAGGGTGGGGGGGGGGGGGGGGGGGGGGGGTCCCGATAGCTCAGTTGGTAGAGCACTCGCTACACACCCAAAGGGACCAAGATCGATCCCCGGGTGGAGCCGAGATTTATTTTCTGACCCCTCCGTCCACTCGGCATGAATGGGTCGCTGGGACTGTCAGATTTGGCGGAAAGTACTTAAGGATTAGCGTAAAATTCTTATGTACGACTATTTATTTTAACTTCAACATACTAAGTTTATAATTTATATAAAATGGAATTTTTCGTTATTATGGACAATTCAAGCAGCAATTTGTTTACATCTAAATTCAGGGAAAACTAGATTTTTCGCAACAGTATATTATTACAAATGGGCAGACCATCGTCAATAGTTATTGATGATATAAGATTATTGATTGAATTTTATCTTCCTTGCTATTTTCATCTTTTTCGTCCTTAGCCTTCTCTTCTTCTTACTCCTCACATTATTCTCCCTGTTCTCTATTACTTCTTTTCATTCTCTGTTATCATCATCATCATCATCATCATCATCATCTCACTCTCATATCATCATTCTTCATCTCATCATCATCTCATCATCATCTCATCATCATCATCATCATCATCATCATCATCAATCATCATCATCATCACATCATCATCATCATCATCATCATCATATCATCACATCATCATCACATCATCATCATCATCATCATCATCTATCATCATCATCATCATCATCATCATCATCATCATCATCATCATCATCATCATCATCATCATCATCATCATCATCATCATCTCATCATCATCATCATTCATCATCATCATCATCATCATCATCATCATCATCATATCATCATCATCATCTATCATCATCATCATCATCATCATCATATCATCATCATCATCATCATCATCATTCATCATCATCATCATCATCATCATCATCATCATCATTCATCATCATCATCATCATCATCTCATCATCATCATCATCATCATCATCATCATTCATCAATCATCATCACTCTCATCATCATCATCATCATTCATCATCATCATCATCACCATCATCATCATCATCATCATCACACATCATCTTCATCATCTTCATCATCATCATCATCATAACATCATCTTCCATCATAATCATCATCACACATCATCATCATCATCATCTCATCATCATCATCATCATCTCATCATCATCATCATCATCATCATCATCATCTCATCATCTCATCATCATCATCATCATCATCATCATCATCATCATCATCTCATCATCATCATCATCATCATCATCATCATCATCATCATCATCATCATCATCATCATCATCATCATCATCATCATCATCATCATCATCATCATCATCATCATCATCATCATCATCTCATCATCATCATCATCATCATCATCATCATCTTCATCATCATCATCATCATCATCATCATCATCATCATCATCATCTTCATCATCATCATCATCATCACCATCATCATCATCATCATCATCATCATCATCATCATCATCATCATCATCATCATCATCACCACACCATTGATTTATAGATGGGATGATCCTCAAAAGTTAAAAACTAAAATACATTTCAGGGGCAGATCCATCCCAAATATACTTTTTGACATATCTTCACATTAGCGTCTTTATTTTCAATGTTATTTGAGAATTCACACAATGTCTCTCCTGGTTAATTTCGAGTGACAACATTTATTTACATTCCGGAGAGTTACTTGTGAACAAAACTAGCCAATCAGAAATCCAGAGACAAACAAACAAACAAAATTTAGATAAAGAAAATACTAAGTTAAACAAACAAAACAAAAAAACCACAAAAAGGGAACCGACCTCCCACCCCCACCCCTCCCCTTTACAAAAAAAAAAAACAATTTTAAAAAATCAAAGAAAGAAAGATTAAAAACCGCAGTACGAAACA
Source organism: Berghia stephanieae (assembly GCF_034508935.2). Classification (NCBI taxonomy): domain Eukaryota; kingdom Metazoa; phylum Mollusca; class Gastropoda; order Nudibranchia; family Aeolidiidae; genus Berghia; species Berghia stephanieae. Next base: position 75,556,974 of record NC_088364.1, on the reverse strand, counting down.
GAATCAGACTTAAAAACCAAAAATTAAATCATTGCTTTATTATCGTCTTGGATCTCCAAAAATGTTCATCTCAGAATGAATAAATCTCGAAACGGGAAACGGTATCAATTCACGATTGACAAATTATCAAAAGTAATTGAATTTAAAGTCGAAGTGGTGAGAAATATGGAATTTTACGTGGATAGTTTATGTCGCTGTGTAAAACATTCGTCAATCCTCCCCAATAGACATAATAATATCCGTTACGCAAATTTAGTCTTTTTCTGCGGTCTTATGGTATGACTCTCGCTTTCTGATCAGAAAGTCCTGGGTTCGAGCCTCACTCGGCGCATAGTTGAGTCCTTGGAAAAGGCTTTTTACTCACATCCTCTCACCGCACTCAGGTGAAAAATACGTACCTGTCCGTTAACAGCGTTGTCTCCGTCGGAAAAAAAAATTCTATTATCCCCTAACAGGCGACATGTCTCGTTCTACATGTGAAGTGTTGATGTTGGCCAGGGACCCCTTGTAAAGCGCTTTGAGCACGTTTAGTGGATATTGCCCTATATATAAAAACTCATTTTTTTTAAAATCTATCTCAGATACGCAATCAAATCACCCCGTGACATAATACCTTTTTTGTGATGATGGGTCACATAACAAATTTCAACATTTTGTTTATTTACAAATTGAGCCCCCCCCCCCTCCCCCTCCCTAACACCAACCCCTACCCCCAACCCCCGCCTTCAAGCTATTTCCCGCCGCTGCATCTTTAAAAACATTAGTTATCGGGTTCAAACCAGTGTCCACCAGTTGTATATCTACTACTTTCAGTTTGTTTTTATAATTTTTTTAGATTTATTTGAAGTGTCTTTGAATCTCCCATGAGCACTGTTTATTTATATTGATGAATACTTGAATACCCCAACATTGATATCGACTCACCGCATTCTTTCAGGCCACCCCCTGTGTAGTTGGATTTGTTTACATCTTTAAATCCAAACAAATGTTTTGATCTCGTCTTATCTATCATACTAATTAGAAAGTAATATTACATCACTCTTACTCCGCATCACGTGACAACAATAAAGAACGTGACCATTTATATAGCGCAATATTCTCTAAATGTGCTCAAAACGCTTTACAGAAGAACGCTAGCCAACCGCAACACTTAACTTCTTGTGCGGCTATGTGGTCTAGTTGTATGACACTCGCTTTCGGATCGAAAGGTCCAAGGTCCTGAGTTTCGAGCCTCGCTCGGCGCATAGTTCAGTCCTTGGAGATGTACTCAGGTGTAAAATGAGTACCTGGCCGTTAACAGCGTTGTCTGTCCGAAAAAAATGTAATATCGCCTAACAGGCGTCATGTCCCGTCCTACATGTTAAATGTTGCTGTTGGCCAGGGACCCCTTGTAAAGCGCTTTGAGCACGTTTAGTGGATATTGTACTATATAAAAAAGCTCAAAAAAAAAAAAAAAATAATAGTAACATGTAGAAATTACATTCTTTTTCCGAAAGAGGCAAAGCTGTGGACGGACAGGTACTAATTTAACACTTGAGTAAGGTGAGATTATGTGAGTATAGAGCCTTTTCCAAGAACTGAACTATGCGCCGTTCCAAGCGGGACTCGAACCCAGGACCTTCCGATCCTAAGCTAATTGTCATACCACAAGACGACATAGCCGCACAGACTCTCTGTGATTTGATTTGTTTACATCTTATAGATAGAATGAAGTTGACGTCACCCGGGTCTTTGTTATTGTTTTTTGCCATCTATCTGCGTTTATGATTAATTCTCACTAAACTGTATTAACCAGACTATAGATTGTATGCGCTTGGCTAAGAAGCTCATAACATTGCCATCCGGAAGTATAACGGACCAACACACAAAATTGTGTGTATCCATGAACGTTTATAGTCTGGTTAATAAAGTTCAGTGAGCATTACTCACAAACGCGGATGGCAAAAAACAATAACAAAGACCTGAGTGACGTCATCTTCGAACTATCTATAAACGTTTAAGGTTACACATGTGTGTTGTTCGTTATACTTCGGATGGCAATGTTTTGAGCTTCTTTGCCAAGCGCCTACTATCTATAAATAATACGAAGATGACGTCAGTCAGGTCTTTGTTACTGCTTTTTGTCATCCGCGTTTATACGTAATTCTCACTAAACTGTGTGAACAAGACTATAAAGGCTCATGGTTACACAAAGTTCTGTGTGTTGGTCCGTTATAGATAGTATGCTCATGGCTAAGAAGCTCACAATATTGCCATCCGGAAGCATAACGGACCAACACACAAATCTATGTGTAACCTTGAACGTTTATATCTGATTAATACAGTTTAGTGAGAATTACTCATACACGCGGATGGCAAAAAAAAAAACAATAACAAAGGCCGGAATGACGTCAACTTCGATCTATCTATCTATACTTCCGGATGGCAATGTTGTGAGCTTCTTAGATAGCACAAACGCATACTATCCATATCCAAAGACATGTTTTGATTATGGGTTATCTATCGTAATATTACAAATATTATTATCTATATCACACTTTCTTCGTCTTATGTAATAATAATGGGCCAATCATTATTATCATGTTTATCAATGTCCCACGTTAAATGATTTGTTTACCACTTAAGATTGCTATCAATTGAGTCTTTGAATGGAACGACTTTGAATTTGCGTTTTAAATTGAATAACAGGAATACACTTTGACCCCTTGGGTGGGGGTGGAGGAGGGGGGTGGGGAGGTTAGAGTGACTTTCATTGGTCTAGATCTACCTTCTAATAGCTTTATTTATTTATTTTTTTATTTATCTATTTATTTATTTACTTTTTTAAAAAGTTATCTAGTCTGGTTCAAACGGTTTAGTGAGAATAACTCATAAACGCGGCTGGCAAAAACAATAACAAAGACCTGAGTGACGTCAACTTCGAACTATCTAAAGATCTACGGTCGGTAATACGCTTCACCAGTCATGACGTCACTTCCCTCGTAATGACGCATGGTAACTTAGCAACTGGCTCTAAACTATCGGAACAGGGGAGAGGATGTAACACAGAAATGGATATCCAGAGCTGAAGAAGATAGTGGAACTCCTCTGCAAACCATATACATACAAAACTGCGCCCCCAACATCAAGACTAAAATCTCGTTCACCTTTCTACCTATCAAAGAAAGAAAACTACAACACGCAAGAAGTCTGGTGCGAGGAATGGAAAAGGAATAAACCAACAGGAGGGGAACTAATTGAAGATCCCTGTAAAAGTCTCCCAGGTCTACAGGATCAACCAAGAAAATACTGGGTAGCTGCAAATAGACTACGGTCAAAACATACAAGAACAGCTGCCAACATGAACAAATGGGGGCTCCAAGAATCACCAACATGCCCAAAGTGCAACCAAGCACCACAAGATGCAACCCACCTTGTATTAGATTGCCCAGAGACAAAACATGAAGGGGGATTTGAAACCATCAACAAATGTGATGGTGACTTCCGAACCAGGATTGATTCCTTGAACATAGAAGTGTAGCCGAACGATACTACTACTATCGGAACAATGGCGGACGCCCTTATGAAACATTTCTCCAAACGAGCATAAAAACGTATCCAGAGGGGAAAAAAATATTATAAATATGATCATGTGCTGGTTTGTATGTATGTCTGCATGTATGTATGTATGTATGTATGTATGTATGTATGTATGTATATGTGTTTGTATGTACGCTCATTTCTTTTGTATACACGTGTAGAAACAATGTGCAAGCGTGTATGTTCGTATGGCTGTGTCTGTATTTGTAAATGTGTTGATGTTCATACCATGAACCAAACTGAGCATTGTTTACCTCACATGAATTGCCTTTAATTTGGACAATAAAGATTATTATTATTATTATGTTTTGACTTTTACACATTCTGATCATAAGACATATGAAAAGTTCTGGCCAGCATGGTGAATAAAAAGTACAGATTTTCTTTGTTTAGAACCACGATGGCCGTCGTTACTGGCTGGGCGGCGTGACATCAGACTATTGAATCCAATTATCGCACCATATCAGTGTGAAGCAGGTGACAGGCCCTATCTAATGCTTTATCTGCAGGTGTGATCTGAAGATTTTTAAAAAAGCGGCTATCAATTTTACCCAGATAACTGCCGAATTCTGGAAATACAATACGTATTAAACATTTTGCCAAAAAAACTCGTCCTTCAAATATCGATAGATTTAAATAACCCTCAACTTGGAGAAAACTCTCAAACTTGGGACATAAGGAAGACCTCGCGACGTCCCAGGTTTGAGTGTCGTTGCCACGACGAAGGTCATTTAAATCGAATGATAGTTGAAGTACGAGTTTTATCGCCAATTTTTAAAATAATGCGTTTCTTTCCTGAGCAGTTATCTGGTTACGCAAAATCGTGATTGGGTTAAGCTTCCTCATTGTTTATTGTTTTATCCAGGGGGCAGACAATACTATCAGCCCGAATAAGGGGATTCCCCAGTTTGAAACTGACAATAATAGGGGTCACGGGGTCACCCTTTGAAGAGGCAGCAAGAACTTTGGTCATAATATCGTGAAGTGGTTGGTACCTTGCTATGCGGTCTAGTGGTATGACACTCGCAGGGTTCGTGGATAACTCATACGGTAGAGTCACGCTCTCACCGGCCAGGCGGAGTTGTCGTACCAGTAAGGGTTCAAACCCCACCACCGCCGCGAAAAAAAATGTTTATTCTCTATTGTCTTCTGGCACTTTCCTATTCCCTCATCTCTTGGTGTTACCAATTTATCCACATGCACGAGAACGCATAATCTGCTTAACGTTCGAATGAAGTTAGAAAGTTTTAAAATGATAATAATATTCACTAATCCTTGGTATTCCTTTCTATTCTATACTCTTTCTTTTTCTTTGGCTTCCAACCCTAGCAGTTCACTCTTAAACTTGAGCTTTTATATAGCGCAATATCCACTAAACGTGCTCAAAGCGCTTTAAAGAAGGGTCCATGCCATGTAGAACGAGACATGACGCCTGTTAGGCGATATTACATTTTTTTCCAACAGGGACAACGGCCAGGCACTCATTTTACACCTGAGTACCGTGAGAGAATGTGAGTAAAGAGGCTTATCCAAGGACTCAATCAACTATGCGCCCAACTAGCGAGGCTCGAACCCCAGGACCTTCTGATCCGAAAGCGAGTGTCATGCCACTAGACCACATAGCCTCACTCCTAGCATGTACGCAATTCACTCCTTCACATGTACGCAATGTTACGATAAGTGGGTTCGAGTTTTACAACGACGATTAGATAGCGCTGTAATTTTTCTTTTTTTTTTTTTTTTAATTTTCCATTTTTTTTGTGTGTGTTATCGCTTATTATGCTTACACTTCTGGCCTTCATATCTAAACCTTAACATGGGTCATGTTATCTACTCATGATAATTATTGTCACGATACAGACGATATATCATGACCTTCACTCGTGGCTGTATCTACACTTTAAAAAAAAATAGATAATAGAACAAAGACAAAAATAAAACAGGACATAAACAAAAAGAGATGAAATAATCAAAGAAACAACATGAATTAATAAATAAATATATATACAAATAAATAAATAAATAAATAAATAAATAAATAAATAAATAAATAAATAAATAAATAAAACTGAAAGTTAAACCGCCTTTTTCATTTTGGAGATAAATTTTCCTCCAATGAACTCGTCCAAAGGCCTGGAACCTGAAACCTGAGATCTCAAAACAACAAATAATTGGTTGAGTTGCTGGGTCTAATAATAGTACTAATGAATGGTTCTGTGTCAATTTGTTATAGACTTTTGTTATTGTTGTTTGTTTTTAAGGGTTTTACGGTGCTTGCAACACATTTAGGTCATATCAGCGCCAGTAAAAAGGAAGAAAATGGGATAGTAAGAAGTTCTAGAATTACAATTAAAGCACCCAAGAAAAGAAAGGCATAGGGGAACTGGGAACAAATAGGGATCAGATGTAGATTCCAAGAGCATACCACCAATGTACTTAGTTTGAGATTACCTATAAGTCTCATCCGGACACAAGCACAAAATCCAACAAAGAGGAACTCCCACAAATGCCTACATTATACATTGAAAATAACAAATATAATTATACATAACAGAGAGATGATTTACAAGGAAAAAATATCATCTCCCAAAACAATTACTATGCACTTGACTGTTTCCCTCCCAGCTAGGACTCCGGCCAGGGCCAGGACAAAACAAAATAATCTCATTCCAAGACAAAGACAGAAAGCATGTTGGAAACAGTTATAAGGGGGATAGAAGACACCGTATGTAACCCCCCCCCCCCCACCCCCTGCCCACTATGGGAGGTCAGGAACCCCACCCAGTTGTTATAGACTGGTAGATGTCGTATTCGAGTGTAGCAAGAGCGGCCGTTGCCTTTTATCGTGGATTTGCTTTTTAATGGCTTTCTCTCAGTATTTGGATTCAATAGTCTGATGTCACGTCGCCCAGCAACGGCGGCCATCGTGGTTCTAAACAAAGAAAATCTGTACTTTTTATTCTTCATGCTGGCTAGAACTTTTCATATGTCTTGTGATCAGAACGTGTAAAAGTCAAAACATGATCAGATTTATAATGGGGTTTTTTTTTCCTCTGGATACGATTTTATTCTCGTCGGAGAAATATTTCCTAAGGGCGTCCGCCATTGTTCCGATAGTTTAGAGCCAGTTACTAAGTTACCATACGTCATTACGAGGGAAGAGTGACCATCCCAACATCAAAAACAATTTTCCCTTACACTGCCCGACTATGGAATAGCCTCCCAGCTGAAGTGGCTGAAAACGGTTGCCAACATGCCTTCACGCGATTGCTAGAGTTCACAACGTGACTTTTTAATCTATGTGTTGTTTTCTTTTTTTTTTTTTTTTTTTTAATTTTAAATTAGTATTAGATATGTGACCCTCCGTCTCAAAACGGTATATGTCGGGAAGATTCAGACCCCAGAAAGTGAATTTATAGATAGAATAATGAGAAATTGGACCTTAGAAGTTTTTGTAAAGCAAGAAATAGTATTTCTACTCCAGCATAACGTACAGAAATTAAACCCAAGTTTGATATTTGTGGCAAAGAATTCAATTTCCCTTACCGAGTGGATCCCGACATAATACCGCTTTGAGACGGGGGGGTCACATATGTGCAGAGTTTTAGCAAGTTTAAAATGTAAAACCCTACAAACTGTGGAGTGATCCTCGACAATATTGGAGGTTGCCACAAGACGAAGAAGAAGAAGAAGAAGAAGAAGAAGAAGAAGAAGAAGAAGTGACGTTACGACTGTCGAAGCGTATTAGGGGCAGCGTGGCTCAGCGGTGCGGTCTTTGCTTCGTATCCGGAAGGTACCGATTTCGATCATAAGCTGCTGCGCTGTGTGGCCTTGAGCAAGTAACCTCGCCCTAGCTCAATTTGCGGCGCTGCACTGCGGCTGACGCCTGTGTTATTCCAGTCTTCACTTGGAATAGACCCCTAGAGAAAAAATTCGCCTGTGGGATGAATAAAGGGAATATTATTTTATTATTTGAATATTATTATTTTTCCTTTTATCCTCAAACCTATCGGTTTTCATTCAATAGAATCCATTTGACTCCGGTTTTAACAAAGCCGAGTTGCATCATATTCAACGCGCTCTCTCTCTCTCTCTCTCTCTCTCTCTCTCTCTCTCTCTCTCTCTCTCTCTCTCTCTCTCTCTCTCTTTTCCTTTTAAAAAGCTTAAGTCTGTGATTTTATATTCAAGGAGAGATTGTATATCTAGTTCATCTTTACAAATAGATAAACTCGAATTCCACTTGTAAAGGGCGAATATATAAGGATGAACACTGTAATAACATTGGAAAATAAATCCCCAGGGATTCCCTTCAATTTACGAACACGATCTTATAAGTCACGATGACAGGATCGCTCGATGTCACGATTGCCCCTTTTAACGTGACTGGATTGCTCGATGTCACGATTGCCCCTTTTAACGTGACTGGATTGCTCGATGTCACGATTGCCCCTTTTAAGGTGACTGGATTGCTCGATGTCACGATTGCCCCTTTTAACGTGACTGGATCGCTCGATGTCACGATTGCCCCTTTTCACGTGACTGGATTGCTCGATGTCACGATTGCCCCTTTTCACGTGACTGGATTGCTCGATGTCAGGACTGCCCCTTTTCACGCTAGAGACGACAAGTGAATTAACCCCCTCCTTACCAGCCATTTCCAGGATCTTCCCCAAAACTTCACACCCAACTAATAACACAAAAATATATTTTTTATCATTCAAACACAATAGCATTAAATTCTTGCGATACATAATTTATTTAGTAAAACATCCTATACAACACACTGTTTATTTTCTTTAAATTTTATGATGTACAAGAGAAACCTGAATAAGAAAAATTTTGTTTGTCTCGTAACGAATGTGACGACTTTCCTATAGTTGGTAAGGAGATGGGTAATATAATATGTGACCCTTCGTATCAAAACGGTATTATGTCGGAACGAACCATATGCTTAAAAGCCGAATTATATGTCAAAAATATAAATTTCTGGCATTAGCATCCTAAAATATGATACAAACTCAACACAAGTCTGATATTTCTGACTATAAATTCAATTTTCAACATCTTAACTATCCCGACTTAATACCGTTTTGAGGCGAAGGGTCACATATAACAATTAAAGGTTAAATACACAAATTGGCCTTTAAACACCCTGTAAAGATACATCAACTCGACATTGTGAACAAATATTATTAACCCAAAGCATATGGTTGAATGAGAAAGAGATGCATGGAATATGATTAGAAATGGAAAAGTTGCTGATTGAAGCTCGACGAAATAAAAAACACTGTGAAACTGAATTTAAGCTTCAATTTAATATAGATAGTTCGAAGATGACGTCACTCAGGTCTTTGTTATTGTTTTTTGCCATCCGCGTTTATGAGTAATGCTCACTGAACTGTATTAACCCGACTATAAACGTTTATGGATACACACAGTTTTGTGTGTCGGTCCGTTATACTTCCGGATGGCAATGTTATGAGCTTCTTATCAAAGCGCATACTATCTATACGAAAACAGATAAAACGGACGTTTCGGGTTTCAACTTTATTAACAAAACAGGATGAATAAAACACTACAGACGAATGAGATAATGTGGCAGTGGCGTTAAGATTATCTCATTCGCCTGTAGTACCATATCCATTTAACGTGCTCAAAACGCTTTACATAGGGTCTCTGACCAACAGCAACACCTAACATTTAAAACGAGACATAAAGCCTGTTATGTGATATTACATTAATTTTGTTTCGACAGAGACAACGCTGTTTACGACCAGCTACTCATTTCACACCTGAGTAAAGGTGAGAGAATGTAAGTAAAGATTCTTTTTTTTCCCAAGGACTCAACTAAACTATGCACCGAACGAGGCTCGAACCCAGGACTTTCCGATCCGAAAGCGAAAGTCATTCCACAAAACCACATAGCCGCACAGTTAAGTATTTTGAAGGTCTTCTTCTTCAAGTACCAAGTCTGTGCCAGACATCGGTGATCATGGTAGGCCAGTCATCTCTCTAATCAGATAACTTTAAAAAACGAATATTACTGTTCTCTTTCTTTGTCACGATAGCCACAATCAATTAATCAGGAGATTTTTGACCAATCAAAACATGGGGTTTGTGACACACCCTCACACGTGCTCGGACAAACATAGTTGGTTGTTTATAAACAATAGCGTGAATGAAATCGACCTCTCTCTGATCATTGTTATTGTTTTCATACCGCCAAATGGGTGACCAGTTATCACACGATTTTCTCGATCAGATTATAAACGTTTAAATTTACACATAGTTTTCTGTGTTAGTTCTATTGATCAAGCGGTAGTACAATGGGTATTTTACTTAAACACATACCATCGATAGTAAAGCCTGTGTAGTTTGCTGTGCCTACCAATCATTGCCATTGTTTACATTATGACGAATGTCCGAGAGGCGTGGTTATCTACCTGTCTATTCATTTTGAAGTTAAAGTGGCAAATATCACTTGGAGCTCTACCCTGTGCTAAAACCTCACAGAAACATAAAACACAAAGACGATAAAAAACCCATGTGTGCTTTGCTGTAAATTGTCATGTTGAGTTTTTGTTTGGTTTATGTTACCTTTATAACGAGACACAGAAAATAGATCCTGTTTCTCGCTTTGTCAACAGTAAAAGTTTATGTTTGATGCTCGGCTATGTGGTCAAGTGGTATAACACTCACTTTCGGATCGGAAGGTCCTGAGTTCGAGCCTCGCTCGGCACATAGTTGAGTCCTTGGAAAATGCTCTTTACTCACATCATTCTCTCACCGCACTCAGGTGTAAAATGAGTACCTGGCCGTTAACAGCATTGTCTCTGTCGGAAAAAAAATGTAATATCGCATAAAAGGCGTCATGTCTCATTTTACTTGTTACGTGTTGCTGTTGGTCAGGGACCCTTTGTAAAGCGCTTTGAGCACGTTGAGTGGATATTGCGCTATATAAAAGCTCAAGCCCAAGAGGTACTATTACGTTTGTGTTATAGACAGAGGCGATGCTGTTATCAGTCATGTACTTGGAAAATAAAACAATAGGTAACACATCAGTTCATCGGATAACTCAAAATCGTGTCTGATGTGCATGTTCATAATATACGCTTCAACAGTCGTAACGTCACTTCCCTCGTAATGACGCATGGTAAATTAGTAACCGGCTCTAAACTATCGGAACAATGGCGGACGCCCGTATGAAATATTTCTCCAACGAGCATAAAAGCGTATCCAGAGAGAAAAAAAAAATCATGTTTTGACTTTTACACATTCTGATGACAAGACATATGAAAAGTTCTCGTCAGCATGAAGAATAAAAAGTACAGATTTTCTTTGTTTAGAACCACGATGGCCGCCGTTGCTGGGCGACGTGACATCAGACTATTGAATCCAATTGTAAGTTTTATAACAAAAGAGAAGAAAAAACAAATCTTTTCTTTCCTTTTTTTTTTGATAATAAGTAAATTTTTTACCACCCAAAAAAAAAAACAAAAAAAAAAAACAAACAAAACAAAAAACAAAAAAAACGATTACGTTGTAAATCATAAATTTAAAATAGACCCCTGCCTTATGATGCATAACTTGACCTTCCCATCTTCATTTTTATCAATCATTTAATGTCCTTGATGTGAATGGCTTCAATACTTCAGGATGTAAATAACAACATACCAGGCAGGGGGTGTTGATGATTGGGTATGTGTATGCACCGACGCGACAACTCAATATGTAATTGTGATCATTCATTTCGAAACGGTATTATTATGAGAAAAAAATTGAGCTTTATATAGCCATACAGCGCAATATCCACTAAATGTGCTCAAAGTGCTTTACAAGGGGTCCCTGGTCAGCAGCAACATTTAACATGTAGGACGGGACTTGACGCCTGTAAGGCGATATTACAATTTTTCGGACAAAGACAACGCTGTAAACGGCCAGGGACTCATTTTACACCGGTGAGAGAATGTGAGTAAAGAGCCTTTTCCAAGGACTCAACTATGCGCCAAGCGCGAGGCTCGAACCCAGGACATTCCGATCCAAAAGCGAGTATCATACCACTAGATCACATAGTCGCACAATATATGAAGAAATATTTATGATGAAGATTGAATTAAAAGTAAACATAATTAATTTTTGATAACTTTTACTTTGTGTTGGGCAGAGTGAGTATAATATCTTACAGTGAAGTCCAGTATGGAACAATGTTGCTCCCCAACTCTAAAGAATAGATAGTCAAGTCTATTTTCAGCACCAATATCACTCTATTATATGTGACCCTTCGCCCTATCTGATATATTCTTATATTTAACCTTGAAATTGTTCTTCAGAACAATTAGGTCCACGGAGCCGAAGTTTATCCCGGTTTCTAAAGCGTGAAACGGACAATGATTTGCATAATCCTCTTTGGATAGGACGTTAGTAGTAAAGTAAAGTACTTTCCGCCACATCTTTGGGATCCAGCGATCCAATCACTGCTGGTTGGACAGGGGTGTCGGGAAAAATCTCAACTCCATCGGGAATCGGTTTCGGTCGTTGTACATGGGAAGCGAGTGTTTCTATCTTCAGAGTTATATCGTGACCACCATATTTTTAATGGGGTTTTATATAGCGCAATATCCACTAAACGTGTTCAAAAGCGCTTCACAAGGGGTCCCTGTCCAACAAGCAACACTTAATATGTAGGAGCCATCACCCCTGTTAGGCGATATTACAATTTTACGGACACAGACAAAGCTGTTAACGGCTAGGTACTCATTTTACACCTGCGTACGGTGAGAAAAATGTTAGTAAGGAGCCTTCACCAAGAACTCAACTAGGCGCTGAGTGAGACTCGAACCCAGGACCTTCCGATCCGAAAGAGAGTGTCATATAGCGGCAGGGGAAGACCACTGGGAACTTAAAGAAGATCGGTGGATAGAGAGATGACATCCTTCGGTTGGTCCTGGGATGAGGTTGTGAACCTGACAGAAGACAGAAGTCACTGGCGCTCCTTACTGTAGACCTTATGTCGTGTTTATGAAACACCCAAAGAGAAACTCCGTCATGGCAAAAATTCTCAAACCTGGGACCTCGCGAAGTCATGGGTTTGCAAGTTTTTGCCAAGATTTGGGTCACTTAAATTGGTCGATATTTGAAGGACGAGTTTTATGGCCAAATTTTAAATACATGTTTTTCCGAGTACGACAACTAACTGGTAAATTGCGACTTGGAATAGGAAAGTGATAATAAAACCGTCCTCATCACCATCATCATTGCCTTTTTCACCCTGGGTCAGGGTATAGGCCACAGACAAACAGTTTCCATTCATCTCTATATCCATCATCATCATTGCCTTTTTCACCCTGGGTCAGGGTATAGGCCACAGACAAACAGTTTCCATCCTTCTTTATATCCATCATCATCATTGCCTTTTTCACCCTGGGTCAGGGTATAGGCCACAGACAAACAGTTTTCATCCTTCTCTATCATCATCATCATTGCCTTTTTCACCCTGGGTCAGGGTATAAGCTACAGACAAACAGTTTCCATCCATCTCTATATCCATCATCATCATTGCCTTTTTCACCCTGGGTCAGGGTATAAGCTACAGACAAACAGTTTCCATCCATCTCTATATCCATCATCATCATTGCTTTTTTCACCCTGGGTCAGGGTATAGGCCACAGACAAACAGTTTCCATCCTTCTCTATATCCATCATCATCATTGCCTTTTTCACCCTGGGTCAGGGTATAGGCCACAGACAAACAGTTTTCATCCTTCTCTATCATCATCATCATTGCTTTTTTCACCCTGGGTCAGGGTATAGGCCACAGACAAACAGTTTTCATCCTTCTCTATCATCATCATCATTGCCTTTTTCACCCTGGGTCAGGGTATAGGCCACAGACACACAGTTTCCATCCATCTCTATATCCATCATCATCATTGCTTTTTTCACCCTGGGTCAGGGTATAGGCCACAGACAAACAGTTTCATGCCTTCTCTATATCCATCATCATCATTGCCTTTTTCACCCTGGGTCAGGGTATAGGCCACAGACAAACAGTTTCCATCCTTCTCTATATCCATCATCATCATTGCCTTTTTCACCCTGGGTCAGGGTATAGGCCACAGACAAACAGTTTCCATCCTTCTCCATCATCATCATCGTTGCCTTTTTCACCCTGGGTCAGGGTATAGGCCACAGACAAACAGTTTCCATCCATCTCTATATCCATCATCATCATTGCCTTTTTCACCCTGGGTCAGGGTATAGGCCACAGACAAACAGTTTCCATCCATCTCTATATCCATCATCATCATTGCTTTTTCACCCTGGGTCAGGGTATAGGCCACAGACAAACAGTTTTCATCCTTCTCTATCATCATCATCATTGCTTTTTTCACCCTGGGTCAGGGTATAGGCCACAGACAAACAGTTTTCATCCTTCTCTATCATCATCATCATTGCCTTTTTCACCCTGGGTCAGGGTATAGGCCACAGACACACAGTTTCCATCCATCTCTATATCCATCATCATCATTGCTTTTTTCACCCTGGGTCAGGGTATAGGCCACAGACAAACAGTTTCATGCCTTCTCTATATCCATCATCATCATTGCCTTTTTCACCCTGGGTCAGGGTATAGGCCACAGACAAACAGTTTCCATCCTTCTCTATATCCATCATCATCATTGCCTTTTTCACCCTGGGTCAGGGTATAGGCCACAGACAAACAGTTTCCATCCTTCTCCATCATCATCATCGTTGCCTTTTTCACACCTGGGTCAGGGTATAGGCCACAGACAAACAGTTTCCATCCATCTCTATATCCATCATCATCATTGCCTTTTTCACCCTGGGTCAGGGTATAGGCCACAGACAAACAGTTTCCATCCATCTCTATATCCATCATCATCATTGCTTTTTCACCCTGGGTCAGGGTATAGGCCACAGACAAACAGTTTTCATCCTTCTCTATCATCATAATCATTGCCTTTTTCACCCTGGGTCAGGGTATAGGCCACAGACAAACAGTTTTCATCCTTCTCTATCATCATCATCATTGCCTTTTTCACCCTGGTTCAGGGTGTAGGCCACAGACAAACAGTTTCCATCCATCTCTATATCCATCATCATCATTGCCTGTTTCACCCTGGGTCAGGGTATAGGCCACAGACAAACAGTTTCCATCCATCTCTATATCCATCATCATCATTGCCTTTTTCACCCTGGGTCAGGGTATAGGCCACAGACAAACAGTTTCTATCCATCTCTATATCCATCATCATCATTGCTTTTTCACCCTGGGTCAGGGTATAGGCCACAGACAAACAGTTTTCATCCTTCTCTATCATCATCATCATTGCCTTTTTCACCCTGGGTCAGGGTATAGGCCACAGACAAACAGTTTTCATCCTTCTCTATCATCATCATCATTGCCTTTTTCACCCTGGGTCAGGGTATAGGCCACAGACAAACAGTTTTCATCCTTCTCTATCATCATCATCATTGCCTTTTTCACCCTGGGTCAGGGTATAGGCCACAGACAAACAGTTTCCATCCATCTCTATATCCATCATCATCATTGCCTGTTTCACCCTTGGTCAGGGTATAGGCCACAGACAAACAGTTTCCATCCATCTCTATATCCATCATCATCATTGCCTTTTTCACCCTGGGTCAGAGTATCGGCCACAGACAAACAGTTTTCATCCTTCTCTATCATCATCATCGTTGCCTTTTTCACCCTGGATCAGGGTATAGGCCACAGACAAACAGTTTTCATCCTTCTCTATCATCATCATCATTGCCTTTTTCACCCTGGCTCAGGGTATAGGCCACAGACAAACAGTTTCCATCCATCTCTATATCCATCATCATCATTGCCTGTTTCACCCTGGGTCAGGGTATAGGCCACAGACAAACAGTTTCCATCCATCTCTATATCCATCATCATCATTGCCTTTTCACCCTGGGTCAGGGTATAGGCCACAGACAAACAGTTTCCATCCATCTCTATATCCATCATCATCATTGCTTTTTCACCCTGGGTCAGGGTATAGGCCACAGACAAACAGTTTTCATCCTTCTCTATCATCATCATCATTGCCTTTTTCACCCTGGGTCAGGGTATAGGCCACAGACAAACAGTTTCCATCCTTCTCTATCATCATCATCATTGCCTTTTTCACCCTGGGTCAGGGTATAGGCCACAGACAAACAGTTTCCATCCTTCTCTATCCTGAGCTACCTTTTTTTTTTTATCTCATTCCATGTCTTACCACTTCCCTTTGTTGTAAATATTACATGCCGGTTCCTCGGTGTATTTGTCAAGTAAATAACAGACATTTAAACAGGGAATTTAATAGAAGAATTAAATTATATTTTTATTTATATAAAAAGAAAGAACAGAAAGAAAGAAAAAGAAAGAAAAAACACATAACAAAAAAAAAGAATGATAAAAGCACAAAAAATACAAAAATAAAGATAAAAGCATAAATGAAGAGCAACATAATATGTGACCCTTCGCCTCAAAACGGTATTAAGTCGGGTTGATTAAGATGTTGAAAATTGAATTTATAGTCAGAAATATCAGACTTGTGTTGACTTTGTATGTTTTATTGAGGAGAATGGATACCGTATTTTAGGGTGCGAATGCCAACAATTTATATTTTTGACCAGTTTAACATTTAATTCGGCTTTTAAGCATAAGGTTCGTTCCGACATAATACCGTTTGGAGACGATGGGTCACATATGTGACAACGTATCTCAAAACGGTATTGAGTTTTCCGTCGTCCCGTCTTTTCGAACCCAACCATCGAGACCCTTGGCCTTGTATAGATAGAATGAAGTTGACGTCACTCTAGTCTTTGTTATTGTTTTTTTTTTTCCATCCACGTTTATGAGTAATTCTCACTAAACGGTATTGTCCAGACTATAAAAGTTCATGATTACACATAATTTTGTGTGTTGGTCTGTTATACTTCCGGATGGCAATGTTATGAACTTCTTGGCCAAGCGCATACTATCTATATTTACATCCTGGAGTTTCAAAGCCATCGGCATCAAGGACATTAAAGGATTGTTATGAACGTGAAGATGAAAAGGTCAAGTTGCACATCAAAAGAGGTGCTTCTATTTTTAGAATTACGAAAATAGCGTAATCGTGTTTTTGTTTTTTTTTTAAGAATTCAATTTACTTGTTATCTGAAAAGGAAAGAAAAAAAGGACTTCCTTTTCTCATTTAATTTGTTTAATAGACTCAAAGTCAACGTGCACGCAAGAAAGGATTTTGAGTAGTAGAAGTATTTGTGTTTTGTGTTCCCTGTTGGTTTTTTTTTTTTTTTTTTTTTTTGGTATGTGTAGCTCTTTACATCATTTTGAGGATTCTGCAGATTCTGTGCGTTGTATAGATCAATGGAAATAACTACAAGTTGCCCGAAGACATTTCAATCCAGTAGCTTGCTTCCAAAAATAGTTCCTTTATCCTTCTTTCAATCAATCTATCTATCTATCTATTTATATTTATGGGTGAATAGATATTTGGATAAATGGATCCATCCACCTATCTATTTCTCTATCTATCAATCTATCCATCTATATATATATATATATATATATATATATATATATATATGTATTACCATCTATCTATCTATCTCTCTTCTATCTACCTATCTAACCATCTATCTATCGATCTGTCTGTGTGTCTATCTATCTACCGATCTATCTCGGGGCGGGGTCCTTTGACCTCCTATAAAGAGCATGGAGACCACTTGTTGCGCCTTCAATCACCCTAAATGTTTTCTTTTTTTCCAAGTTTCTCTATGCCTTTGTCTTTGTATTAAACTACTTTACTTCGTCCTGGCCTAGCCGGTGTCCTTTGCTGAAAGGGAAAACGTCTAATGTACGCAATAACAAAAAATACACGTCAGCAACTCTCCTTCTCCGTGAGTTACATTGGCTTCCTGTGGAAAAAAGAGTTGCCTATAAGATTTGTACTGTTGTCTACAAATCCTTGAGCACGAACAGTCCCTCCTATATTAAAGACCTTCTAAAAATATATGCCCCCAATAGAAACTTGAGGTCAAGCAATGACCAATCAATCCTTGTCAAACCTAAGCCATTGCGTAAAATAGGTGAACAATCTTTTCAATTTTCGGCCCCCTATTTTTGGAACTCTCTCCCATCACACGTGAGATGCTCGGATTCGTTGACAACGTTCAAATCTCGCTTAAAGTTTTATCTTTTTACGTCATAATGTTGCAATACTATTTTCATATTTTGTTGTTAAATTTAATTCGTATCACGTTTCCATCAAACTTGTCTTACTGTAATATGTTTTGTTTTATATCACTGTAAAGCCCTTAGAGCCTGTGGCTACGTGGCAAAGCGCTATATAAATGCCATTTATTATTATTATTTTTAATGTATAGCAGTAGTATAGAGATTTATTATTGTTTTCCTTGTTAAATCATCTCTTTGTTACAGATTTGTTTTTTTTTATTTTCCTGAAATAATTTTGGGAAAGTATTTGATTGTATTCCTCTTTTCTCGTACTGACATGATGGGCTTGTGTCTGGATGGGACTTTTGGAAGATTTAACAGACCCAGCTACCCAAACGCTGGGTGGACAGGGAGAGGGGGGGGAGGGGGGGGGTCAAAAAAAAATCTCGACTTCGCCCGGGATCGAACTGGATTCCTTTCATGTGAAGAGAGTGCGCTACCATTCTTTCTGTCATGGTTAAATCGTAATTAGGTGGATTGCATTACGTCATATTACCCTTCTATAAAAGCTATTGTATTGTAATTCGTAATTTGATAAGTATAAATAGTATGTCAATGGTACAAACTAGATCGTATCTTATGAATTATCTACGTTCATTATCTACGTACGTACGATCTCTGTCCAGCACAAACTACTTGACATACATAATAAGCCTTTCAGACTGACCAATCTAACACATCATTAAATGGTTTGAACACACGGAGAATTGAATAGTTTGTTGGGTTTTTGTTTAAATAGATTCAAATGTTTATTTTTAGGCAATTGCCAATATAACTCTTACAAAATTATAATATTATTTCCAATCAACAAATCCAGTAAGAAAAATCAATGATGAAGCAAAGCAAACAATAATAATAATAATAATGATAATAATAATAATAATAATAATAATAATAATAATAATAATAATAATAATAATAATAATAATAATGATGATGATGATGATGATGATGATGATAATAATAATAATAATAATAATAATAATAATAATAATAATAATAATAATAATAATAATAATAATAATAATAATAATAATAATATAATATAATAATAATAATAATAATAATAATAATAATAATAATAATAATAATAATAATAATAATAATAATAATAATAATAATAATAATAATAATAATAATAATAATAATAAAAACAAAAAACAAAACAAAAAACAAAAGAATAGCTCAGAAAGTGTTAGTGACGAGTTTCTTTGTTGGGATCAAATAAATTCTCCAAATAGCTCAAAGTGAAAACAAAACTGGGTCAAGATGCGGTTGCTCATTATTCGAGAGCTTTCAGTGGATAATCTAACCACTTACATGGCCATTTACTCCGACGTACTATGAAAAATCACGTTTTTAAGAATTTGGCCAGAAAACTCGTTCTTCAAACATCGCTTTGTCAAAGGCTCTCAAACATGGGATGTCCGTGAATCCCAGGTTTGGAAGTTTTTGACAAGCTAAAGGCCATTTTAATTGATCGACATTAGGACGAGATTTCTTGCATATTATTTTTTAACCCTTTCCTTACCAAACATAGGAAAATCGTCACATTCGTTACGATGTAATTTCCTTATTCAGTTCTTTTTGTAGATCAAAATAAATTGAAGAAACTATTTTGATATATAAATATCTAGCAATAAAAACTTGACACTGCATTATAGAGCCTTTTTTTTTTTTTGCTGAACAATATTTGATGTATAATATAATGTACTTGTTGCTTTTTATTTGAGTAAGATAAATATATTTTTGTGTTAGATGAGTGTGAAGTTTCGTGAATAATTAATTCTGGAAATGGCTGGTAAGGAGAAAGTTTATTTGTGATTTTTTTGTTTGTTTTATCATAGGCCGAAACGAGCATTCTGATCAAGTAATTTACTGATCTACTTTCGTTGTTTCCTTGTGAACGTCACTCTCTGTCTACCCACACTGCATCACCTCACCGACATGTCAGATTATGTTCACATTTCACTGATAGGATAAATCATTAATGTAATGACCAGAGTATCTAGTAGATAGCACAAACGCCGCCACTCATTAAAATAACGTCGTATAGTTAGAATTCAGCCAGGTCTTTGTCGAGTAGGACACACCTTTATGTAGTTATACAAAGTACGTCAAGCCAACTATATCACCAGAAGACTCATTTGCTCGATGTTTCATCTTCAGTTGTTCCACATTTGTTTTCATTTTAACATACTTAGATATACCATAAGATACAGTAGATACCTGCAGCAAATTATTTTTATTTCCCGATTAGCTATTGTTTGTGTGTGTGTGTGTGGGCAAGCTATAAACATATAGTTTAAGATTGGATTATCTACCTCAAAAATTGATCGGACGGTAAGTAAAAATATTTATTTGTTTTTGTTTGTTTTGTTTGGTTTTTTTTTTTGGTTTGCTTGATTTTGTATTTGTGTTTGTTTAGGGTTTTATTTCTTTTTCATTTGTTGTTATTTGTTGTTGTTTTTTTTTTTGTTTGTTTATTTTAGGTTTTTGGTATTATTTTTTGTTTTGATGATGGTGTTATTATTTTTATTATGGTTTGTAGTAGTGGTTTTCGGCCTTGCCGATTCGTATTTCATATCATAATATTATGTAATTATAAGTAACCTGGTCCGCACGCAAAATATTATTCTAGCTTCTACCAATAAAAGATTTTTATTTTAAATGGTTACATTCTTAATGTATTTTGAGCCAATTCAGTAGTTAACCCAACACCCACCAAACCATCGCTAAATTATGTAGACAACCGTCTAAAAACATTTTAAAAACAGTCTAAAACAGTCAATTCTATATATTATAATATAATAAGTTCAAGTCTACCCTATGTAATACGATTCACCAGTTATGACGTCACTTCCCTCTAATTACGCATGGTAATTTAGTAACTGGCTCTAAATTATCGGAATGGCGGCCATCTTGGTTCTAAACAAAGAAAATGGATACTTTTTATTCTTCATGCTGGCGAGAACTTTTCATAAGTCTTGTGATCAAAATGTGTAAAAGTCAAAACATGATCAGATTTATAATGGGTTTTTGTGTTTTTCTTCTCTGGATACGCTTTTATGTTTGTCGGAGAAATATATCATAAGCCGTTGTCCGCCATTGTTCCGATAGTTTAGAGCCAGTTACTAAGTAACCATGTGTCATTATGAGGGAAGTGACGTCATATACTGTTGAAGCGTATTGTTAATTTATATATTTAACTAGAGCGACTACAATTTTTATCTCCGATATATTATTACGAATTTTTGAGATTTTGGAGTAGGCAAGTCTGAGCGAGACAAACAACGAACAGACTACTCCATTGATCTACTTTTTCTAAAGGGTTTTGAAGAAAATTGCTGAGGGGTCTAATTTTGAAACGGAGAACGAGGTATTTATAGAAGCACTTGAATATTCTTACAATATCATAGTACGTTCAGCCCTCTGCTTATATTATTATGGTGTATTTATAGACACACTTTTTTTGGCCATCTGTTCTATCATAATTTGGAGCTCTTCCGGCTAAACAAAAATCAAGACTTCTATATTTAGGGTTTTTAAGACATTGTTTTCTGCCATACTTTATATATTTTTAGACCTGCCTACTTGTTATCACCCCCCCCCCCACACCCCCCCCCCCCCCCCCCCCCCCCCAAAAAAAAAGTAGAGAGAAACCAACAACAAGAAAACATCTCAGCTCTCAGTGGTTTAAAAATAGTAGTAATTATGTTATAGTGATTAATTGTATTAATTAATTAATAATTTCCCTTCACCTGGTAATACCAGATAACTATCGTGCTCTAGAACGCCACGTATCTGACAAGTAGACCATAAAACTCGTCCTTCAAATATCGATCGATTTTAACCCTCCACTTACCGATCATTTTCAGAATTTTCACCAATATGCTCAACACAAAAATAGACTTTTCTTACTCAGACAGGAAAGTAACTGTATTACATTCTAAACACAATAGTACTAAGTAAATTAAGACCTACAAAGAGTTTCATGGTTTTACAGGGATAACAAAAACATTATTTATATTTTGTGATGTAGAATTGAAATCAGAATGAGAAATTATTGATTTTATTATAACGAATGTGACGATTTTCCTGTGGTTGGTAAGGGAAGGGTTGATGATCCTCATCTTGGCAAAAGCCCAGGTTTGAGAGTTTTTCCAGGACTCCCAGGTTTGAGAGTTTTTGATGAGGGCCATTTAACCCTCTCCTTACCAGTCATTTTCAGGATTTTCCCCAAAACTTCACGCCTAACTAACACAAAAATAGAATTTTTAATCACTCAAACACAATAGCAGTAAAATTCTTGCGACACATAATTTCTTTAGCAAGTCATGCTCTATCCACAACACACTGTTCAATTTCTTTAAATTTTATGATGTACAAAAGAAATTTGAATAAGAAAAATGTTGGTTGTATCGTAACGAATGTGACGATTTTCCTGTAGTTGGTAAGGAGAGGGTTAAAGCAGTCTGTGTTTGAAGGACGAGTTTTCTGACCAAATTGCTTTTTTCGTGTCTTTCCAGAGTACGGAAATTAACTGGTCAAATAACACCTCTCTGTACATGGTATAATATTAAGCTGACTCGAAACATTTTTTTCACAACATGATTAATCAAATGAAAGTTTGATTGTATAGCGTGTGGCTATGTGGTCATGTGGTATGACACTCGCTTTCGAATCGGAAGGTCCTGGGTTCTAGCCTCGCTCGACGCATAGTTGAGTCCTTGGAGAATGCATTCTCTCACCGTACTCAGGTATAAAATGAGTACCTGGCCGTTAACAGCGTTGTTTCTGTCCGAAGATAATTGTTATATCGCCTAACAGGCTTCATGCCCTGTCCTAAATGTTAAATGTTACTGTTGGCCAGGAACCCCTTGTAAAGCGCTTTGAGCACGTTAAGTGGATATTGCTCTATATAAAATATCATTTAAAAAGAAAAAAATATTGACTACACTTTGGATCGATCTCAGTCCCTTAGCGTTTGAGGCGAGTGCTCTACCATTAAGCCAGTTTTACTTTCATCTTCTTTGTATATAACATTTAAAGGTCAAAGTGCATTGCTTTAACCACTCAACTACTTCGTCTCCATTCATTATATTATGTAGTAGTAAGCTTCGCAGTCTGAATGACGCTTTCTGAGAATTGTGTGATTCAGTCATGGTCGATGAGTATAGCTGCTCTCTCCATCCGCCATGTTGTTAATTGTTTCCATTGGTCACGGTCGTGAGCCAGAGTTCTGAGGCTGTCAAGATCTTGTTGTGACTTTAGTACTTTATCATAACCATAATTTTATTATAGACTCTTTAAATTGTCTCAACTATTCAGAATAGAGATCAGGGCTGCCAGATGGTAAGAGTTTCCTCTTGCCCAATTTCGACTTCAGAAGTGACCAAATCGAGCCCTGCCTACGCGGCCATATACAAACACAACTCGCACTAAAACTCTTGTATTATCCCCTTGAAAACTATTTGTGTTGATAAACAAACAAAACATTCCCCTAGACGTCATAATGTTGCAATACTTTTATCATATTTTGTTGTTGTTAAATTGAATTCGTATCACTTTTCCATCAAACTTGTCTTACTGTAATATGTTTTGTTATATATCACTGTAAAGCGCTTAGAGCCTGTGACAACGGGGTAAAGCGCTATATAAATGCCATTTATTATTATTATTATTATTATTGTTATTATTATTATTAATATTATTATTATTATTATCATTATTATCATTATCATTATCATTATTATTATTATTATTATTATTATTATTATTATTATTATTATTATTATTATTATTATTAAACTATGAAACATGTTTGAAAAAAAAAAGAGAAAAGAAAAGAAAAAAAAATGTGTATTCGATTTTGGGCGATTTTGAGCCAAGTTGGCCATCTGGCAGTTCAGAAAGAGGTCATACATAATATTATTAACCCTCTCCTTACCCCAAAACTTCACACCCACCCAACACAAAAACCGACATATCTTACTCAAACAGAAAAGCAACAAGCATATTCTATACATAATATTGTTCGGCAACTCTATTACAGATTTTTTCAAGTTTTAATAGCTATCGCAAAAAGAATTGAAATCTGGATGAGAAAAGTGACGGTTGCATCGTAACAAATGTGACAATTTTCCAATAGGTGGTAAGGAGAGGGCTAATTGACTTTTTCAACCCTCACTTGCCGATCCTTAAGTATATCGGACTTTCCCATCTCCCACTATTCCGCCGCTGTCACCGGGCGGTGACACTGCAAGGGTTAATACGATTTAAAGTGCTTGTAATTGGAATTCAAGTACGTGACTCTTTTTCTCGTTATCAATTACGTTACACTTGCATTGAATGAAATAGAATTGAACTTGGTAAAAGCAAGTCCGTAACAGGTACTTTTTTTTGTGGTTTTAATTACAACTCACAACAGATTGTAAATAAATCACTCTAAAATTTAAATCTTCCATTTTTTTTCACTTACTTCACATATGCCTCTTGGCTCATGGCGAAGCATAGGGCCTCAACAGCACTCTTCCATCTTCTTCTGTCCTTGGCACAGACCTTTGCCTCACTCTAGGTATTTAAAAATAAATAAATAAATAAATAAAATTGAGCTTTATATAGCGCAATATCCACTAAATGTGCACAAAGCTCTTTACAAGGAGTCCCTGGTCAACAGCAACATTTCACATGTAGGACGGGACATGTCGCCAGTTAGGCGATATTACAATTTTTGGACAAAGACAACGCTGTTAACGACTAGGTACTCATTTTACACCTGAGTACGGTGAGAGAAAGTGGGTAAAGGCCTTTTCCAAGGACTCAACTATGCGCCGAGTGCGAGGAGGGAACCCATGACCTTTCGATCCGAAAGCGAGTGTCATACCACTAGACCACATAGCCGCACAATCTATGAGTGAATCTCCAAAATCAATCCTGGTCCTCCAAGTTTGGGAGATATGCAATGGGCAAGGATTACTATACTGTATAGTTGTCCTTGGCAATGGGCCAACTACCCGTCCATTTGAAACTAGGAAGTTACAGAAACCTACATATTTTTGTTTACATGACATCAAAATTGTCATAAGTTCCATAACTTGGACTAAAAAATCTGGGTTTTTTTTAGCGTTTACACCGAAATTCTACGGGTTCGAGGCAATTAATCATAAATAGACGAACGATCTGTGACTATATATTAATTACACCACTTGTGTGGCTATGTGGTCTTGTGGTATGACACTTGCTTTCGGATCGGAAAGTCCTGGGTTCGAGCCTTGCTCGAGGCATAGTTGAATCCTTGGAGAAGGCTCTATACTCACATTCTCTCACCGTACTCATGTGTCAAATGAGTACTTGGCCGTTAACAGCGTTGTCTCTGTCCGAAAAAATTGTAATATCGCCTAACAGGCATCTTACATGTTAAATGTTGCTGTTGGCCAAGGACCCCTTGTAAAGCGCTTTGAGCACATTAGTGGATATTGCGCTATATATAAAAGCTGAATTTTTTTTATTCTTTGAAATGTGACCCATCGACTCAAAACGGTATAATGTCGGGATGAATTAAGTGATTGAAAAAAAAATTGCTACAAATATGAAATTAGTAGTTACTTCTTAACCGTTATAGTGGAGAATTAAATACAATCTTATACTGAGCAATAAAAAAAATCCAATAGTTCGTATTTTGTATCATTTTAATTCTTTCTTTTTTTTCCGGGGTCAATTATTTTTCCCTATGTAAAACTGTTTTGAGACGCTGGGTCTCATGTTGACCTGAAATTAAATTTATATTTTTACCCCTAACTTTGATCTCATATTTATTTCTCTATGTATTCTAGTCATTCTTAGCTACGATTTGGATACATTTTTGTGTGCGGCTATGTGGTCTTGTGGTATGACACTCGCTTTCGGATCAGAAGGTTCTGGGATCGAGCCTTGCTCGACGCATAGTTGAGTCCTTGGAAAAGGTCTTTACTCATATTCTCTCACCGTACTCAGGTGTAAAATGAGTACCTGGTCGTTAACAGCGTTGTCTTTGTCCGAATAAATTGTAATATCGCCTTACAGGCGTAATGTCTTGTCCTAAATTTTAAATGTTGCTGTTGGCCAGGTCCCCTTGTAAAGCGCTTTGAGCACGTTTAGTGGATATTGCGCTATATAAAAGCTCATTATTTTTTTTCAAACATCTGGAAAACAATATACACTCAAATATGTAGATATCCTTTTACACCGACGTATGCATATCTACAGGTCGGATACCCCAAATTGTTATGAGCTCATTTTAAAAATGAAAATAGGCCTACTTTCAAACCAATTCGAATTTTTGCCAATTGCAGTCAGGCCCATTTGAGCTCGGTTATCAGACCTACTAAAATTCGCACGTTGGTTTACACATTTATTAGACAATTTATCCATAAAGATATTTTCGTTGATTTTACCGTAGTATATTAATTGCCAGTACAGTGTAGCCTACTTCGATTTATCCACTTAGTTCGAGATGACACATTCAATTGCTGTTCGCGTTCGTTCTTACCATGAACCACGAATCTACGTAAACATCGTATTTTTTTGACAGACTTACCATCTATCCCTGTA
>NC_088364.1:75525528-75528028 GCF_034508935.2 Berghia stephanieae | reverse complement strand
CAACATTGCCATCCGGAAGTATAACGGACCAAAACACAAAGCTCTGTGTATCCATAAACTTTTATAGTCTGGATATTAGAGTCAAGTGAGCGTTGTTTTCTCTGTTGGAAGATAATTGTAGTATTGTCAACTTGACGTCATGTTTCGTCCTCCATGTTAAATGTTGTTGTTGACTTGAGACCGCTTGAAAAGCGAACGTTTAGTGGATATTATTCCATAGAAATGCCCAAAGAGCGCTCAAATGTGACCCATCGTCTCCAAACGGTATTATGTCGGAACGAACCATATGCTTAAAAGTCGAATTAAATGTCAAACTGGTCAAAATTATAAATTGTTGGCATCAGCACCCTGAAATATGGTATCCAATTCTCCTCAATAAAACATACAAACTCAACACAAGTCTGATATTTCTGGCTATGAATTCAATTTTCAACATCTTAACC
Source organism: Berghia stephanieae (assembly GCF_034508935.2). Taxonomy (NCBI): domain Eukaryota; kingdom Metazoa; phylum Mollusca; class Gastropoda; order Nudibranchia; family Aeolidiidae; genus Berghia; species Berghia stephanieae. Next base: position 75,527,585 of record NC_088364.1, on the reverse strand, counting down.
AACCCGACTTTGAGGCGAAGGGTCACAAATATATGAATGACTAAACAAATAAATAAATAAATAAATAAATAAATAAATAAATAAATAAATAAATAAATAAATAAATAAATAAATAAATAAATAAATAAATAAATAAATAAATAGACAACAAATCAGATATCTTTCATACCCCCCTTTGAAAGTAAACAATAGTTATGGAAATGATTCCTGGAATTATCAATGATTACCCCGCCTTCCAGGGTCAAACCAAACCATCCGAAACAAGGTCATTCTTTGAATGTTGCACTTTGCCGAATAGCTCAAGAAACATTGCACTTTACACTTCCTCCTTTGAAGAGAGTTGATATTATATCGAACATTCTTTAGCGATAAAACATGACATAAATTGTAGATAGTATGCGCTTGGCTAAGGAGTTCGAAAAATTGACATCCTGAGATATAAAAATTGAGCTTTTATATAGCGCAATATCCACTTAACGTGCTCAAAGCGCTTTACAAGGGGTCCCTGGTCAACAGCAACATTTAACATGTAGGACGAGACATGACGCCTGTTAGGCGATATTACAATTTTTCGGACAAAGACAACGCTGTTAGCGGCCAGGTACTCATTTTACACCTGAGTACAGTGAGAGAATGTGAGTAAAGAGTCTTTTCCAAGGACTCAACTATGCGTCGAGCGCAAGGCTCGAACCCAGGACCTTCCGATCCGAAAGCGAGTGTCATACCCCTAGACCACATCGCCGCACAATCCTTTGTTTCGAGTTCGTGGGATTATTTTTTTCGTGTTGTTGACATCGTTGTGTGTTCTCGTTAAGGTGTGGCTTTTGTCTTTCAAACAATATTATATAACGAACCACCACACAAAACTTTGTCTAACCATGACCATGATAGAATGAAGATGACGTCACTCAGGTCTTTATTATGTTTTTTTTTTTGCCATCCGCGTTTATGAGTACTTCTCACTAAACTGTATTAACCAGACTATAAACGTTTAAGGTTACACATAGCTTGTGTGTTGGTCCGTTATACTTCCGGGTGGCAATGTTGTGAGCTTCTTAGCCAAGCGCACACTATCTATAGTCAGGTTAATAGTTTAGTGAGAATTACTCATAAACGCGGATGGCAAAAAACAATAACAAAGACCTGAGTGACGTCATCTTCGAACTATCCATGGGAACGTATCTAGGAGACATCGCGTTTTTGATGTAGGGACGGAGTTCGAGATTAATGTGAAGGCAGGGCGTATATCTAGGTCTTTAGCATAATATTGGGTACAGAGCTGTGGTCTGTTAAAAGTAATATACAAAATTGAATAAAATGGATTAAAAATTTAACCAAATAATATAATAAATACAGACGTCTCTCTCTCTCTCTCTCTCTCTCTCTCTCTCTCTCTCTCTCTCTCTACCTCTTTCTCTCTCTCTCTCTCGCTCCCCCCCCCCCCCTCTCTCTCTCTCTCTTCCTTTCTTCCCCCCCCCCTCTCTCTCTCTCTCTCCCACTCTCTCTCTCTCTTTCTCTCTCTCCCCCCTATCTCTCTCTCTCTCTCTATCTCTCTCTCTTCCTTTCTCCCCCCCCCTCTCTCTCTCTCTCTCTCTCTCTCTCTCTCTCTCTCCCTCTCTCCTTCTCTCTCTCTTCCTTTCTCTCTCTCTCTCTCTCTCTCTCTCTCTCTCTCTCTCTCTCTCTCTCTCTTCCCCTCCCCCATTTCAATTAATCAACTAAATCGCTTCACTGTTCTCAGTGTTGTTGACAACTGATTATAAGCTACGAAGCAATAGATAAGATCTTTGCAGTCTGTCTCATTATCACTGGTGCGGTGGAGTTCATAAAACGAACTGAATAATAATATATCTCGATTTTGTCCTCGGTCCTCAAAGCTAAGTAGACATATCTACCTCAAATCTATCAGAAACAGGGTTGCATTGCCAGGTATTTTATGCAAAGTCGCAAATGTATAAACTAAAAGTCGCAAAATTAAGAAAAATGTCGCAAACTTCGATATTTCTCTATTCCTAATAGGGTTCAAATTTGAAAGTCGCAAATGTATAAACTAAAAGTCG
>NC_088364.1:75508028-75515528 GCF_034508935.2 Berghia stephanieae | reverse complement strand
GGTTAATACAGTTCAGTGAGCATTACTCATAAAACGTGGATGGCAAAAAACAATAACAAATACCTGAGTGACGTCATCTTCGTTCTATCTATAGATAGTATGCAGATGACGTCACTCAGGCCTTTGTTATTGTTTTTGCCATCCGCGTTTGTGAGTTGTTCTCACTAAACTGTATTAACCTGACTATAAAAGTTCATGGTTACACAGAGTTTGTGTGTTGGTCCGTGAAACTTCCGGATGGCAATGTTGTGAACTCCTTGGCCAAGCGCATTCTATCTATAAAAGTTCGTGGTTACACATAGTTTTGTGTGTTGGTTAAACACGCATGCGTAAATGGTGTGTTGATTTCTCGGTGTGTTTGATCAACTATCCATAACCTTAGCTTACGGTATTTTATCCTCTTTATACTTATATTATATTCCTGACTGACTGGACTGACATCCATTGCATACGTCATGCTGGGTTGCACACAGGGTTGCCAGATTATTTTTCAACAAAATGCCAGGGGAAGACTCAAAAAATGCCTAAACACTCAAAAAAATGCCAAAGTCTGTTGACTCCACCCCCACAAAGAAAACTACTCACTTTTGATAGACAATTTACTATCATATCCTGGTGGCTTGCATGTTTTCTTTTCTTTTTTTTTTTTTTTTTTTTTTTTTTTTTTTTTTTTTTTGAATTATACTAAATTTCCTGTTGGGGTAATTTTTTACCTACTGACTACTAAGTGGAGTGCTAAACCACTACACCACGGTTGAGAAAAGGTGTCATTTGAAGTATAATATACAAGAAAAGAAAATGCCAAATGAAAATGCCAAATGCCAAATGATTTTTCTAATGCCAAACGGTTTTCAAAAATGCCAGATTTTTGGAATTTGGCATTTAAAATGCCAAACTGGCAACCCTGGTTGCACATCACAATAATTTCACTATCACAACACACATACACACATACAGTTGTAGTGTGTGTAAAACACACTAGGTATATTATTTTTGTGTTATAGGAACAAGGAAGGAGTACTGTTTATGTCAAAAACAAACAATTAGATATTATTGAATGTGGAAGGGAAGTTGTGTGTATTTTGACCCTCGAAAGGATTATATTTAGGTAAAAGGGGAGGCCTTCCGAAAGCTCCTACATCCCCAGTATTCTTTGTTTTTTTATAATGTTCTAGTAAGGGGTTTGGGAGGGGGAGACTTTGCCTTCCGAAAGCTCCTACATCCTCAGTATTCTTTGTTTTGTTTTTTTTATATATATATATAATGTTTTAGTAGGGGATTTGGGAGGGGAGAAACTTTTATTTTTGTTTAAAGTCTCCCCCCTCACAAACCCCCTACGAGAACATTATAAAAATAACAAAGAATACTGGGGATGTAGGAGCTTTCGGAAGGCCTCCCGGTAAAAGTTATGTGCCTCCCGTGTTGTGTGTCATTTTATCTCACTGTTTTTGTTTACATCGACTTCGATTCTAAACTTGATGCGGGTGAATATCTGTTACCAGTGCTATGTTTGTAACAGTTATTATGCAAAAAAGGCAAGGAATATTGATTTGTAATTAGAAGGGTTGTTTTGTATCTGGAATTATTCAAAACATGAAAGTTTGTAAAGCGTGTTTAACCGTAGCCATCGTTATGTTATAGCCCGATACTGAAATCCAAAAGGACTGGCAGTTTGACGTCATTATTTGTTTGTTTTTTTACACCGCCTAGTGAGTTGTCTTTAGTAGAGCTCATTGAAATCAGTTATTTCGTTGGTTAAACTATTGAATACAATTCACAATTTTTTTTTCTTTTGTGGCAAAAGACTGGCATTTTGACGACATTGTTTGGTCAGTATCAGTCCATAACTTTACGAAGGCCACGGTTTAACACGGGGAAACCATAAGAATACAATTTATGAATTTGCATAGTTGACAACTGAATAAAGCTGACATCATTCGGGTCTTTGTTATTGTATTTAGACAGAAGGGTGATTAGTTCTCACTTAAGTCCCTCAAACAAACAATAAACGATTAGTTTACACATAGTTTAGTTTTGTGTGTTGGTATCATTATTATGGCGGTTAGAACATGTGTGTCTTTTACATAAACGCATACTACCAATAAGTCCCTTGAAATCTCGATTGACTTTAGGAACCGATAAAGGTTCATATTCTCTCACCAAATTCAGGTGTAAAATGAGTACCTGGCCGTTAACAGCGATGTCACTGTAGGAAAAAAAAAAAAACAAAAAAAAAATATCTCGTAATAGACGTCATCTCCTGTGCTACATGTTAAGTGTTGCTTTTCGCTTGAAACCCCTTGTAAAATGCTTTGAGCACATTTTAATGGAATCTCTCGATAAAAATGTTCACGTTTATTCACTCTTCACTGTTTATTGCTAACCAATGATGTATAGATAGTATAGCTCACCACATTGCCATCCGGAAATAATATAACGGACCAACGCTTATAGTCTGTTTGATACAGTTTAGTGAGAATTACTCAAAAACGCGGATGGCAAAGTACAAGAACAAAGGGCTGAATGAGGTCATCTTCGTTCTATCAATAATATCATGTCACGTGATTATTAGGGACGTATTGGGCTATAGATGGTTCGAAGATGACGTCACTCAGGTCTTTGTTATTGTTTTTTGCCATCCGCGTTTATGAGTAATGCTCAATGAACTGTATTAACCTGACTATAAACGTTCATGGATACACACAGTTTTGTGTGTTGGTCCGTTATACTTCCGGATGGCAATGTTATGAGCTTCTTAGCCAAGCGCATACTATCTATAAACGTTCAAGGTTTACACATGGCTCACTTGGCCGACGCAATGCTCTTTTTTAGAAGATCCGTCACCTTTTTATTGGAGGGCCATCGTAAGATAAAGCAGATCGATAATAAAGCGTTCTTTATCAATAATATTTGGGCATACTTGACTCCACCACACACAGGTCACTCTTAGCATTGGCGTCAGTGTGTGTGTGTGTGTGTGTGTGTGTGTGTGTGTGTGTGTGTGTAATCAGAAAAGAACGACTATCACCAGCAGGTGAAGATGATGACAGAGAGGATATATTATCTCTACGTCATTGTCACAGCCAAAGAAAACAAAACAAAAACAAAAAACAGAAACAAACAAAACAAAAAACAAACAAAAATAAACTATTAAAAAAAACCCAGTATTCATGTCTCGCTTACGTCTGTTTCAGTTTTGTTGTGTTTTTAGTTGTTTTTATTTTTGTAATTAAGTGTTATATAGCTATCTATGTGAGTTTGATATTGATGGTTTAGAATAATGCTGATCTTAAATGACAACAATAAGGATATAAATGTAGATGAGGCATTGGTAATGATGATGATGATGATGATGATGATGATGATGATGATGATGATGATGATGATGATGGATGATGAAGATGATTATGATGGTTAGAATGATTATGATGACGATGATGATACTGGTGATAATATTTATTTTTATTATCGTCATACCATTATTAACATCATTATCATCATCATCATCATCATCATCTTCTTCTTCTTCTTCTTCTTCTTCTTCTTCTTCTTCTTCTTCTTCTTCTTCTTCTTCTTCTTCTTCTTCTTCTTCTTCTTCTTCTTCTTCTTCTTCTTCTTTTTCTCTTTCCATTATTTTTCTTCTTATTCTTATCATTATCAAAATAATGAATATCACTATCACCATGAACATAACATCATCATTACCATTATAGATAAATAGATAAATCGTGCCTCACACCCAAACCTCCAAACATATTACAACAATCATCGCACCACGATAACGCTATAAAAGTTCATGGTTACACAGAGTTTGTGTGTTGGTCCGTTATACTTCCGGATGGCAATGTTGTGAACTCCTTGGCCAAGCGCATTCTATCTATTGGATCGTATTATTGAAGGACGATCTCTCAGACCAAATTTTTAAATACCTGATTTTTCATGGTACGTCTGCATAGTTTATAATAACACAAACAATAACAAAGAATTACCTAGTGTGAAAGTAATATATATTAATATATTTTTTACCCCTGATCTCCAATGCGATGTCTGGCGCAGATAATCGTAGCCATCGTAAACTTATAGCCTGACACTGACCAAAAAATGACGTCAAAATGCCAGTCTTTTGGCACAAAAGAAAACAAATCGTGAGTTGTATTCAATAGTTCAGCCAATGGGATCACTTGTTTCCATGAGCTCTACTAACGACAACTCACCAGGCGGTGCAAAAACCAAATAATGACGTCAAAATGCCAGTCCTTTTAGATTTCAGTGTCAGGCTATAACATAACGATGGCTCGCTGACACTGACCAAAAAATGACGCCAAAATGCCCGTCTTTTGGCACAAAAGAAAACAAATCGTGAGTTGTATTCAATAGTTCAGCCAATGGGATCATTTGTTTCCATGAGCACTACTCACGACAACTCACTAGGCGATGCAAAAACTAAATAATGACGTCAAACTGCCAGTCCTTTTAGATTTCAGTGTCAGGCTATAACATAACGATGGCTCGCTGACACTGACCAAAAAATGACGCCAAAATGCCCGTCTTTTGCCACAAAAGAAAACAAATCGTGAGTTGTATTCAATAGTTCAACCAATGAAATAACTTGTTTCCATGAGCACTACTAACGACAACTCACTAGACGCTACACAAACCTAAAAAAAAAATGACGATTTATTTTCTTTTGTGGCCAAAGACTTGTCTTTTGACCTCATTTATTTTGGTCAGTGTCAGGCTAAAAGTTTACGATTACTACGCTCAGAGTGGCTTTCGACTCAAGGACCTTCTGTCCGATGGCTAGTGGTGTCATACGACAATACCTAGGACTTCTGACAATACCCCAAAGGCGCCTTACATCATGCTGGTTTTGCAATAATATAAAAAGACAATGCATTTCCAGGTACCTGATTTAATACCGTCTATGTTTTTGTTTGTTTTTAAGGGTTTTACGGTGCTTGCAACACATTTAGGTCATGTCCTCGACAGTAAAAAGGAAGAAAATGGGATAGTCAAAAGTTCTAGAATTACAAATATGACATCCAAGAATAAGCAGGGAAATGGGAATTGGTTCGAGTAGGGAACAGATCAGATTGATGAAATGGGTCACAAATTATTATCATATCTTTTATCTATCCTTTATAAAACTCATGGTTTACCTTTTATTACAATATTAAATAAGGCTTGAGAGCGTGGTTTCACTAATCTCATCTGACGTCGCATATTAAATCATGTTAAACGTAGGCGGTGAGTGGTATTAACTCTCTCCTTACCAGCCATTTTTAGAATTTCCCCCGAAAATCTACACCCATCCAACACAAAAATAGACTTTTCTTACTCAAACAAAAGAGAGACAAGTACATTCTATATTCAGAATGTTATTCGGCAAAATTTTGTCTACAACAAAGTGTTTAGTAATTATAGCTGTAATAAAAGCATTTCTTTACATTTTGTGATGTGCAATAGAAATTAGAAAGAGAAAACTTTCCGTTGTATCGTAACGAATGTGACGATTTTCCCATGGTTGGTAAGTAGAGGGTTAAAGGCTAAAGTTAAACAAATGACTGTCTATAGATAGAATGAAGTTGACGTCACTCGGGTCTTTGTTATTGTTTTGTTTGTTTGTTTTTTGTTTGTTTTTTTGCCATCCGCGTTTATGAGTAATTCTCGCCAAACTGTATTAACCAGACTACAAACTTCCACGGTTACACACAGTTTTGTGTGTTGGTCTGTTATACTTCCGGATGGCAATGTTGTGAACTTCTTAGCCAAGTGCATACTATCTATATCTTCATCTCTTTCATTCCCTGACAAAAACCGTACGCTATAGTTTGCAGATGACGTCACTCAGGCCTTTGTTATTGTTTTTGCCATCCGCGTTTGTGAGTTGTTCTCACTAAACTGTATTAACCAGACTATAAAAGTTCATGGTTACACAGAGTTTGTGTGTTGGTCCGTTATACTTCCGGATGGCAATGTTGTGAACTCCTTGGCCAAGCGCATTCTATCTATAATCTAGAATATCTTTGTAAAGGGGGATATTTTCGAGATGAGAAATGACGTAGAAAGAAAAAAAAAACAGTTTTCAGAACCATGAGCCTATTGAGCCGGAGTTTATCCTGTTTCTATAGCCTGAAACGGATACTAGCAATTGCTCGCTACCCTTTAGATATCGTTAACTACTTTCCGCCAGATCTAGCAAAACCCATCTACCCAATTACTTCTGGGTGGACAGGTGGGTCGGAAAAAAATTCTCGACGGCACACGGAATCGACCTTGATCCCTTTGCTTATGAAGCGAGTGCTTTACCAACTGACCTATCGGGATTTCCAATTTATGTCAAGAGGAGGAGGCGGTAATAAATTACTTTCTATTATTATTTCTTCGTCTCTTTCGTACGCCCAATCCATCATTAATTGGATACGGTGAATATTTTAGAGATGAGATGAATGACGTAGAGAAAGACATAGAAAAAAAAAAAAAAACAGACGTAGAAAAATATTTAACCACTTAACAGCCTCGTCGTAGATACCCTTGAAAAAGAAGTATTTAAAAATTTGGCCAGAAAACTCGTCCTCCTTCAAATTATATCGATCGGTTTATTCATGACCGTCATCTTGGCAAAATCTATCTATATCTATCTAACCTGGAACCTCCGCATGAGGTCGGTCTTATTTCAGTCCCAGGTTTGTGATATTATTGCCAAGATGAGGGTCATGTAAATCGGTCGACATTTTAAAACGACGAGTTTTCTGGCCATTTTTAAAAAATACGTTTCTTTATTTCCACAGTACGGCAGTTGACTGGTTAACCCTCTCCTTACAAACTAGGTATAGGAAAATCGTTACATTCGTTCCGATACATCCAACATTTTTCTTATTCAAATTTCTCTTGTACATCATACCATTTAAAGAAATTGAACAGTGTGTTGTAGAGCATGTTTTGATAAAGAAATTTATCGCAAGAACTTTACTGCTATTGGGTTTGAGTGATAAAAAATATATTTTTGTTTTAGACGTCTAGTTGGGTGTGAAGTTTTGGGGAAAATCCTGAAAATGGCTGGTAAGGAGAGAGTTAAAATGGAAACGAATGGGGACGATAATTGATAGCTTTGCCATCCACGCACTGTTTGTACACTGGGATGCTGGGGATGGTTCTGGTCATGTGACTGTTCGTGTTAAATAAACAAAATGTGACACATCGGCTCAAAACGGTATTATTATTATGTCGGAGGGTCAACTAGGTGCCGAAAAGTTTTTTTGTTTTTTGTTTGTTGTTTTTTTTTTGTTTGTATATGGAATGACAAACAAAAGGTGAATATTTCGTGGATGAGAAATAAGGTAGAACAGACGTAGTAAAGATGTTGAAATTGAAACGAATGGGCCTTTACTACCCACGTATTTGTTTATACAATATATTTAACCCTCTCCTTACCAGCTACAGGAAAATCGTCAAATTCGTTAAGATTCAAACAACATTTTTCTTATTCAAATTTATTTA
>NC_088364.1:75500528-75505528 GCF_034508935.2 Berghia stephanieae | reverse complement strand
TATACTTCCGGATGGCAATGTTGTGAACTCCTTGGCCAAGCGCATTCTATCTATAGCCAAGCGCGTACTATCTATAAGTACTATTCGTGCATTAATTTAGTGAGAACTGATCATCATCCAAAGATATTCTTAAAACAATAACAAAGAAACTCCGTGTGTTGTTTCACTTTGTTGGTTGGAAACTGAAAGGAATTTTAATACGCTTCAACAGTCATGCGTCACTTCCCTCGTAATGACGCATGGTAACTTAGTAACTGGCTCTAAACAATTGGAACAATGGCGGACGCCCTTATGAAATATTTCTCCAACAGGTATAAATGCGTATCCAGAGGAAAAAAATCCCAGTAAAAATCTGATTATGTTTTGACTTTTACACATTCTGATCAGAAGACATATGAAAAGTTTTAGCCACCATGAAGAATAAAAAGTACCGATTTTCTTTATTTAGACCACGATGGCCGCCATTGCTGGGCGACGTGACCTCAGACTATTGAAACCAATTGGATTCAGTAGTCTGATGTCACGCCGCCCGGCAACGGCGGCCATATTGGTTCTAAACAAAGAAAATCATTACTTTTTATTCTTCAAGCTGGCTAGAACTTTTCATATGTCTTGTGACCAGAATGTGTAAAAGTCAAAACATGATCAAGTTTATTGTTTTTTCCCCTCTGGATACGCTTTTATACTCGCCGGAGAAATATTTCATACGGGCGTCCGCCATTGCTCAGATAGTTTAGAGCCAGTGTTGCTAAGTTACCATGCATCATTATGAAGGAAGTGACGTTACGACTATTGAATCCTATTCCCATATATAGATAGTTCGAAGATGACGTCACTCAAGCTTTGTTATTGTTTGTTTATTTTTTTTTTGTCATCCGCGTTTATGAGTAATTCTCACTAATCTGTATTAACCTGACTATAGATAGTTCGAAGATGAGTTCACTCAGGCCTTTGTTATTGTTTTTGCCATCCGCGTTTGTGAGTTGTTCTCACGAAACTGTATTAACCAGACTATAGATAGAATGCGCTTGGCCAAGGAGTTCACAACATTGCCATCCGGAAGTAGAACGGACCAACACACAAACTCTGTGTAACCATGAACTTTTATAGTCTTGTTAATACAGTTTAGTGAGAACAACTCACAAACGCGGATGGCAAAAACCATAACAAAGGCCTGAGTGACGTCATCTGCATACTATATGTTGTGAACTCCTTGGCCAAGCGAATTCTATCTATAAATGATTATGGTTACAAACAGTTCTGTGTGTTGGTCCGTTATACTTCCGGATGGCAATGTTGTGAACTCCTTAGCCAAGCGCATACTATCTATATAAATGTTCGCGTTCTGTTCCTTTTCCGTTCAACTAAAAACGAGTGAGTTGCACTCACTATGCTATGATAAAACGAGAGACCGACTGAGAGGAAATAAATGTCAAATGGGAGAGAAAGACGGACGAAGAGGGAAATGAATGCACTCAGTTTACAACCTAACCAGTCGTCATCAAACGGTGTTTGGTCGCGGTGAACACTCCGTGCGTAAAATTCGATTTCAAACTGAACTTTCAAACTTTTAGTGTAAAATAAAGGTGACCCGTCCCCTCACAGCAGTGTTTTGTCGGGATAAAAAGTGCTGGAAATCAATTCGAGCCAGTTGACTGCTGGAGCCTAGAATAACTATTATTATTATTATTATTATTATTATTATTATTATTATTATTATTATTATTATTATTATTATTATTATTATTATTATTAATTATTATTATTATTATTATTATTATTATTATTTATTATTATTATTATTATTATTATTATCATTATTATTAGTTTGTGTTATTTTTGTTTACACTGTAGAGACAAGAATGCCTCTCTTTCACCCCCCCCCCCCCCCCCCCCCCCCCCCACCCTTCCCTTCCGTGCCTCTTCTACCTAAAAATGAATAATGCATTTGTTAATGTCGTAAATTCAGGTGGCATTTATTTGGGGTTGCATCGAATCGAGGGTTTTTGGGTTTTGGTGGTTAGGGGTTTGGGTTACCTGGGGGAAATTCAGGATGATTTACTGGTATTTTTTTTTTTTTTTTGGAGGGGGGGGGGGGGGTGGTGTTGTTTTTTTTCGTTGTTTTTTTTTTTGTTTTTTTTTTTTGTTTGTTTTGTTTCTTTATTGTTTTCACGCTAACGTCAATCGCCGTTGTTGTTGTTATTTTCATCTTCGTCGTCATCATCATCATCATCATCATCATCATCATCATCATCATCATCATCATCTTCATCATCATCATCTTCATCATCATCATCATCATCATCATCATCATCCTCTTCATCATCATCATCATCATCATCATCATCATCATCATCATCATCATCATCATCATCATCATAATCTTCATCATCATCATCATCATCAGCATCATCATCATCATCATCATCATCATCATCATCATCATCTTCATCATCATCATCTTCATCATCATCATCATCATCATCATCATCATCCTCTTCATCATCATCATCATCATCATCATCATCATCATCATCATCATCATAATCTTCATCATCATCATCATCATCAGCATCATCATCATCATCATCATCATCATCATCATCATCATCATCATCACCATCTAACCATTATTATTATCATCATCATCATCATCATCATCATCATCATCATCATCATCATCATCAGCATCATCACCATCAAACCATTATTATCATCATCATCATCATCATCATCATCATCATCATCATCATCAGCATCATTACCATCAACTTCAACAACAACAACAACCAACAACGTTATCATCATATTATAAACATTGTGGAGCTCAATCAGCATGGACAATCCGTGGAAATGCACTATGCAAATGTTATTCATTACTCCTCCTCCTCCTCACTCCACCCCCCCCCCCCCGCACCATCATCATCATCGTCATCATCATCATCTTCATCATCATCATCATCATCATCATCATCATCATCATCACCATCATCATCATCATCATCATCATCATCATCATCATCATCATCATCATCACCATCATCATCATCATCATCATCATCACCATCATCATCATCATCATCATCATCATCATCATCATCACCATCATCATCATCATCATCACCATCATCATCATCATCATCATCATCATCATCATCATCATCATCATCATCATCATCATCATCATCATCATCACCATCATCATCATCATCACCACCATCATCATCATCATTATCATCATCATAATCATCATCATCACCATCATCATCATCATCATCACCATCATCATCATCATCATCATCATCATCATCATCATCATCATCATCACCATCATCACCATGATTGATATAATCATTTCACCTCCACTGCCATCAGCTTCGTCATCACTATCTCATGGCTTCGTCGTCATCACATTTTTTTTTTATCAATTCGAATCTTTTTTTCTTAAAAGGATGACTTGATTATCGTGATAACATGCATCTATTATCTGAGCTCTACTATTGACATTTTCACACTTATTTTTTTGTTTGGAAACAATAAGATAAATGTTTATCTATCCATTTAATCCACGCGATACTCAAGGAACATGTCTATCAAATGATGAAAGGACAATAGGATTCAATAGTCGTAACGTCTTTTCCTTCCTAATGACGCATGGTAACTTAGCAACACTAGCAACTATCGGAACAATGGCGGACGCCCGTATGAAATATTTCTCCGGCGAGCATAAAGGGTTCCAGAGAAAAAAAAACCAAATACATTTGATCATGTTTTGACTTTTACACATTCTGATCACAAGGCATATGAAAAGTTCTAGCCAGCATGAAGAATAAAAAGTAATGATTTTCTTTGTTTAGAACCAAGATGGCCGCCATTGCCGGGTGGCGTGACATCAAACTACTGAATGAAATTTGAATATCCTCTTATTGTATCAATCCGACGTGGACATTATATGTGACCCATCGTCTCAAAATGGTATTATATCGGAACGAACCAGATGCTTAAAAGCCGAATTAAATGTTAAACTGGTCAAAAAATATAAATTGTTGGCATTAGCACCCTTAAATATGGTATCCATTCTCCTCAATAAAACATATAAACTCAACACAAGTCTGATATCTCTGGCTATAAATTCAATTTTCAACATCTTAACAATCCCGACTTAATACCATTTTGAGGCGAAGGGTCACATATATGCAGGTATGAGATCCGAACCCCCATTACGGACCTAGTCTAACATTGCTGTTATGGACAATATTATTTGCAGCTATGTGGTCTAGTGGTATGACACTCGCTTTCTGATCGAAAGGTCCTAGGTTCGAGCCTCGCGCTCGGCACACAGTTGAGTCCTTGGAAAAGGCTCTTTACTCACATTCTCTCACCGTACTCAGGTGTAAAATGAGTACCTGGTCGTTAACAGTGTTGTCTTTGTACGGAAAATTGCAATATCGCCTAACAGGCGTCATGTCCCGTCTTACATGTTAAATATGGCTGTTGACCAGGGACCCTTGTAAAGCGCTTTGAGCACATTTAGTGGATGTGGCGCTATATAAAAGCTCAACATTTTTATGAGATGTCCATTCCAACAATGAGCCCATAATGAATCGGGTTATCAGACCTACAAATAAGTGAACGTCGTATTAATCCTATATCTTATCATTGATTTTAAAAAAGCATGATAATAAAGTCATTTACGTCACAGTCCATCACATTTAAGATAAACTTGAATTTATAAAAAAATATAAAATCCCCTTTATAAATTTATCCAATGAAAATTTTTTCTCTCGATATGATAAATGTTACGGTCTAGACAATAAATGTAGCACAAGCAGTAGAAGTTGAAATAGTCTAGCGCCAAGCATTATAGTGTCCAGTCGAGATAACTAACGTGTCTTGTTCATTGGGATAAAAAAAAACGAAGTTACTGTTGCAGAATTACTTGATAATTGGGTAAAATTATTATTATTATTATTATTATTTATTATTATTATTATTATTAT
>NC_088364.1:75425528-75495528 GCF_034508935.2 Berghia stephanieae | reverse complement strand
CTTTCATTCAAATAATGTTTCTTATCGCAAATTACCGAGCGGCTATGTGATCTTGTGGTATGACACTAGCTTCCGGATCGGAAGGTCCTGGGTTCGAGCCTCGCTTGGCGCATTGTTGAGTCCTTGGAAAAGGCTCTTTACTCACATTTTCTCACCGTACGCCGTTAACAGCGTCGTCTCTGTCCTAAAAAAAAATGTTATACCGCCTAACATGCGTCATGTCCCGTCCTAAGTGTTAAGTGTTGCTGTTAGCCAGGGACTAGGGACCCCTTGTAAAGCGTTTTGATCACGTTTATATATTGCGCTATATAAAAGCTTATTTCAAAGCTCATTTTTAAATATAATATCTAGGTACATTGATGGAATTCTGGAATCACGTGTTCTCTATTTGAACGATTCACATTTGTTTGGCATCTTCTTTTGAGCATTTTACTTCAGATCTACAACTTTTCCACAATCAGTTTCCATTTTAATGGTACTGAAATGACCTACAAGTGTCAATATCTACGTAAAACCCGTGGAGAAAATAAAAACCCAATAGAAAAGATGATTGTTTTTGGGGTCAACAGATAGCATCGCATGAATTCCATTCCGGATCTAAACTCTTCCATCTTCTTATTCAACGTTACGTGTCAGAATATCTAATCATTTACAAGATTGTCTTATCCTCAATCCCTGCAGAATAAGGTATCAGATTTAAACAGTCATTGGTTTAAATTCTCCTCGGGGTTTTCTGTTACTATGAGCTTTCTTTTTTATTATTATTTATTTTTTGTTTTGTTTTGTTTTCTTTTTCTTTTTGGTATTTTTGTCTTGGTTTGTTTTTGTTTTTTTTTTTGTTTTTTTTTTTTGTTTTGTTTTGTTTTGTTTTTGTTTTTGTTTTTTTTTTTTTTTTTTTTTTTTTTTGGGGGGGGGGGGGGGGGGGCGGTAGATGACGTGATAAAATTTGAGGAGTGAATTCTAAATCATCGGGAGAACTATTTGACCAATTAACCTTTTGACTTTTGACTGCGAAACTGAATTATTTTTTCCATCAACAAATTGCCCATAGTTTTTCCAACATCAACACACGAGAAATTACATCATTGCGACCTCGCGGCTTTAAGCACTTTTACGACGTTTCTGTTTTGATGAAACTGGTGAGATATGATTTGAGAATAGATTATTGTCAAACTCGACCGGTAAATGGTTAATATTTGTAACGATGTCTGAAATGTATGCGAAATAAATAGATTTAACAAGTGCCAAATTTTCCAAGACATTATTTACCGAAAGAGCATTGCGACTGTGGAAATGGAAATTCGAACAAAGGAATATCTTGAGGCTTCGATGACTTTCATTCAAATAATATTTCTTACCATGGGGAATTTCCACGTCTCTTGTAAAAGGCTATTGCATTTTGATTGAATAACAGTCGACTGTGAAGTTGTTCTCCTCTTTCGTCATCGAGCACCTGAACTGTAACGACAGGGGAAAGAATAAAAGTAGTAAAATCTGTCTCTGGCATTAATCTGTTCTTCGATAAGATTTACCAATGCCTAAAGAACTGAACAAGTGTGTATGAAATGCGCCATGCAGACAAAGCAAGAATGAAAAATACAAGTTTAAAAAACATCCCCAAAAATTAGTCGACTGATTTTTGGGGATGGTGTTTTTTATTGTATTTTTCTTTATTGCTTTGTCTGGCACCTTTCACAGACATTTGTTCAGACCTTTATCTTAGACCGGTGCCTGCTCCTTAATTTCTTAATTTGATACTTGCCTATGCCTTATAGATCTATGCCATAAATAGAGTAAATTAAATCGACATCTTGATTGCTCTCGTTTTTGTTTCCATTTGTTTTGTTTTGTTTTTGTTTCTGCTTTTGTGTGTGTGTGTGTGTGTGTGTGCGTGTGTGTGTGTGTGTGTGTGTGTGTGTGTGTGTGTGTGGCTGACAGCCGGTTATAGTATTTCGAGTATTCCCTTTGAACAGATCCTCAAGACAAATTTCCCCTCGGAGAGGAAAAATAATAATTAGGATTTGATATTTTTATTTAGTTTAGTTTAAACTCAAGTTTCTTCATCTAGTTCATTCCGACATAATACCGTATTGACACATCAGGTCACAAATTTGTACTTTGCCCGTACAGGATGTGGTATTGCTTTTAATGCCAACACATCAGGGTCTTTCATTCTGTCATGTCTATTTTATCACCAATGAAAACATTGTGGCCATGTGAACATGGGACTAATTACGTCTTCATCTTCCCTTTCTTTCTGCGCAAGCCTCAACATCTCATAACATATTAAAACAAATATAAAGGACTCTATTCTAACCAGTTAACTACCTTACTCTGGACAAAAACTTATTTTAAAATTTGGTCAGAAAACTCGTCCTTCAAACATCGATCGATTTAAATGACACTCATCTTGGCAAACTCTCTCAAACCTGGGACTTCAACGAAGACCTCGTGAGTTCCCAGGTTTGAAAGTTTTTGCCAAGATGTGGGTCAATTAAATCCATCGATATTTGAAGGACGAGTTTTCTGGCCAAATTTTAAGTACACGTTCTTTCAAGTTAACGAGTTAAAAGTGGGAAGCCGGATTCATATAGGCTGCTGCTGATGACGGTAGCAGGTCATCTTTTACCTGGCAATGAAATATTAGAAAACATAGTCACATGTCTATTGTTCTGAATAAAGCATGCGTTGATACAAAAGAAGGAACTAGCAATGCATTGGTTTAAGTAAACAAAACATAACAAGAGAAAATAAGTCGTAATAATTGGGATTTTCCACCAGCTTCTTTCCCTGTTGTTTTCTTATAAATAGGAATTCACAAGCACGCACAGGGACATGGGGATACTTTGAAGTAAAGAATTGATCATTTTGTCTGTTTCGTATTATTGATTTTATTACTTTGTGTTTTGATGTTATTGTTAATGATCATTCATGAATTTCCAACCGGAGGATTATTTGCGATTCCGCAGTTACAATAACAAAGCACTGAAAAAATATATATATTGATAATTTATCCATAATTGGATTCAATAGTCTGATGTCACGTCGCCCAGCAACAGTGGCCATCTTGGTTCTAAACAAAGAAAATCGGTACTTTTTATTCATCATGCTGGCGTAGAACTCTTCATATATCTTGTAATCAGACTGTATAAAAGTAAAACATGATCATATTTATAATGTTTTCTCCTCTGGATACACTTTTATGCTCGTGGCCATTTTTCCGATAGTTTAGAGCCAGTTACTAAGTTACCTTGCGTCATTACGAGGGAAGTGACGTCATGATTGTTGAAGCGTATTCAATTGATTATCGATAGATAACGATGAGCGACAATTCGTCGGAACGTCCAAAGGTTTTGATTTTTAAATTCCCGAAAAGACATTTCTAAAGGTCAGGGTCACCTGAAGTTATCTTTTCTTGGCTAATGTCTTTGTTGTTTGGAAATATTATATTCTTGTATGAGTTATAGTTATTGGCAATTTTATTCAATAGTCTGATGTCACGGCGCCCAGCAACGACATCGTCCATCGTGGTTCTAAGCAAAGAAAATATGTACTTTTTATTCTTCATGCTGGCTAGAACTTTTCATATGTCTTGTGATCAGAATGAGTAAAAGTCAAAACATGATCAGGTGAACAGTTCTCACTCCTTTCAGTCCAATAGGCTTTAAATTGTTATGTTATAATGATGTTGTCGGCCATACCTGGTGTATAGTGTGTGTGAATTGCCGTTTTACTTTTGAAGTTATCTTTTTTTCTCTTTTCGAGACTAGATATACATTTCTTGAGGCTTATATCATCATCATCATCACAAATAACATCATCATCATCATCACAATTATCATCATCATCATCATCATCATCATCATCATCATCATCATCATCATCACCATCATCATCATATCATTATCGTCATCGTCATCATCATCATCATCATCATCATCAGCAGCAGCAGCAGCAGCAGCAGCAGCAGCTTTATAATTAACAGCGCCATCATCATCATAAAATCTTCATCTGAATCGCATCATCATCATCATCATCATCATCATCATCATCATCATCATCATCATCATCATCACCACCACCCCCACCTCCACCACCACCACCATCACCTTCATATTATACATTGAAATTTCACAGATTTCCAATTAGTGCTAGCATCACCCATAAACAAATCACCACAACACAATTATTACACATACCACAAAAGCCGCGTGGCTGTATTTACAAAACATGTTTTGATTTAATCTGTCAAGTGAAAATCATTACATTTCTCACATGCTGTGGTCTAGTTATAGCTTGTCTTTTTCACGTTCATCACAAGACGATAACTTTGAAGGACCATCGTAGGACTTCGAATGTTATCCATCGTTATATTTAGATTTTAAAATATTTTTTGATGTGAATGGATTAACATTAATTATAGATGTTAGAAGTTCATTTACCTAACCAGTAAGTACATTACACTAGAAGTACATGGATAGTCAATTATTACAAATGTATATAGTGTATTGTGTTTTATTGTTTCTTTGGTTTTATTTCTCTCTATGCAGCAAATAAGGTAAACTTCAGATATTTATTAAATCAAATTTAATCATTTACTACACCCACCCACCTATTCTTTGGATAATGTGCTATTTTAAAAATAAGTTAATGCACGCATTGGTGGTAGGTACTCGTAGCATCAATACATTTTCATCAGTCATAATTTGTTTTAATATTTGTGGTTTGACTTTTTGGTTTAACAGAGGTTTCGATTCGACCAATATGAACTTATTTGCAGGTCTGATAACCCAACCTGTTATGGGCTCATTGTTGTAATGGAAGCACTCTGAATCCCACGCAAAATGTAGCCCATATCAACGGTGTTGATTGGTTTCTGTTATCAGACCTGCTTATATGTGGCACTAGGGTTTGACCCTACCTTGATGGTTTAAGTTACTCAAAAATACGTGAAATGGCGAAGGATGGCGCATATTTTAAAATATGTCCGACGTTTAGCGTTTTGTTATTGATCCCATCTCCACTGTTAAGTTTAAACTAAGCTATCTTTAGGACTTGTTTATCGGTAGGATTAATACAGGGTCGTCCATCAAGTCATTCCCAGATTTCAAAGACTTATTGTTCTAAAACCGTTATAGATATTTGCATCTGGTTTTCGCCCTCTTCTAAAGAAAAGTCATATATTCCTACTCACGCATTACATCTCCAAATTTAGCAAAATCCACCTATACTTGAAAGACGCCATTTTTTTACTCCTGCTTTTTCGGAATGGCAAAAACAAAAAGTAGTCCTCCAGTGCCATGAGGCTCACGGAGCCGGAGTTTATCCCGGTTTCTATAGCGTGAAACGGACAATAGCAAGTGCCTGCTATCCTTTGAATAGGACGTTGGTCTATCGCAAAATACTTTCCGCGACATAAATCTTGTGTGTGTGTGTATGTGTGTGTGTGTGTGTGTGTGTGTGTGTATTATGATTGCATGAAACAAAATCGTCAAAGGTAGCTCAACAACATTTCAAACCCAGTTTGGCAGACAAACAATTAGGAAAACAATTTTAAAAAATAGGAATCTTGACCTATTTCTAACATCGTTTTTATCATGTTTGTATCTCCCAGATTTTGATGCCTAAACAGACAGCCGTTCACAATGGCCTCGACGTGTGATGAGGACGGTGTTCTCGTTCTCCATGCCCCTGATGGCGAAGAATGGGCACGGTTCCTGGCAGCCAGACTCACATTGCCAAGCTATAACATCAACAGCACGCTCATCGACATTACAACCCTTCCAGCATCACGAACATCAACAGCTACATTATTATCACAATCGCTATCCACATCATCATCGCTGACGCAAAGCACATCGACTTTTACGGATGGCCATGTCGAAGATGCAATTTATTCCAACGACGGAGATTCGGTGGATGAGGCAGGGGCTGTCTACACAAACCAAGTGACAATCCAGGATAACAATAATGACAAAAACGAAACGAATAATGAGGATGGTTGTGGTAACGATATAGACACTTCCAAAATTTCAAAACATTTATCCAAATCCATCGACGAAAGTCGAGTATGTGCAATATTCATCTCCCCTGACATTGTAGAAAATGAGAGTGCTTTTTGTGTGGATATGGCCTCCTTGCGAGAGAGAAGGACAGTTTTTTTACTTCTCGGCGTGGATTTGGTGGAAGTGATGCAATATTTTGGTCCGGACTACGAATATTTGTCCAGATGTAGATGTTGCTTTATAGATGGAACGGAGGAGACGATTCGTAGTGGGATTGTGTCCATTATCGAGGCATACGAAGACGACGAGGAGGATGGAGACGAAGAAGATGATGTGTATAAAATTCCAAACCAACCTGTACAGAGAATTACGATAGAAAAAGTGTTTCCAAAGATGCTGACAGAGGTAAGGTTTATTTTTTTTTCTGTTTTTTTTTTCTTTCTCATTAATCCCTAAGTAAGGAAACTAGTGTTGTTTGTAGAACCTGGGAACTTTCATATTTTGATTACTATTCTACGACAAAGACAACGTTGCTACTTTTATTTGTTTGTTTTTTTTTTTTTGTGTGTTCATTTTTACTCTTTACTTAGCAATGTTAGCTTAGCTCAGCAATGTTTTCAAATACTAAAAAAAAAAAATAAAAAATTGAGCTTTATATAGCGCAATATCCACTAATGTGCTCAAAGCGCTTTACAAGGGGTCCCTGGTCAACAGCAACATTTAACATGTAGGACGGGACATGACGCCTGTTAGATGATAGTACAATTTTTCGGACAGAGACAACACTGTGAACGGCCAGGTACTCATTTTACACCTGAGTACGGTGAGAGAATGTGAGTAAAGAGCCTTTTCCAAGGACTCAACTATACGCCGAGCGCGAGGCTCGAACCCAGGACCTTCCGATCCGAAAGCGAGTGCCATACCACTAGACCACATAGCCGCACTACTAGGCTTATAAAGATCCTCTTTCCTGGATTCAATTTTTTTTTAAAATCTTCTTTTTTTTTCTTTTTGTGTGTGTGTGTGGGGGGGGGGGGGGGGGTGTATCGCCATGCAATTAATTACAATGTATTCACTACTTACCCTAATATATCATTCTTTGGTTCTTTTGTTCTTCCATAGTGTATTTAAAAGAATTCTAGTTCTTTGGGGTTTTTTTTCCAAATTTTATAATAATAATAATCATAAATAATAATGTTGAAAACTTATATAGCGCTATAACTCCGAGACACCAGACTCTAAGCGCTTAAATTACAAATTACTTTGGCTGACACATACTAATTCACACACACAAGCATACACACAACACACACACACACACACATACACACACACACACACACACACACAATAGAAACCAGACAGACCTATCTTGCTTCTCATAACATCTACTAAAGACGAAACAGATATGTTTTAAGCGAACGTTTAAAAATAGACAAAGATTCTTTTTCACGAATGCTCTGTGGTCAGGCGTTCCAAACAGAGGGTCCGAAATGAGAAAATGATCTCATTCCAGCATTTTTCGGTATTCGAGGGACAACTAATCGCACCTATAAATCTAGCCGCTTTATTTTGATTTGTTTTGTAGTTGATGAATTAATCTACCTTGACAGCCAATGTGACGGGGGTTATTACAATATTCTAATCTGCTAGTAATATAAAATAATTAACGAGCACTCTTTGTAATATCCTCATCAATACATTACACTTTACACCAATCATGTTTATAGGGAATGAGATTAGCGGAAGAGTAGCGTCCCTTGATTGGACGTCACCCATAGTCTGTGACGTCACCGGCGGAAAAGTTATTAGAGAGAGAACGTCATGTTGGTTGTGCGCATGCGTCTTTCGTACTCGCTTCCGCATGCGCACAACCAACATGACGTTCTCTCTCTAATAACTTTTCCGCCCGTGACGTCACAGACTATGGGTGACGTCCAATCAAGGGACGCTACTCTTCCGCTAATCTCAATCCCTATTATGCAATTCCATCATTTTCAGACGGAGAGAGAGGTCTACGTATTGTTGGCGACCGTTCCAGAAGACGGTGTCCAGGTAGTCCTCATGGACAGCTCCACCGTATTGCCCTTGAAGGTTGTGTGTGACAAGGTTTATTCCTTCCTCCTGCCACGTAAGTAAACAAATATTTTTAAAATATTGAGCTTTTGTATAGTGCAATATCCACTAAACGTGCTCAAAGCGCTTTACAAGAGTATTTTCAATTACAACAATGAGCCCAGAACAATTGGAGTTACCAGACCTATAAATAAAAATAGAGCAATTATATAGCGCAATATCCACTAAACGTGCTCAAAGCAACAGCAACACTTAACATGTAGGACGGGACATGACGCCTGTTAGGCGATATTATAATTTTGACGGACAGAGACAATGCTGTTAACGGCCAGGTACTCATGTTACACCTGAGTACGGTGAGAGAATGTGAGTAAAGAGTCTTTTCCAAGGACTCAACTATGCGCCGAGCGAGGCTCGAACCCAGGACCTTCCGATCCCAAAACGAGTGTCATACAACAAGACCACATAGCCGCACAGAAAGATTGAACTTGACCCACCTGTAGTTGTGTGACTATGTGGTCTAGTGGTATGACACTCGCTTTCGGACCGGAAGGTCATGGGTTCGAGCCTCAATGAAAAGCACTCCTTAAATAAACCACTGTTCCATTATTGTCTGGATTTTTGAATCAATGTTAATGAGGTTGTTTTTGATTTGTTTGTGGTTGTCGTTTGTTTTTGTTTTTGTCTTTGTTTCTTTTTGACTTTGTTTTTAAAAACTTAAACCGGGAAGTGAAATATAATATAAAGAATCAAATCAAACTTCCTAGAATGTAAAATATATCGTTGTCAGATATTTAACTGCTCTTTATAAATCAAAATCCTGGCATTTGTGTTAGATAAATGGCGATAGATTATTCTATTTATGTAGAAAAGTAAGTGGAGCAGGCACTTATGTTGATAACAACATAGAATGAAGTGGGGTGGAAAAGGTGGATAGCTCTGACAGTAGCGCTACTCTCTCCCTGGTCAGGCGGAGTTGTCTTACCACTAAGGTAGTGGGTTCGAGCCCCCATCACCGCGAAGTCTTTTTTTTTTTATATTTCTATTGTCTTCTGGCACTTTTCTACTCACTTCTTTCTCTATTTAAGTATCAAGTAAGGAGAAGATACTATCGGAAGAGTGAAAATGGAGAGGCTTAGGATGGGGACAACACAGAAATGGACGTTTCGGTACAAACCCTTCGTCAGCACAACAATAAACAAATGAAAGTGGAATGCAAAGAAATAATCGTTTGACGCTCTGTGACCCGTTGACCTTGTGTTCGAATCCCGCCATAGATGCGCTCGTGTAGAGCTGAGCCCTGTACTCGCTTTTTCTCCCTAGACTTCAGATTTAAGATGAGAATCTGGCTGTTAACAATGTTGTCTCTGTCCTTTAAAGACTGAGCATTTATTTGGCGCAATATCCACTAAATGTGCTCAAAGCGCTTTACAATGAGTCCCTAGCCAAGAGCAACACTTAACATAATATCGGACGAGACATGACGCCTGTTAGGCGATACTACAATAACTCCGCCCGACAGAGACAACGCTTTTAACGACCAGGTACTCATTTTACGCCTGAGGACGGTGAGAGAATATGAGCAAAGAGCCTGTCTCGGGGACTCAGCTATGCGTCTCTCTTACCGGAACTCGAACCTCCCTATCTTTCGCCCCGAATGCGAGTGTCATACCACTAGACCACATAGCCGCACATGTCCTAGATGTTGTGTTGCTAATGATTTAGGATCCCTTACAAAACGCTGTGGATATTGTGCTATATAAAATCTCTTGTTTCTATATTATGACCGTAGATAAGAAAGAGAGTTCCGATCTACCACAGCATTGAACCATATCATTCACGTGACAGTTCGATGCTCTATGGACTGAACCATCCAGCCCAGCACCATATTATGTTATAAGTTTTACTTGTCTTAACCCTCTCCTTATCACCGACAGCAAAATCGTCACGTTTGTTACGAGACAATATACATATTTCTTATCCAGATTTATTTTGGACATCACAATGTTCTTTGTTTAATTAATAAGGACATAAAGTTGTTTTATAGAGAGATTGTTTGCGTATAACAAATCAATTTTTCTGCTGGGTAAGCCTGCCATTTTGGGAAAATACTGAAAATAGTCGTAAGGAGAGCGATAATAATCATCACTCCTGCACTCACAAAGGGCTAGATAACCCACACCGGAGACTGACTCCGACGACCCAGCACTGCCGTCCTCTGCCGTCTTCCGGATAAAGACGTCTGGCACGGAGAAAATACTAAGAATAAAGAGAAGAACCGCTATACCCACCCGCCATACCAAGCACCCGACGTCCTCTGCCGTTTTTTTTTTTTTTAGGCGCTTGGTATGGGTAGGTCTAGCGGCTCTTCTCTACGAAGTATCGGAATAACATTATTTTTCACTTCCCGGTTCCCAGTGTTATGTTATGGAACTAAAGAAATGGGAATTCCCCCCTGCTGATTCAAGCAATCAGGTTTTCTATGCATCCCCTCGGGTCCGCGCGCTCTCCTGCTGTCTAAAACTATTCCATAGATACTTCGGCAACCAAAATAAAATGACCTTTGACATTAGTCACGGTACGCTTGTTTTTGTCTTCGCATGACTGAACATGACCCGTGTTAAATGATAATAATAATAATAGACTATTGGATGATTTCATTTTGAGGTTTATTGTTGGTGTCAGGCATGTAAACTTGTTTTTAATTACCCTGGTTCTTCTAAATGAAATACGAAGAAAAGAAGACTATGCGGCTATGTGGTCTAGTGGTATGACACTCGCTTTTCGGATCGGATGGTCCTGGGTTCGAGCCTCGCTCGACGCATAGTTGAGTCCTTGGAGAAGGCTCTTTACTCACATTCTCTCACCGTACTCAGGTGGAAAATGAGAACCTGGCCGTTAACAGCGTTGTCTTTGTCCGAAAAAAATTGTAATATCGCCTAACAGGCGTCATGTCCCGTCCTACATGTTAAATGTTGCTGTTGGCCAGGAGGGTCCCATTGTAAAGCGCTTTGAGCACGTTTAGTGGATATTGCGCTATATAAAAGCTCAATTTATTATTTATAAGAAGCCGATTGGTTTGAAAAGTTGAGGAGATCCTTTGTTTTTGAAGACCCCCCGGGCTCATTCTCACACATTGTGTGGTTATCGTGGTGTTATTCCTTCGGTGCAGTAATAAGGCCCATGGAGCCGGAGTTTATCCCTGTTTCTATAGCGTTAAAACGTCAATAGCAATTGCTTGCTACCATTTGGATAGGACGCTAGTCTTTCGCAAAATGCTTTCCGCCAGATTTAACAGACCAGGCTAACCAATTACTGCTGGATGGTCCACCCCTATCTATCGATCTACCAATAGATGTATATTATTCTCTCTCTCTCTCTCTCTCTCTCTCTCTCTCTCTCTCTCTCTCTCTCTCTCTCTCTCTATCTATCTATCTATCTCTATCTCTTTCTTTCACTCTATCTTCATTCTCTCTCAATTTCTCTCTTTGTCTCCCTCTCTCTCTCTCACTCTCTCTCACACACACACACAAACACACACATACACACATACACGCACACTCATGCACTTTCTCCTCTACCTCTCTAACAGTAACTAAGTCTACATAATATAATGTTATGATTCTATTTGTCTCTCAAATTATTTCCTGTTGTCAAAATAATATATTTTGTGTCGTCTGTCTGTCTTTCTGTCCGTCTGTCCAGCTGTCTGTCTGTCTGGCGGTTCAGCTGTCTGCTACTCATGGACATGATAGTCAGATTATAGTAAATAAATATTTTGAGGTCCCACATACTCGTCACGGTCCGGTAAACACCATTAAAGTCACCTCGGGATGGGAAAGTGTAGCCAATCTGTCACCGTCATCTTCTTAGCTTGACGCACGGACTTTCTCGGGACTAAAGCGACGCTTTTTGCGTCAACCAAGCCCGTGGAATGGAGGGAAAGTGGATGCCGTGGGTACGTCCGGTTAATTGGGAGATTCGGATAATTGGGAACTGTGACAATCAGGAAACTGGTCAATCAGAATGATCTGCACTCGCCCTTTTTGATGGAGATAGCGTGAGCAAGGCAAGTCGCATTGCAGTCTGAATACCAGGGGGCAACATTTGAATAATAGTGAAGATGATGATGATGATGATGATGATGATGATGATGATGATAAATAAATAATAAATAATAAAATTGAGCTTTATATAGCGCAATATCCACTTAATGTGCTCAAAGCGCGTTACAAGGAGTCCCTGGTCAACAGCAACTTAACACGTAGGACGGGACATGACGCCTGTTAAGCGATATTACAATTTTTCGGACAAAGACAACGATGTTAACGGCCAGGTACTCATTTTACACCTGAGTACGATGAGAGAATGTGAGTAAAGAGCCATTTCCAAGGACTCAACTATGAGCCGAGCGCGAGGCTCGAACCCAGGACCTTCAGATCCAAAAGCGAGTGTCATACCACTAGACCACATAGCCGCACAATTAAAATGATGATGATGAGATGAAAATAGTTTTCCTTGACGACTAAATTATCCTAATAACCATTTAAAGTGTTATTTGTTTTTATAAGAGATTACGTACGGCCATAATCTATCGGCAGTACAGAATGTTATGGCATGTGAAATTAGTTACAATTGACAAGTGCGAATGGGAGCGATCTATATTCATGTTTTCGTCCAGCCAAGTCATCAATCACATGATTTGTTGCTGTCCAACAATTGGATATTTCTTAACAAATGTAAACACACTGCTTTGTTTACAAAAGTTATAAACATACACATGTGTCAAACTGAACAAAATTACCAATCGTGATGTTAGATATTTCATAATCTGTGAGCACTTTTCACTATGTGGGTCACTTTGAACACATTTTGCAATGTGACCAATGACCTCGAGCACGACACGGAAAGGTAAAATTATAGATAGTATGCAGATGACGTCACTCAGGCCTTTGTTATTGTTTTTGCCATCCGCGTTTGTGAGTTGTTCTCACTAAACTGTATTAACCAGACTATAAAAGTTCATGGTTACACAGAGTTTGTGTGTTGGTCCGTTATACTTCCGGATGGCAATGTTGTGAACTCCTTGGCCAATCGCATTCTATCTATAACATAACGATGGCTACGGTAAAACACGCAATTTTATTGAATAAAATGCACTTAGTTCAAACCGTTTTAGACCTTATGTATGTGCGGCAATGTGGTTTGTGGTAGGACACTCGCTTTCGGATCGTTTCGAGCCTCGCGCGGCGCATAGTTGAGTCCCTTTACTCACATTCTCTCCCCGTACTCAGGTGTAAAATGAGTACTTAACCGTTAACAGCGTTTACTGTCGAAAAAAAATGTGTCATGCCTCGTTCTACATCTAACATGTTTCTGTTGGTCAGGGACCCTTTGTAAAGGGCTTTGAGCACGTTTGGTGGATATTGTTTTAGAAATGTCAAAAATGCTATGTATGTAGATATAATAAGATGGTTGTTTGGTCAGTCGGATTATTGGGATTTTGAGTTTCGATTAAAAACAAACCTCCCTACAAATTACTATCTACCTATAAGACATAAACCGTAAAGTTGCCTATGAAGAACTAACTGCCTGTTTGGTGATTATACCATGTCATAGCTAAGGTAATTGATTATATTTGAGATTCGTTTTGATTTGAACTATGTGTGTATGTGAAATTGATTCAGGATACACTACTGCCTCTGTGTGTGTGCGTGTGTGTGTGTGTGTGTGTGAAATTGATTCAGGATACACTACTGCCTCTGTGTGTGTGTGTGTGTGTGTGTGTGTGTGTGTGAAATTGATTCAGGATACACTACTGCCTCTGTCTGTGTGTGTGTGTGTGTGTGTGTGTGTGTGTGTGTGTTTGAGAGAGAGAGATAGAGATAGAGAGAGAGAGAGAGAGAGAGAGAGAGATTAGAGAGAGAGAGATTTGAGACAGAGAGAGAGGGGGGGGGGGGGGGGGGAGGATGTGTGTGTAATGTGTTAAGGTGTAAATAGATTAGTTAACCTGTGAACTTTAGACTTTTTTTCCATTGATAGTATGCGCTTGGCTAAGAGGCTCACAACATTACCATCCGGAAGTTTAACGAACCAACACACTCAACTATATGTAACCTTGAACGTTTATATTATGGTTAGTGAGAATTACTCATAAATGCGGATGGCAAAAAATAATAACAAAAACCAGAGTGACGTCAACTTCGTACTATCCATAGTTTGAGAAGGAAAGTGGGTGAATAAATTATTATTGTCATAGAGAGCCTTAAGAGACTTCGACATGAATAATTTATTCCAGTTTCTATTGCATGAAAACAAAGCATATGAATTTCTTGCTACCCTGTTGATTGGACACTTGTTCATTGATCAGCGGCTTAATTACTGCTGGTGTGGCAATGATGGAAGATGGACTGTTTGAGGGGGGAGGGGGGAGGGTTTGGATAAGGTAAAGAATTCGAATAAATTAATCACTGGTTCATTAGTAAGAATGTCGAAAGACACATATAGCGTTTTGGTTCGATGCTGCTATATGTTAGGATTAGAAATAATGATAATAAGAACTGGCAGATCTTGGAGTTTATCCAGCTTCGTTTTGGTGCATATCATCGAGATTCACAAACGCACAGAGATTGATAGATGTAGATAGATAAATAGATAGATTAGTAGATAGATAGATAGATAGATAGATAGATAGATAGATAGATAGATAGATAGATAGATAGATAGATAGATAGATAAGTAGATAGATAGATAGACAGACAGATAGAGACGGTGATTAAAACAGATGTAGAGAAAGACAGGGAGTAATGGATAAACAACAATGGCCAATGCATGTTTAATTATAATCAGATATAAAAGGGTATTCCCCACATTATGTAAACACATCTTCAATTAAGTGGTAGGTCTATTTATAACAAATCCGTTCACACGATCAACTTGATTTAATTGCAGTTTTTCAGAACACTTAATTGTATCGAGAATGCAAATCAATGTTTTCCATGAACTTAAAAGAACCACTCTCATGAATGCGTACTTACTTATCTCTACAATCATTATTATTAACCTGGTTAATGGATTGCCGCATCTGGAGAAGAAAAGCTTCGCCCTTGAAAGCAATAATTCTAATAAGACAGCAGATATTATATCTATTAACCCTCCCCATACCAACTATAGGAAAATCGTCACATTTGTTACGATGCAACCAACAACTTTCTCATCTGATTAATTTTGTGTCTCAAAAACTTTGAAGAAAATGTGTTTTTTTTTCATAGCCATAAACACATGACACTATATTGTAGAGCTCATTTTGCTGAACAATATTATGCATAGAATGTACTTGTTAATCTTGTGTTTGGTAAGAAAAGTCTATTTTTGTGTTGAGTGGATGTGAAATTTTGGGGAAAATTCTGAAACTTGCTGGTGGGGGGAAAGAGTTAAAGAAGGCTACGATCGTACCCACTTGTTTGTTTAGATTTTCAACTTCCACTGGTTCCTGACCCGGAATGTTTCACTTTTTGTGCGCTATATAAAGCTCAATATGGTATGACACTCGCTTTCGGATCGGAAGGTCCCGGGTTCGAGCCTCACGCTCGGCGCATTGTTGAGTCCTTGGAAAAGGCTCTCTACTCACATTCTCTCGCCGTACTCAGGTGTAAAATGAGTACCTGGCCGTTTACAGCGTTGTCTTTGTCCGAAAAATTATAATATCGCCTAACAGGCATCAGGTCCCGTCCTACATGTTAAATGTTTCTGTTGACCAGGGACCCCTTGTAAAGATCTTTGAGCACATTTACGATCGTACCCACTTGTTTGTTTCGATTTTCAACTTCCACTGGTGCCTGACCCGGAATGTTTCACTTACTTGTTTTGATAATCATTTTCAATCCCCTTCTCTTTTTGTTTTACTGAAACAGCTGATATTCATGGCGAGGTGACCTTTCAGTTGGAGTGTCAAGGCCGTCGCTTTGGAGAAGAGACCGTCCATTCCTACAGCAAGTTAGACCTGATTCAAAGTATTCTGACATCGGAGCTCAACCCGCATTCATTAATCGCATCATCTCTTGGACTCGACAAGGATGACGTTGGAGGGTTGGACACGGCGCTTGCCTTCAAATTACAAGAGCTTGCCCCGGTTATGACCTTCAAGACTCTTTGCCCTTGTGAAGAGGCCTTGAAGAATACAGGTTGGTAGCATTTTATACCTCTTCACTCTGCTATTAAATTTAAGCCCTTTTGATTGGTAGTATAAATAGTGTGCGCTTGGATAAGAAGCTCACAACATTGCCATCCGGAAGTATAACGAACCAACACACAAAACTGTGTGTATCTATGAACGTTCATAGTCAGGTTAATACAGTTCAGTGAGCATTAGTCATAAACGCGGATGGCAAAAAACAATAACAAAGACCTGAGTGACGTCATCTTCGAACTATCTATAGTGCGGCTATGTGGTCTAGTGGTATGACACTCGCTTTCGGATCTGAAGGTCCTGAGCCTCGCTCGGCGCATAGCTGACTCCTTGGAGAAGGCTTTTTAATGCACATTCTCTCACCGTACTCATGTGTAAAATGATAAACCTGGCCGTTAACAGCGTTTTGTCTTTGTCCGAAAAAAACTAATATCGCCTAATAGGCGTAATGTCCCGTCCTTAATGTAAAATGTTGCTGTTGACCAGGGACCCCTTGTAAAGCGCTTTGAGCACATTTAGTGGATATTGCGCTATATAAAAGCTAATTTTAGAAAATATTTATTTTTGTATTAAGATATTGTTTTCGACAAATTGTTAGGATCTCATTTGGTCAGTAGGGAGAGGTCTATCTTCGCTAGCAAAGGGAACTGGTCAATCGCAGATGGAGTCTAGAATTGTTTTCTGAGCCCCCTATCCACTCACCAGTAACTGGGGGGTTTCGATCTGTCAGATCTGCTGGAAATGATTTTACGATAAACTAACATCCTATCCAAAAGGTAGTAAGTAATTGCTCTTCCCCGTTTAGCGCTATAGAAACCGGGATGACGTCCGCTCTTAAAGACTGACTGA
Source organism: Berghia stephanieae (assembly GCF_034508935.2). NCBI lineage: Eukaryota > Metazoa > Mollusca > Gastropoda > Nudibranchia > Aeolidiidae > Berghia > Berghia stephanieae. The sequence goes on along the minus strand of NC_088364.1, from coordinate 75,478,410 downwards.
ACTTTCCCTCAAATGTGTGGCAATTTGACGTGTCTTTGTTAACCATATTATGCAAAATTTAATGCAAAATAGATTCTATGAGTCATACGCCCTTGTGCTCCTGTGGTATAACACATGCCTTTTGACCTTTTCTCTGGTTCGAATCCCGCTGTGCGTTTCGCAAAGTTCAGTTTTTGGAAAAGGCTCCTGTCTCGCCAGTCTATCAGCGTGATCAGGTGCAAAAATGAGAACCTGGCCGGTGACAGCGTTTTCTCTGACAAACAATTATCAAAATGGCGTCATGCCTGACACTAAGTTTTTAAGTGTTGCTGTCGGCTTGTGAAGAGCTTTGAGCACAATTAGAAGATATTGATCTATAGGGAATGAGATTAGCGGAAGAGTAGCGTCCCTTGATTGGACGTCACCCATAGTCTGTGACGTCACCGGCGGAAAAGTTATTAGAGAGAGAATGTCATGTTGGTTGTGCGCATGCGTCTCTCGTCCTCGCTTCCGTGAAAGCAGCTTGAGACACTTCAAAACAAATTGACGTTCTCTCTGTAAGGTGACGTCCAATCAAGGGACGCTAATCGCATTCCCTATATAAATAAATTTTCATCACATTTTATTTTTCTAATTCTTTCAGAGGAACAAAGTACCAAGATGTGGCCAACACTGCTTCATTTTGCCGCAGAATTGAACCTCCGCCTGTTGTGCTCCGAGTTGCTGCGCTATCCGGGCATGGTGGCGGCGGCCTGCACGGAAAACCGAGCAGGAGAATTCCCCTGCCAGATCGCCAACAAGAAGGGATTTTACCAACTGGAGAACGACCTCATCGAATTTATGAAACGGTTGAGGAGTGAGTTTAACTTCATTTCCATTTCCACATAATAAATATGGCTGTCGTGGGATAAAAATATCAGTTTAAAAAAGAAAAAGAGAGAAAAGAAATACCTACTATCCACGAAACGCTTTGGGTTCAAAGTCCTTATTCAGCGACAACAAAAATCAATAGAAATTACCGTTTTGATTTCTTTAATTGATTGCTTGTCTCGAGTCTGAAACGTTCTGTGGTATTTTGTTCTTTTCTTCTTCTTTTTTTTTTATTTTTTTTTTATTTTGGTTCTTTTTTTTTTCAAATTTATTTTTAAACCTACTATTGTCATGTTTGTTTAGTACTTTTCACTGTTCACCGTGTATGGTTAGCAGCTTAGAGTTTACTTAATAATATGTTTATGACGGAGTGTTTTAAACACAACCTGCTCTATCCTCTCTAGTATTTTTTTTTTTTTTAAAATTATGCCTTTTCCGCCACGACATCATAAGATATCGTCGCCTAGGCATTCCACTAAAGAATATAGATAACTCATCAAACAAGATGTCTGATGTTAACAGGAATCACCCATGTTGTCCAAGTGAGCAAATTGGGGTTTAATAATCTTGCTCAAGGAAATAATAACGAAAGTGCCTGAAGCGGGTCTCGAACTCAGGTCCTTCCGGGTCACAGGGCAATGCCTTAACAACTCGGCCACTTCGCCCCCCTCACTAGTATAGTCCATTATTAATTATTATTATTATTATTATTATTATTATTATTATTATTATTATTATTATTATTATTATTATTATTATTATTATTATTATTATTATTATTATTATCATTATTGATATTATTATTATTATTATTATTATTATTATTATTATTATTATTATTATTATTATTATTATTATTATTATCATTATTAATATTATTATTATTATTATTATTATTATTATTATTATTATTAATTATTATTATCATTATTATTATTATTATTATTATTATTATTATTATTATTATTATTATTATCATTAAGGAAATGCTATATGCCCCTGTGAATCTGTCTTTAAATGCTGCCATACACAATTTTACGATAAAGAAAACGCAATATTATTTATATTTTGTAAGGTGCATTGTACGAGTGAGTATTTAGAATGTGTAAGATTCGTATGCGATATTAATGTATAGTATTAGTTTACATACGTATCTATCTGTGCGGCTATGTGGTCTTGCGGTATGACACTCGCTTTCGGATAGGAAGGTCCTGGGTTCGAGCCTCACGCTCGGCGCATAGTTGAGTCCTTGGAAAAGGCTCTTTACTCACTTTCTCTCACCGTACTCAGATGTAAAATGAGTACCTGGCCGGTAACAGCGTTGTCTTTGTCCGAAAAATTGCAATATCGCCTAACAGGCGGCATGTCCCGTCCTACATGTTAAATGTTGCTGTTGACCAGGGACCCCTTGGAAAGCGCTTTGAGCAGATTTATTAGTGGATATTGCTCTATATAAAGCTCAATATTTTTTTTAATGTCATATGTCTATAGGAGAGGTAGACCCTGAATATGTGTCTTCCAGTCAGTGCCACCAGACGTCCTCCAAGGAAAGCTCCACCACTAGTCTCTCAGAAGGCTCCGGCACGGGACCCGTTGATGACCCGGGTACCTACTGTGACATGACGGAAACACAGAGGCTCAGAAAACCGTTACTGGGTAAGGAAATTATAGACTTCAACACTTAGTTTTGACGTCACTTCCCTCATAATGACGCACAGTAACTTAGTAACTGGTTCTAAACTATCGGAACAGTGGCGAACGCCCTTTTGAAATAATACTTCTCCGACGAGCATAAAAGTGTATCCAGACGAGAAAAACATTATAAATCTGATCGTGTTTTGACTTTTATACATTCTTATCACATGACATTTGAACAAGTTCTAGCCAGCACGAAGAATAAAAAGTACCGATTTTTTTTTTTTTTTTTTGTTTAGAACCAAGCTGCTCATTACTGGGCGGACGTGACATCGGACTATTGAATCCTATTGGATTGATGGACTTCTGAATATAATGTATAAATATGTTGCTGCTTGAAGACCGGAGGAATAGGGAATGAGATTAGCGGAAGAGTAGCGTCCCTTGATTGGACGTCACCGGTGGAGAAGTTATTTGTAAATAAACCTACTACAAGCCAAGCGCTCCAAACACAAATTTTATTATTCATATTTCTGTACAAAAAATGCATAACGTTGATTATGATATGCATTTTTGTACAGAAATATGAATAATAATTTATTTTTTTTTATTTGGAGCGCTTGGCTTGTAGTTGGTTTGTTTACAAATAACTTCTCCACCGGTGACATCCAATCAGGGGACGCTACTCTTCCGCTAATCTCATTCCCTATAGATAACAATGATAAAGAGTAATAGAAGCCTCAATTTAATTTACAAACACAGATAATGTAAACGTTTAGGGTTTCCCCTTTGTCAACAACAACAAAAAAATACAATGCATGAAACATTCTCATTCTATTTAAGTGTCTCATTCATCATGTTTTGTTGACAAAGAGGAGACCCGAAACACAGCATCTGTCTTTGCTACTTAGATTGAAGTTCTGCTGTATTCTATTATTGCTAATTAAGATTTTAATATTAAGACATGTATCCCAGGTGCATACTGCCGTTTTATTAAAGAACGCCGTATGTGCTATTTGGTTAACACTGCATATACTGTGTTTTTAAACGCAACGGCAGCACAGTGTCCATATAGACTTAGTATTTGTTTTTTAAAAAGAAGAGTGGGTGCGAATGCTAGAGTAAATCCATATAGTCCTGCTTATTTTGCCTTTTTTTCAAAATTATGCTCGTAAACAAAATAAATAAATCAGCGAAGTGCTTTCACACAATATACCTACTTATTAAATGACTAAACAAGATATTAAAATTAACCTTTTATTTTAGTCACCTAAATACTAAGAATAAAGAGAAGAGCCGCTAGACCTGACCATACCAAGCTCCTAAAAAAAACGGCTGAGGACGTCGGGTGCTTGGTATGGGTAGGTCTAGCGGCTCTTCTCTTTATTCTTAGTAAATTCTCCGTGCCATACGTCTTTATCCGGAAGACGGCAGAGGACGGCAGTGTCGGGTCGTCGGAGTCAGTCTCCGGTGTGGGTTAGCCCTTTGTGCAGGAGTGATGACTATTAACGCTCTCCTTACCGACCATTTTCAGTATTTTCCCGAGATGGCAGGCTTACCCAGCTGAAAAATTGATTTTTAAACTCAAACAAGCTCTCTACAAAACAACGTTATGTTCTTTTTAATTAAACAAAGATCATTCTTCAATGTTTGCGATGTACAAAATAAATCTGAATAAGAAAAAAAAAAGTTCTATTGTGTCGTAACAAATGTGACGATTTTGCTGTAGGTGGTAAGGGGAGGGTTAAGGCACAACATGATTGTAAAAGAAAACGTTTATAAATAATTTATGCGGAACCAGATTTCATCTTTTTCAAAGCTATCCTGTACCATAAACACTTCTAACAATAACAATAATAATATTATTACGAGTGCAGTAAAGATGATTTGTTTATTTTAAAAATCCCAAATTTAATTGAAAAAATAACAAAACATTTAATCGTTGATGTCTGCAAACAGATCGTATTCTTCTAAAGCCATCCTGTATCATACAGACTTCTAACACGAATATTATTATAAAGAGTGCAGTAAATACGATTTATTTATTTTAAAATCCCAAATATGATTGAAAAAATAACAAAACGTTCAATCGTTGATGTCTGCAAACAGATTGAATTCTTCTCAAGCAATCCTGTATCATAAAGACTTCTAACACTAATATTATTAAGAGTGCAGTAAAAATGATTCGTTTGTTTTTTAAATACCCAAATATGATTGAAAAATCAAAACGTTTATTCGTTGATGTCTGCATGCAAACAGATCGAATTCTTCTAAAGCCCAGGGCTATGTCCGAATCGTCTTTGTTCGGAGAGAAAACCCTTGATAAGATCAAGAGTGAGTTACGACATATTATAAATGCACGTTTTGGGTTTAGGGTTTTCTACATGTGCGTATTTCCGAGTCTGATATACCAAATTGTTGTCATGCCATTCTTTGTGGTGCATACAAAAAAAAAAGAAAAAAAATTAAACAAAACAAAACAAAACAAAAAACACCACCAAAAAATAAAGAATAAATAAAGTAACACACAGTCTTTCAACCCGAGACAAAATTTTCTATTTTACTAAATGATAAAAAGCTCATATTATTTTCCATTAGGATATCAGACTTGTAAATATTATGGACTGTGGGTCATGAGGTGAGAACGGGGTTAACACTAGAATCTGTGTTTTGCTTGGAATTGATGAAACAGATTAATTTGTTAAAATTGGGGAAAAGCAGGCTCAGGGTTGTCAGTTTGGCGTTTTTATGTCAAATTCCAAAAACATGTCTTTATTTCACCCCCCCCCCCCTCTCCTTTTTATGTAGCTGTTCGTATTCTTTCTTTTTATTTCTTTTTATGTTTGGAATTTTAGACCATTTTACATGTTTTCTGTTACTTGTTTGATACACATTTTGCATGAAAACCAAATTAAATATTTCTTTTTTAAAGTTTAAAATATTTTTTAAAAACCACTCTGCCAACCCTGAGCAGTCATTGGTGCAAAATCAAAATCTGAAAGAGTGTGTATTATAGTAGCCTTCGTACACTCATTGTCATGTCACAATAAATAGAAGTGTAAGGACCAACAAAAGTAATCTAACAGTGAGTTTTATCTATTACATTGCTCGAACGTTGGTCATGGTTCTATGTTCTTTGGTGGCTGGCGTTTAAGTTTTGTTTCCCATTTGCTTATATTTTGATTTTTTTTTTTTGGTTGTTGCTTTTGATTGGTTGGTAAATTTAGTTATTACTGGCATGAATTGCAATTACTTACACTTACTAACTTGCATTTGATTAAATCATTCGATTATCTTAAATACAAAACGAAGTGGTAAGTAGGATGGAGATAGTCACTTCAAGCAATCGATGTCGTCGTGTTATAGCAGTTGTTTCTTTAAAAAAATTAAGCTTTATATAGCGCATTATCCACTAAATGTGCTCAATGCGCTTTACAAGGGGTCTCTGGTCAACAGCAACATTTAACATGTAGGACGGGACATGTCCTGTGTCTTGAACTTGATGTACACCATAATTTATGGTTAAAAAACAGCAAAGAAAACAGAAAAATACAGAGTATTTATATAGCGCAATATCCACTAAATGTACTCAAAGCGCTTTACAAGGTGTCACTGACATACAGCCACACGTTACATATAGAACGAGACATGACATCTGTTAGGGGATAATACAATTTTCTTTCCTGGCAGAGACAACGTTGTTAACGGCCAGGTATTCATTTTGCACCTGAGTACGGTGAGAGGATGTGAGGAGTAAAGAGCCGTTTCCAAGGACTCAACTACGCGCCTTGCGAGACTCGAACCCAGGACCTTCCGATCCGAAAGCGAGTGTCATACCACAAGGCCACATAGCCGATTTAAGGGTTCGAGTTTTACCTATTTGGTGCAATTACTCACATCGCCGAAACCCGCCGATAACCATAGTCTTAGGTTCACTCCCGACTGGTGTACACTTCCCTCAGTCTCAGGATCACTCCCCACTATTGTCTACTTTCCATAACTTTGCCGGATATTGTCGGGTTTCACAAGATACATATATATATATATTAGATTTTATACTAATATAATATGTATTTTGTGTTTACTTGAAAAAGGCCAAAGGCCGAAACGTCGTTTGTTTTGTGTTGTTCATTCATGAGTCAGATTTACTCCCTTTATCTTTATCTCCAAAGAGGGAAGAGGGTGTTATGATAAAATTAAGTAACAATATGAACATATTATAATATAACATAAGTTAGCAATTATTAGCAATTAGGTTGTACTGTCGCATCCAGGATGTTTATATTCATTTCTCTTCTCAAACTTTTCTTTTTGGCTCAAAGCCAAACTTATCCAGATTTTTTTTTTTAATAAAAAGAATTTAATTATGCCCCTTGTTTCAGGGACAAATTGGTTACTCTTCGTATCAGACAATGCATGCAATATTGATTTATCAGTGATTTCAATTATATAAATGATAATGATGATGATGATGATGATGATGATGATGATGATGATGATGATGATGATGATGATGATGATAATAATAATGATAATAATAGTATTAAAAATGATAACAATAATAATGATAACAATATTAATGATAATAATAATAATAATAATAATAATAATAATATAATAATAATAATAATAATAATAATAATAATAATAATAATAATAATAATAATATTAAACATGATAACAATAATAATAAGAATATGTACTATAACTTGTCAACTAACAATAAAATGTTGGTAAATGCTTTTAAAAAATATCCTGTAGCTCACGATACGATACAAAGATTCATTGAGGGTTAAATTAATCTAAATACTTGGAACTTACATGCTTCCATCTCCCGTTGTGATGAATAAAATTATCAAAATATCTTCTCCATGTTGCCCTGTTGGCTGTAGTATGATGATGATGATGATGATGATGATGATGATGATGATGATATGATAATGATGATGATGATATGATAATGATGATGATGATGATGATGATGATGATATGATGATGATATGATAATGATGATGATGATGATGATGATGATGATGATTATGATTATGATGATGATGATGATGATGATGATGATGATGATGGATGGATGATGATTGTGATGATGATGATGATGATGATGATGATGGTGATGATTTGGATGATGATGATGATGATGAGATGATGATGATGATGATGATGATATGATGATGATGATGATGATGTGATGATTGATGATGATGATGATGATGATGATGATGATGATGATGATGATGATTGATGATGATGATGATGATGATGATGATGATGATGATGATGATGATGATGATGATGATTGGATGATGATGTGATGTGGGTGATGTATGAATGATGTGATGATGATGATGATGATGATGATGATGATGTGATGATTCGAGATGTATGATGAAATGATAGATGATGATGATGATGATGATGATGATGATGATGATGACAAATATGAAAATGATAATAAACAGGCACTTATGAAAAAGCAGTAAATGGAGAGTAATCAAATGACAAAGAATGAAAAAGGAGTCTGTTTTTTTATTTTCATCTTGGATTTTGTATCTATTTATAGACGTGACTCGACCCAAGAGATCTCTTTCCGGCCACAGCCCCTCACGAGCTCCAGTTCGGAGTCACAGTGACCGCTGCGACGATGTCATGAGTCGTGGCAGATACCCACAGCGACCACTACCCAAGGTATGTTTAACAGTGACAACATCTTCTGTCAATCGTTTTGATATCGTTTTATGGGACAGAGTGGCTCAGCAGAACGGTCTTTGCTTCCTACCCTTTCCTCAATTAAATACAAAATAAAAATTGAGCTTTTATATAGCGCAATATCAATTTGGAAATAAATAAATAAATAATCAAATAAATAAATAAATAAATAAATAGATGATATAAAAATACACAACTAAGTGGCTTACAATGTAAAATTAAAATTCTAAGATAAAGCAATAAAATTATGTGAACTAATTGAATACATTATGAAATAGCTTAAAGTAGCTGTAGATAAGAATTATATGACGGTACAACAACAATCCGCTGGTGGATGTTATGAGTTATTTTGTTATATTCTTTAACTAAACGCAATGCATCAATACAAATTGGTTAACTCACTCCACCCTAACATCGACTATATCCGTAGTTAACCCTGGGTTACTTTTACTTTTACCCCATGCCTATTTATTACATGTTTCTGAGACAAATTATAGGCGTAGTATCAAAGCTAATGTTCTTAATTTTTACATGTTACTGGTAGTTTAATGCCTATCTCTGTACATGCTCATTTTTAATACATTTGTTTCCAATTTTGAAAAGTAGCAACAAAATCTCTAGGATTGAGTGAGTTAATACAATTCTGTTTCTCCAGAGACCCGACAGCCCAACTGAGGATGACAAAGAGGAGACATACTCCAACCCTGAAGACTCGCCTCGATCCAACCACAGCTCACCAACGTCACAGAAGGCGCTCAAACGTCTGGGCATCACAGAAGAAGAAGCTTCGTCTAGATTTAGCATAGTCGATCCAAAAATTGCTGCGTGAATATTTTTTTTTTTTTTTTTGGTTTTAAATATAGACATCTTCAATGGTTTGTAAAAAATTGAGTGTATTCCTCTGAGTTGGAACCTGTGCTCGTTTCTGGATGAGACTTTTAGGTGATCTCAAACTAAGTAGGTACACTGATAGTGCGCTCTTGCAATCTACTTCTGTTCCATATTTGAACCCTTCCGTTATGCCTTTTTTCTTTTCTTGAGTGTTTTTCATAACTTTTTTACTCCCCCATTTACTCGGTTTTTACTTGCGCTGAAATGACCTAAATGAAAATGTGTCGCAAGCGCCGTAAAAGCCTTAACAACAAACAAACAAAACGAAACTAAAGCTATTATCTTCAATTTTTTAAAAAGATTAATGTAAACAAAAACAAGTTTCATATTTGTGACCCGTCGTCTCAAAACGGTATTATATCGGAACGAACCAAATGCTTAAAAGCCGAATTAAATGTTAAACTGGTCAAAAATTTAAATTGTTGGCATTCGCACCCTAAAATAAGGTATCCATTCTTCTCAATAAAACATACAAACTCAACACAAGTCTGATACTTCTGGCTATAAATTCAATTTTCAACATCTTAATCATCCCGACTTACTACCGTTTTGAGGTGAAGGGTCACATTTTGGCCTATAAAATTTAAGTTTAGCGTCCCCATCACTCCGACGTATCTTACTAATTATCGGTTTGAGTTTTTGGGTTACGTTTAAAACTTCACACCAAACAAACACAGAAATATATTTTTTATCACTCAAACGCAATATCTAGCAATAAAGTTCTTGCGATACATAATTTCTTTAGCAAAACATACTCTACAACTCGGGAAAGCGTGGCTCAGCGGTACGGTCTTCGCTTCGTACCCGAAAGGTACCAAGTTCGATTACCCGCTGCGCTGTGTGGCCTTGAGCAAGTCACCTCGCCCTAGCTCAGTTTGCGGCGCTGCACTGCGGCTGACGCCTGGGTTATTCCAGTCTTCCCTTGGAATAGACCCTAGAGACAAATTTCCCCTTTGGGATGAATAAAGAGAATATAATATTTTATTGAATTTATTTAACACTCTGTCATTTTCTTTAAATTTTATGATGTACAAGTGAAATTTGAATAAGAACAATGTTGGTTGTATCGTAACGAATGTGACGATTTTCCTATAGTTGGTAAGGAGAGGGTTAACTCATGATTTAAACTTGATGTCATTCATTTTTTATGCTCCAGAGCTGCCAATTTCTACTCTGCCACCTGTCCACCGGGTACGTTAAGGAAGAAACTTTTTGATGAAGAAGACAGATTGTCAGTCAGTAGCAACTGTGATAGCAACAGTGATATTATTGTACGTATTCCTTGTGTTATTTTACTATATCACCATCATCATCATCATCATCATCTTCATCATCATCATCATCATCATCTTCATCATCATCATCATCATCATCATCATCATCATCAGTAGCAGCAGTAGCGTTAGCATCATTATCATTATCGTCATTGGCGTCATCATCATCAATCATCATCACCATTACCATTATCATCATCATCATCTTCATCACCATCATGTAGTCGTCGTCATCATCGTCTCTTTATCATTATCACAATCATCATCATTATCATCGTCGTCGTTATCACCAGCATCATCATCATCATCATCATCATCACTACCACCACTACCAACAACAACAACAACAACAACAACAACAACAACAACAACAACAACAACAACACAAATTCCATCTTCACACTTCTGCCACTTCAATATCATCTCTGCCATCATCATTATCATATCATCGTCATCATCATCATCATCATCACTACCACCACTATCAGCAGCAGCAGCAACAACAACAACAACACACAAATTTCATCTTCACTTCTATCACTTCAAAAAAAAAATACAAAAAAAATCAACAGCAACAACAACAACAACAACAACAACAACAAAAACCCCAAAAAACCCACCTAATATTCATATTTTAACACATTCCTCAGGGTTGGAACACATCAGCTGACAGCAAGCGGGGACATCCAAAAGTCAAAGAAAAGCTGAGAGGTTTCTTCCAGAAACTGACAGTAAATAAAAAGTCACGAAATCCACTCGACCTGCCTGGACTTGTAAGTTAATTTTTTTTCCTCTTGAAAAAAATGCTAAAACATTGGAAAAAAATGCTAAAACATTGGAAAAAAATGCTAAAACATTGGAAAAAAATGCTAAAACATAATATGTACGTGACCACTCGACTCAAAACAGTATTATGTCGAGGTGAACGATGTTTTTAAAACTGCAGAGATTGGGTAGCTGGGTCTGTTAGATCTGGCGGAAAGTGCTTTGTGATAGACTAGCGTCCTATCGAAAGGCGAGCAAGCAAATATAATTTCACGTTTCACCCTATAGAAACTGGGATGAACTCCAGTTCCATAGGCTTTGAATGACATTTTGGGACCGTTTGAGGTGATGGATCGAAAACACTTATTTTAACTCTTTCAGCGCTGAGGCCATATTCGCATTTCCGTCACAAAATGGCTGACAGACACCTGATTGAGGCAGTATGAGAATGACAAGCTAAGACAAAGCGACATTCGAATTCGGCGCAAAATCTCAATTAAAATAACAACTAGTCAAGTTGAAAAAGTATGAAATTTGAGAAAAGTTGCTGGATACCTTTCCCATACATCTGACCATAACTTCATGAAAAATCACCCGATTTTCTTCAAATAAAGATCAAAATGCTCTGGGGAGCATATTCTTTCAGAGAATGAAAAAAAAATGCAAATCCAAAATTTTCACCTTCCTACTGATGATCTGTATCTGTATGGTTGGCGCTGAAGAAACCAATCGTCTGGTTGTATTTCATCGGCGTCCTCATTGGGCGCGGGCCTATGTCAGTCGCACCTTGAAATCGTTTAGGTGTGGTGCCATGATGACCAGTTCATCCAGCCCATTCCACTCCGAGATAGTTCTGATGAAGAAATAATGTCATGCACTGACACAAGTATTCAAACTTTAGTACTCATATCTCCTTTTCCATTTCAGAAGAACACGGGTGCAAAGGCTAGAAGAGGAAGTGAGCCCACAACTTCCACGAAAGTCTACACAAAGGCCAGAAACCGCCATACAGGTAAGGAGAGAAATCATGATAAAAAGACAATATTATACTGCGCATGCTCATTTGATTTTACTACGTTCAATACACTCCATAATGCTAAATTAATATTATATTAAATGTCGCTATTAATGATTAATTCTATATGTATATATTTCTATGCATTTACATATAGTTCAAACTAGGGGTCATAAGAACAACATAATTCTTTTTTTTTTTTGAATGAATAAAGTATATTATTATTATCGTCGTCATCATCATCATCATCATCATCATCATCATCATCATCATCATCATCATCATCATCATCATCATTATTATTATTATTATTATTATTATTATTATTATTATTATTATTATTATTATTATTGTTATTATTATTATTATCATTATTATTATTATTATTATTATTATTATTATTATTATTATTATTATTATTATTATTATTATTATTATTAACTGCCGTACCCTGGAGAACTCTGTATTTTAAAAATTGGCCTGAAACCTCGTCCTTCAATATTGAACGACTTTTAATGACCGACATCTTGGCAAAAACTGTGGAAGAACAGAAGATCCAAGATAGACAACTGTATACTATCACTTGCATATTATATCAAAAGAGAGAGAGAGAGTGAATGAGAGAGAGAGAGAGAGAGAGAGAGAGAGAGAGAGAGAGAGAGAGAGAGAGAGAGAGAGAATACGTAGGAGTGAAATATCTGTTCAATGTTACTGTTATCATTTAACGTTATAACAAGTGTTAACTAAATGACAAATTGCCATATTTTGGACAATAAAGATCTATTATTATTATTATTATTATTATTATTATTATTATTATTATTATTATTTTATTATTATTATTATTATTATTATTATTAATTATTATTATTATTATTATTATTATTATTATTATTATTATTATTATTATTATTTTATTATTTATTATTATTATTATTATTATTATTATTATTATTATTATTATTATTATTATTATTATTATTATTATTATTATTATTATTATTATTATTATTATTATTATTATTATATTATTATTATTATTATTATTATTATTATTATTATTATTATTATTAAATCTAATAGCATTTTAAATGAATCAAACTATTATATCAGATTCAGGTAAGAGCCACAGTTTCGATGAAGAAAGAGACAGTGGAAGTTATAGTGATGAAGAGAAAAATGAAAACGTGAGGGTTTTCAAAGAGAGAAGCAAACCAATGGTAAGTCAGTAAGGTCGCGGGTTCGAGCCTCCATCGCCGCCGCCGCCGCGAAATTTTTATTCTCTATTGTCTCTATTTTGTGTGTGTTGAACACGTGACCTCAAGAAATCAGGGAGAGAAGGCTCTAATAAGACTAAGGTTAGAAGCGATCTTTTTGGGATCGTGGATAGCTCATACGGTAGAGTCACGATCTCCCCGGTCAGGTGGAGTTGTCGTACCAGTAAGGTCGCGGGTTCGGGCCCCCATCACCGCCGCGGTCACTCTATTGTCTTCAGGCACTTTCCTACTCACTTGATTTCTTGTTGTTTTAAGTCAGACTATCCTTTGACCATTTTTGACACGTTAAGCTCATACTATTCTATTCGGAAGGTTATTTTCGTTTTAGAAGGTCAAAGGTCAACTAGACCAACATACTTTGAGCCATTTATGGTAGCTATTATATAGGAGGAACAAAGTTGACGTCACTCAGCTCTTTATTATTGTTTTTAGATAGCCAATTTTATCATTCGTACTCACTAAATTCTATCGATGTCTATAGATAGAATGCGCTTGGCCAAGGAGTTCACAACATTGCCATCCGGAAGTATAAAGGACCAACACACAAACTCTGTGTAACCATGAACGTTTATAGTCAGGTTAATACAGTTTAGTGAGAACAACTCACAAACGCGGATGGCAAAAACAATAACAAAGGCCTGAGTGACGTCATCTGCATACTATCTATAAAAACGCTCAAGGTTACACATAGTTTCGTGTGTTGGTACGTTATATCCGGCTGGGGGATGATGTGAGTATTTTACCAAAACGCATAGCATCATCAGCATGCTCTCTGCAAGAACCAGGAAAAATAAAACCCCGAACAATCTCAGTCCAGAACAAAGACAGAGAGAGGCATGGAAAGGGAAAACATTTATGTATCATCATCATCACCATTGCCTTTTTCACCCTGGATCAGGGTATAGGCCACAGACAAACAGTTTCCATCCTTCTCTATCCCGAGCTAACTTTTTTTTATCTCATTCCAGGTCTTACCACTTCTCTATATATCAGCTTCTTTAATTCTTCTCCATGTTCCTCGTGGCCTTCCCCTTGATCTTCTGCCCTGGGGGTTCCAGTCCAATACTTTCTTTGTTATAGTGGAGTCGTTCTTTCTAAGCTTGTGTCCAATCCGCCTCCATCGTCTTCTTCCTATTTCCTCTCCCATTGGTTTCTGCTGTGTTCTTTTCCATACTTCTTCATTTATGTATGGGGGATAGAAAACACAGTGAGCGACCTCTTGTCAACCGTGAGAGCAGAGGATCCCACCCAGTGAGATGATGGGTCAATGGCATGACGTAACTATAGTACTCTAGTCGGCCATGGTCATTGGACATGATCTATATTAACTTTCCATGTGCTCGAGGTCATTAGTCACATTGCAAAATGTGCTCAAAGTGACCTAGTATTTTGAACTATCTAACATCACGATTGGTCATTGTGTTCAGCTTGACACATGGGTATGTTTACAACTTTCATAAACAAAGCAGCGTGTTTACATTTGTTCAAAAATGTCCAATCGTTGGACAGCAACAAATCACGTGATTGATGACTCGGTTGGACGAAAACATGAATATAGATAGTATGCGCTTGGCTAAGCTCATAACATTGTCATCCGGAAGTATAACGGACCAACACACAAAACTGTGTGTATCCATGAACATTTACAGTCGGGTTAATACATTTCAGTGAGCATTACTCATAAACGCGGATGGCAAAACACAATAACAAAGACGTGATTGACGTCATCTTCGAACTATCTATAGATCCCTCCCATTTTTTGTCAGTCATTTTATCATGGTCCAAGGTGCTTGATGTTTAAATTCAACTTGCAGACCCGCCAAGTACTACCAAAAACTCATAGAAATACGATTTTTTGGCTCCAGCTACAGAGCTGCATATGTCTCTGTGACTCCATAAATCATGTTGAGAAGAAAAGTCTAGCTTCATAGAATCTATATTCAGGACTTTGGAGTATTTTTGGACCATACCGAGAGCAAATTATTTATTTCTAAAGCTATTTAAAGTGAATTTTTCTCCTTTTTTTTTTTCTCCTTCGATGATGAGAGAGACGCATGCGCAAAACCTCGCTTCCGCGAGGACGAGAGACCATGCATACAACCAACATGACGTTCTCTCTCTAATAACTTTTCCGCCGGTGACGTCACAGACTATGGGTGACGTCCAATCAAGGGATGCTACTCTTCCGCTAATCTCATTCTCAACACGTAATAAAGATTGTTTAAATACTCATCTTTTCCGGGAATTTTTATCCTAGGCAATTTCTTATTGATGAGTAAATTATACGTTTTATTTTTTGATTCCATTTTGTTGAATGTCAATTTCACTTTGTAAAAGGTGCATAGTTAGTGTGTGCGACTGATTGGCTCGGTACGAGTGTGTTTATGGTTTGATAAGTATATTGTAAAGTGCTTTGAGGCTTCGGCGTTTAGCGCTATAAGAACACTTTATTATTATTATTATTATTATTATTATTATTATTATTATTATTATTATTATTACTATTATTATTATTATTATTATTATTATTATTATTTGTTTTTTACATACAAACTCTTCTCTTTTCCAGGCTCGCCGAGTATCCAGAAGAATCGAATATGCCAGGAAAGAGAACTATGCGACAGACGCTCCCCAACTGCCTAATCAACAAACAGAAGACAAGCGGGCAACTTTCAAAAGCTTCATTTTGTGAAGATTCACCTAATTTGTTTACGATACTAAAGTGGTGCGAATGACGATAACAGCTGCAACGTCTGATTACAGAATTGTAATGGGCTCATAATTGAAATGGAAATACTATACACCCAATGCAAAATGTTGTCCATTACAACAAAATCAAATAAAGCCCATTTTTGTGGTTGTTCGTCAGACTTGTATATATGTGGACTTTTAACTCTTTCAGCGCCATTGGCCGCATTGTGCGACCAGAGCAGAATTTGTTCTACTGGCCAATTATGACCACACAAAGCGGCCAATCTTGAAAGGCAAAAATAATAATGTAATTCAATCGTTTCTACAAAAGTACTATCAATTGAACCAATGGTATCATTTCTTTCATAAGAACATTCAATTGGCCCAAGGGGTATTTCAATAGAGATTTTAGATTTTGCGCCGAATTCGAATTTCGCTTTGTCTTAGCTTGTCATTCTCATGCTGCCTCAATCAGGTGTCTGTCAGCCATTTTGTGACGGAAATGCGAATATGGCCTCAGCGCTGAAAGAGTTAATACCGCCAAATGGAACATGACTATATTCCTGTTTTAAACCAGACAATGTAATAATAAAATACAGCCCAATGAGATTTTATTTGTACGGTAACCTATGTCTTATCAGTGTTTATAGAAGTAACGAAATTGACATCACTCGGCTTTTTGTTATTGTTTCCAGGCAACCATTTTGGTTTGGTTATAAGTTTTTGTTTGTCTGTTGCTTTAGGTCTCTTCCAACACAATTGAGGTTATATGAGAGACCGCTGAAACAAAAAAAACAAGCAATCTAACAAAAATAGTACAAATGTAAATCAAAATCTTAACCTAAAGATATCATAAGCTAAATTATAAATAACCAAGAACAAACAGGCAGAAGATTTACAGAAAAAAAATATCCTCTGTCAAAAATACAATCACAAACCAAAGAAGCAGGATAGGCTAGTAAAGAGAAGAAGAAACGACATCACTATCGGATCGTACACCCATGCGAACATCATAGGTATATGATTCAAGGGTGATGCTCCCATCCAACCACCCGCTTATAAGTTTTCACTAAACTACATCAATCAAACTATAAACGTTCAAGGTTACACATAGTTTTGTTTGTTGGTCCGTTATATCCGGTTGACAGATGTTGGATTTATTTTAATTTTACCTAAACGCATAACTTCAATCAAAAGACAAGTACCAGAGTGATTTTGCCTGACTAAATATTTTTTTTAAACCCAGATTAACTTCATTGTGTTCTATGTCAAATTAAACTTTATTCAAATATTTCTAACATCTTATTAATTCCATTTTATAAGCAATATTACAATGTGTACATACATAAAAATACAGTTTAAAACAATTAAATATTCATTAACCGTGATTATTACCAAAGACATATCAGCAATTGTGGAGTCGTCTGTTGAGAAGAATCATATACATAACAAATTCTGAATCAGGACCAAAAAAAAAAAAAAAAAGAAAAAAAAAGAAAGAAAACACACTGTCGAACACACTTATACCAAACACGCTTGCAAGAAATTGATAGAAATAATGAATGCATGTTAATGATCCATCTCTTCTATTATTATTATTATTATTATTATTATTATTATTATTATTATTATTATTATTATTATTATTATTATTATTATTATTATTTAGATGAAAAAAAAAGAAAAAAAGAACAACTAACTAGTTTTGATAAATAATAAATTACCATTATTGTTTAATGGCAGTTGTTCTTTGAATCGATCCTCTACTACAAATTCATTGTAATTAAAATAATAATAAATAAATATGAACATGTATATAGCCCATTCCCATGGACTAACTAACTAAGCTCAATACGCTTCACAAAGTTTTATTTATTCCTCCAGCGGGCTGTATGGAACCATATTTCCATTTCATACAGCACCAGTCGTCTGTTTGACGTCCTTTCTTTAATAAACATCCTAAAATATACTGCCACTGCCTGTAGTGAAATACTCATTCACACCAGAGTCGAGAGGGTAAAACATGTAAAATGCCTTACCCAAGGACACAATATCTAGACCAGAATTGTCCGCGAACACTATCACCCATCCAGTCAATGAACATCCTAAATATAGCTTGACGTTTATGACAAAGACGAGAAACTGTAAAGTAGAGCTACCAAGCCACTCAATGCTGATACAGTAAAAAAATCATAATTACTTTTTTTTTCACGATTTGTTGTAGTTATTTATGTATATTAGTTTACTAATTCTTTGATGATTAAATGAAATATTATATATTGATGATTAAAATATAAGAGGTGCTGGAACATCTCAAAATGAGCCTTTTCACCCTTCATTTGCATATGCATTTTCTTGTAATTTTACATTGATATTATTGGAACATTTGCATATTTTCTCAAACCTGTTGCAATTTATTTATTTATTAATTTTTTTTTTTTTGGTTAAGAGACGGATTTTTAAAATATTTTTTTTTTGGCGGGTTGGCAAGGTAAACAACTGGAGAGAAAAAACTGCCACAAAACGACATTTATTTTTTTCTAACTGTTCTAAACCAAAGAGATAAAGTTTGCCTTAGAAGTAGAGTTACCCCACTTGATAGAACTACTATATTTCTATACTAGACCAACAAATGTTACCAAATGAATTTTTTTTTTTTAAAGCCCAAAAATGGCGCTGATATAACCTTAATGTGTTGCAAGCGCCGTAAAACCCTTAAAAACAAAAAGCCTAAAAAAGCCCTTTTATAGAGCCCAATATCCACTAAATGTGCTCAAATCAAGGTGTCCCAAGACAACAGCAACACCTACCATGTGGGATCATACATCACGCTGGTTAGGGAATACACGGGAATTTTTTTTTAATTAATTAATTTATTTATTTATTTTTATTTTTTTTTAATAGAATCCGCTGTAACCAGTCAGGTAGTCATTTGACACCTGAGTACAGTGAGAGAATTTGTGTAAAGAACTTTTTTTTCCAAGGACTCAACTTTGCACTGCCAAGAGCAGGAGGACTCAAACCCGTGACCTACAGGTCTGAAGGCAATAAGTGTCATACGACATACAAGACAACCACGAAACTTGTACAATGAGTTACTTGTAAAGTATCTTAAATCAGTGTTTATAAAAAAAAAAACAGACAAGTACCAAATCCATTTTTCCTGATTATATTATGACATCAAGAAAACGCCAGATTCTGGGTGGGGATCCTGACCTCTCATAGCGGGCAGGGAGGTACACACTATGTCTTCTATCCCCTTATATCTGTTCTCCGACATGCTTTCTGTCTTTGTCTTGGAATTGGGATTACTTGGTTTTTTTTCTTGGCTTTGGTCGGAGTCCTGGCTGGGAGGGAAACAGTTAAATGTATAGTTATTGTTTTGGGAGATGATATTTTTTTCCTTGTAAATCATCTCTCTGTTATGTATTAGTATATTTGTTATTTTTAAATGTATGATGTATGCATCTGAGTGTATTCCTCTTTGTTGGATTTTGTGCTTGTGTCCGGATGAGACTTATAGGTGATCTCAAACTAAGTACATTGGTGGTATGCTCTTGGAATCTACATCTGATCCCTATTTGTTCCCAGTTCCCCTATGTCTTACTTTCTCTTGGATGCTTCAATTGTAATTCTAGAACTTTTTACTATCCCATTTACTTCCTTTTTACTGGCGCTGATATAACCTAAATGTGTTGCAAGCGCCGTAAAACCCTTAAAAACAAAAAACAAACAAAACGCCAGATTGACTTTAATGTACCAAACTAAACTTTATTTACAATTTCCCACCATCTTATTCATTCCATGTTATTCAGCAATACAATATTATTATTATGTACACATAACGTATCAATACAATGCAAAATAATGAACGTTCAAAAATCCTGCTTACTAATTCGATTCAATAGTCTGATGTCACGTTGCCCAGCAACAGCGGCCATATTGGTTCTAAACAAAGAAAATCATACTTTTTATTCTTCATGCTGGCTAGAAATTTTCATTCCCTATTCATATGCCTTGTGATCAGAATGTGTAAAAGTCAAAATGTGATCAAATTTGTGGGTTTTTTTCCTCTGGAAACGCTTTTATGCTCGCCGGAGAAATATTTCATTCGGGCGTCCGCCATTGTTCCGATAGTTTAGAGCCAGTGTTACTAAGTTACCATGCGTCATTAGGAAGGAAGTGACGTTACGACTATTGAAGAGTATTACTACCAATTACCAACCAGCGATCAAAGAATTGTCTATTTTCTTTACAAATCTTTTCAAGTTGGATATTCAGTTGAAAAAAATATGGGTATAATATTTATTCTAAAATCAACTGATATTCAAATTGAATACCTAATTTTTATGTAGTCTTAGGTTTGATTTACTCGACTCTATGGCTCAATGCAAGACCCCGAGAAACGACATTATAATACAATGATAAAATCAAACGTAAATTTGACGGGGGAAAAAATTGAAATAGCAATTGTGTTGGAAAGAAATACAATAAATGTTTTTATCAGACTAAATATTCAAACTAGGAGTGAAAAAAAAATATAAATGATGAGTGATATTTTCATTACAGTAACTCATTTTTCGAGATCATGTGACTTTTCAGGGTCATACTGAGGCCACTACTGGGTGGGGATCCTGACCTCTCATAGTGGGCAGGGAGGTACATGCTGTGTCTTCTATCCCCCCATACCTGTTTTCCAATTGTTTCAGGTCATTGTCTTGGAATGAGATTACTTAGTTTTGTCCTGACCCTGACAGAGTTCCTTGGCTGGGAGGGAAACAGTCGAATGTATAGTTATAGTTTGGGAGGTGATATTTTTTTTCCTTGCAAATCATTTCTCTGTTATGTGGTTATTTTTTATTTTTAACATATGATTTGTAAACATTTGATTGTGCTCCTCTTAGCGGGGACCTGTGCTTGTGTCAGGATGAGACTTTTAGGGTGATCTCAAACTAAGTACTTTGACAGTGTGCTTTTGGAATCTACATGTTTCCTATTTGAACCAAATTCCATTTGTCTTTCCTTTTCTTGGGTACTTTAATTGTCATTCTAGAACTTTTTACTATTTTATTTTCTTTTTTTTTTTTAAACTGGCGCTGATATGACCTTAAAAACAAAAACAAAACTGAGGCCACTGGGTTGCAAGGTAATGACTGATGCATAGAACCATTGAATTAATTACATTGTTGAACCATTTGTTGTAGATAGGTTTGTTTAGTATATATATATATATATATATATAAATATATATATATATATATATATATATATATATATATATATATATATATATATTGTAATTCTTCCAAATAATGTATAATACATAATAAGAGATGCTGGAACATCTTAAATAAAATTTGGCCTCTAAATGAGTCTTGTTATCGTTATGAATACATTACCTATTAATTTGACTTTGACATTTTTTTCTAAATAATGAATCATCCATTATGCACTCTTCGTTGCATACAATCGTATCCGTATTTATTTCTGTTGATTGTACAAAACCTACTTAAATACATCATGTAAATAATTGCAAAACACTTAAAATCATATGTACAATATTAATGTAAGAAATAATATGTGAACATATGAAAATTGATGTTGTTAATGATAATATTACTATTACAACAGCATAATCAATTTTGTGTATGTAAATCTAATAAAGTTGTTGTGTAAACGATCACTTTAGTTTGTTTCCTCTGCTTTAATGTATTGTTTTTTTTGTTTTGCTTTTAGTGGTTTTAAGGTGGTAGTGAAGAGACCCTTTTAGGTCGCTTCAAAAAAAAAAAAAATGATGATTGAGGGAGAATCGTAGATCTGAAGTCAAAAGCACAAAAGAAAAAGTCAGACAAAGGGAGCATCATGACTCAACGATTCTGTCTTTGCTTTGTACCCGAAAGGTACCGAGTTCTATCACCCGCCGCTGCGCTGTGTGGCCTTGAGCAAGTCACTCCGCCCTTGCTCAATTTGCGGTGCTGCACTGCTGTTGACATCTGGGTTATTCCAGTCTTCCCTTGGAATAGACTCTAGAGACAAATGGTTCAAATAGGGTTCAGATGTAGATTCCAAGTGCACACTATCCAGTGTGACAAAGTGAAAAACCTTGGCACATTCTTAGACTCTGGACTGTCGATGGAGCATCAGGTTAATAATTTGGTTAGATCTCTCTTTTTCCAACTAAAAAAGATTGCTTCCATTAGACGGTTCATATCTGAGGATGTGACCAAGCACCTGGTTGTGTCCCTCGTACTATCGAAATTGGATTATTGTAATGCTCTGTTGTTTGGCGTTTCGCAATACAATCTGAAACGTCTTCAGATTGTCCAAAACAGCGCTGCCAGACTAGTATTTATGAAGCGTAGGTGCGCCTCTGCCAGACCTCTACTTCATGACCTGCATTGGCTGCCTGTTGAGAAAAGAATTAAATTCAAAGCTTGTGTTTTAGTGTATCGTTGTCTTGAAGGTACTGCCCCTTCCTACCTTTCAGAACTAATTGAAAGATATTCAAACCCCGCCCCTTACGTTCGGCCAGTGATTCCACAAAACTAGTTGTCCCTCGAATTCGGAAAAATGCTGGAATGAGATCCTTTTCTCATTTCGGACCCTCTATTTGGAACGCCTTACCGCAGAGCATTCGTGAAAAAGAATCTTTGTCTATTTTTAAACGTTTGCTTAAAACATATTTGTTTCGATTTTAGTAGATGGTATGAGAAGCAAGATAGGTTTGGTTTGTGTTGTGTGTTGTGTTGTGTGTGTGTATGTGTGTGTGTGTGTGTGTGTGCTTGTGTGTGTGAATGAGTATGTTTCAGCCAAAGTAATTTGTAATTTAAGCGCTTAGAGTCTGGTGTCTCGGAGTTATAGTGCTATATAAGTTTTCAGCATTATTATTATTATTATTATTACTTAGTTTGAAATCACTTAAAAGTCTCAGCCAGAGACCAGCACAAGATTCCATTAAGAGGAATACACTCAAATGTTTACAAATCAAATGATTTAAAAAAAAAAAATAATAAGAGAGACATGATTTACAATGAAAAAAATATCTCCCAAAATTATAACTATACATTCGACTGTGTCCCTCCTAGCCAAGGACTCCGGTTAGGGTCAGGACAAAACTAAGTAATCTCATTCCAAAACACAACACAGACAGAAAGCAATTGGAAAACGGGTATAGGGGTATAGAAGACACAGCAAGTACCTCCCTACCCACAATGGGAGGTCAGGAACCCCACCCAGGAAGACACAGCAAGTACCTCCCTACCCACTATGCCATGCTGCCCAAGTTTAAGTAGCTGTTAAGGTAATAAAGTCTGGTGTGAATTGATTAAGATTGGTGATGAGATGGATGGCTGCCTGTGGAGAGAAGAGTTAAACACAATTAACTCTCTCAGCGCCATTGGCCGCACTTTGCGGCCAGAGCAGAATCTGTTCTACTGGCCAATGGCTGCACAGAGTGGCCGGTCTTGAAAGGCAAAAGAAATAATGTAATCCAATCCTACTTTCTACAAAAGTACTATAAATTGAACCAATGGTATCATTCATTTCTTTCATCAAAACATTCAGTTCATAAAACAGAAATAATTTACAGGGGAAAAATATCATCTCACAAAACTAATATCTACTATACACTTGACTGTTTCCCTCCAAACCCAGACTCCAACCAGGACAAATCAAAGATATCTCAATCCAAGACAAGGACAGAAAGCAAACCCAGAAAACAGATATAGGGGGCTATGTTTATGTTTTATGGTTTTAAGGGTTTTACAGCGCTTGCAACACATTTAGGTTATATCAGCGCCGGTAAAAAGGAAGAAAATGGGACAGTAGAAAGTTCTAGAATTACAATTAAAGCAGCCAAGAGAAAGTAAGACAAGGGGGAACTGGGAACAAATAGGGATCAGATGTAGATTCCAAGAGCACACTATCAAAGTACTTAGTTTGAGATCACCTAAAAGTCTCATCCGGCCATATGCACAAAATCCAACAAAGAGGAACACACTCAAATGCTTACATTATACATTAAAAATAACAAATATAATAATACATAACAGAGAGATGATTTACAAGGAAAAAAATATCATCTCCCAAAACAATAACTATGCATTTGACTGTTTCCCTCCCAGCCAGGACTCCGACCAGGGCCAGGAAAAAAACAAGTAATCTCATTCCAAGACAAAGACAGAAAGCATGTTGGAAAACAGATATAAGGGGATAGAAGACACAGTATGTACCCCCCTGCCCACTATGGGAGGTCAGATAGGGGGATAGAAGACACAGCCAGTGACCTCCTGACCTCTATGGGAGGTCAAACAAAAACCCACTGTTATCATATTTATACAATTTTGAAAAAGCCTTTAATAAGTATATACAACAAACGTACTTCAGATCTACAATAATTTGTGACCCCTCGCCTCAAAACGGTATTATGTCGGGATGATGAAGATTCTGAAAATTGAATTTATAGCCAGGAATATCGGAGTTGCGTTGAGATTTATACTTTATTGTGGAGCATGAATATGTTGTATTTTATTGTGCTAATTAGCGATCATTCAAATTTTTGACCAGTTTAACTTTAATTCGACTTAAGAACATCCTAATCATCCCGACATAATACGGTTTTGAGGCGAGGGGTCATGTTTCTCCGACAAATAAAAACAAACATTTTAAAATCATCACAGATAAGAATCATACATATTCTTCATGTTGGAATTCATCAAATTTGAGCTTTCCTCCACGCCATCTCCCTCCTCTGACTTGGTTCACAATTACGCCATTTTAACAATTCGATAACTCTTGTTTCATGACTGATCATAAGGTAAGTAAATGTTTCATTCCTATTTCAAGACAGAGGGGAAGAGAGAGAGAGAGAGAGAGAGAGAGAGAGAGAGAGAGAAGAGAGAGAGAGAGAGAGAGAGCGAGAGAGAGAGAGCGAGAGAGGAGAGAGAGAGAGTGAGAGGAGAGAGAGAGAGCGAGAGAGAGAGAAGAGAGAGAGAGAGAGTGAGAGAGAGAGAGAGAGAGAAGAGAGAGAGAGAGTGAGAGAGAGAGAGAGTGAGAGAGAGAGAGAGAGTGAGAGAGAGAGAGAGAGTGAGAGAGAGAGAGAGAGAGAATAAGTAGGAGTGAAATATCTGTTCAATGTTGTAGTTATCATATCACGTTATAACAAGTGTAACTAAATGACAAATTGCCATATTTATGGACAATAAAGATCTATTATTATTATTATTATTATTATTATTATTATTATTATTATTATTATTATTATTATTATTATTATTATTATTATTATTATTATCTGTCATACTTTGGACAACCACAAAGCCTTGATGAACTATATAGCCTTGTAAATAAAAGTTTTATATTCTGTAAACCAAATGAATAACAAGTCATAAGTCAGATAATTGAACTTCAAGTTTTTGAGATCAGGACATAAACCCAGTTATACAATAATTGAACAATGCATTAAATTTTAAAAAATTAACTTAAAAATCATGCCTTTTGCGCCACGATATCATAAGATATCGTCGCCCAGGCATTCCACGAAGGAATATAGATAACTCATCAAACAAGATGTCTGATATCAACAGGAATCACCCATGTTGTCCAAGTGAGCAAATTGGGGGTTAATAATCTTGCTCAAGGAAAAAAAACGAAAGTGCCTGAAGCGGGGCTCGAACCCGGGTCATCTGGATCACAGTGCAATACCTTAACCACTCGGCCACGTCGCCCCCCTTCGCATTCAAATATGATTGATGAAAAAAAAAAAAAAAAAAACAACTTGAGAATTAATATATAACTATAACACAATATCCACTAAGCATGCTCAAGACACTTTACAGATACAAGGGGCCTTTAGCCCATATCAATACCTAACATGCAGGACAAGACATTATGCCTGTAGAAGCGGAGCTATTACAATTTTTTTTTTTCCGACAGAGACAATACTGTTAAAGAGCATGTATTATTTTATACCTGAATACTGTGAGAAAAATGTGAGTTACGAGAGGTTTTTCCAGGGACTCAACTGTCCAAAGGAGAGTGGCATACCACAAGACCACATAGCCACGTGCGGCTATGTGGTCTTGTGGTATGACACTCGCTTTCAGATCAAAAGGTCCTGGGTTCGAGCCTTGCTCGACACATAGTTGAGTCCTTGGAAAAGGCTCTTTACTCACATTCTCTCACCATACTCAGGTGTAAAATGAGTACCTGGCCGTTAACAGCGTTGTCTTTGTCCGAAAAATTGTAATATCGCCTTACAGGCGGCATGTCCCGTCCTACATGTTAAATGTTGCTGTTGACCAGGGACCCCTTGTAAAGCGCTTTGAGCACGTTTAGTGGATATTGCGCTATATATAAAAAGCTCGAGCTCACAATGATATTAATTGGATAAATTTTTTTTAAAAATAAATGAATAAATTCCGTGATATTTCAAAAGATGGGAAAAAATAATTTCAGAAGACCGTAAAGCATCGACAAAATGACAAAAATCACTTTAACTCACTCAACCCTAACACCGACTATATCCGTAGTTTACACAGGTTACTTTTACCCTTTTATCTTTTATTACATTTTCTAATACAAATTATAGGCGTAGTATCAAAGTCAATGTTTTTAGTTTTTAAATGTTAATGGGGTAGTTGAATAAAACAATCTATGTACATGCTCATTTTTAATACATTTTTTACCGATTTTGAAAAGTAGAAGAAATCTCTAGGATTGAGTGAGTTAATCAAACAAAATTCCCCCCCCCCCCCCCCCTTTTTTTCCCTATTAACTGGACTATATTAAGGATGATTAGGCTCATAATATTTCAAAAATCTTCTCAGTACACTTTCTCTCAGTTTCTTTTAAATTTCTATGCCAGATTATGTTAAGCACATGTTTCATGTTGTTACAGCTTTTAATCTTTAAATAATCAGTGATCTTTAAATAAAATAGTCAAATGCATTAAATAATAAATGAAGTCAAAGCGGTTTTTGGAAGACTTTTTTTTAAACGAAGGATACCCCACTTGTCATTAAAACGAACCAAATTTGTTTGTTTGTTTTTAAGGGTTTTACGGCACTTGCAACACATTTAGGTTATATCAGCGCCAGTAAAAAGGAAGAAAATGGGATAGTAAAAAGTTCTAGAATTACAATTAGAGCACCCAAGAAAAAGTAAGACAAAGGGGAACTGAGAACAAATAGGGATCAGATGTAGATTCCAAGAGCATACCACCAATGTACTTAGTTTGAAATCACCTACAAGTCTCATCCAGACACAAGCACAAAATCCAACAAAGAGGAACACACTCAAATGCTTACATTATACATTCAAAATAAAAATAATAATACATAACAGAGAGATGATTTACAAGGAAAAAAATATCATCTCCCAAAACAATAACTATGCATTTGACTGTTTCCCTCCCAGCTAGGACTCCAGCCAGAGCCAGGACAAAACCAAGAAATCTCATTCCGAGACAAAGACAGAAAGCATGTTGGAAAACAGATATAAGGGGATAGAAGACACAGTATGTACCTCCCTGCCCGCTATGGGAGGTCAGGATCCCCACCCAGACGAACCAAATAAACAAGATTTAAAAGCCTTTAGAATTTATAAAAATTACCGTTCACTTTGGAAACAAATCGACAGGGACAAAATTCATTTTATTTTTATAAATTCTATTCTTTCTGTCTGGAATACTAGTGCAATAATATGAATCCTGTTGTTTGTTTTTAAGGGTTTTACAGCGCTTCCAACACATTTAGGTTATATCAGCGCCAGTAAAAAGGAAGAAAATGGGATAGTAAAAAGTTCTAGAATTACAATTAAAGCACCCAAGAAAAAGTAAGACATAGGGGAACTAGGAACATAATATAGGGATCAGATGTAGATTCCAAGAGCATACCACCAATGTACTTAGTTTGAGATCACCTATAAGTCTCACCCGGAAACAAGCACAGGTCCCAACTAAGAGGAATACACTCAAATGTTTACCAATCATATAATATTATATGTAAACTAAACATAATACAATGTATAACAGAGAGATGATTTACAAGGAAAAAAATATCATCTCCCAAAACTATAACTATACATTCGAATGTTTCCCTCCCAGCCAAGGAACTCCGGCAAGGATCAGGACAAAACCAAGTAATCTCATTCCAAGACAATGTCAGGAAACAATTGGAAAACGGGTATGGGGGGAGGGGGGGGGGGGGGGGATAGAAGTCACAGTATGTACCCCACTGCCCAATATGGAAGGTCAGGAACCCCACCCAGAATCTGAATCTTAAAAAGAAGTGGAACAAGAACATGTAGAAAGCATGAGGATATCAAATTAAGAAACTAGGAACCAGGCACCGGTGTAAGCTAAAGATCTGAACAAGTGTGTATGAAAGGTGCCAAAGTAAGAAAGACAAATATAAGAGGTTCGATCCCCTGTCGAGGTAGACCGATTTTTTGGGATGGTTTTTTTCTTGTCATTTTCTTTCTTGCTTTGGCTGACACCTTTCATACACACTTGTTCATTGTTCAGATCTTTATCTTAGAATGAGGATTGTCTAAGACATGTTAAGAGACAATGTTTTGTTAAAGATCTGAACAAGTGTGTATGTTTAGTTTTTAAAGATCTTAACAAGTGTGTATGTTGTGTTTTTAAAGACAATAACAAGTGTGTATGTTTTGTTTTTAAAGATCTTAGCAAGTGTGTATGTTGAGTTTTTAAAGATCTTAACAAGTGTGTATGTTGTGTTTTTAAAGATCTTAACAAGTGTGTATGTTTTGTTTTTAAGGGTTTTACAGTGTTTGCAACACTTTTAGGTTATTTCAACACCTGTGCAAAGAAAGAAAATGGGATAGTCAAATAATTATAGATTTACAATTAAAAGCACCTCCAAAAAATGTAAGACAAAGGGGACTGGCTCAAAAAGAGAACAGATGTATATAACAAGAGCACACATCAGTTTACTTGAATTGAGATCACCTAAAAGTCTCATCCAGACACAAACACAGTATCCATCTAAAAGGAATTCAAAAAAGGAATGTTTACAACATATATTAAAAATAAATACTATAACAATATGCAACACAGAGATGATTAACAATCATCTCTTGAAACTTAAACTATACAATCAACTGTTTCCCTCTCAGCAAAAGACAAAGGCCATTGAGGACAAAAACTACAAGTTAATGTTGTTTTTGTTTTTAAGGGTTTTACGGCGCTTGCAACACATTAAGGTCATATCAGCGCCAGTAAAAAGGAAGGAAATGGGATAGTAAAAAGTTCTAGAATTACAATTAAAGCACAAAAGAAAAGGTATGACAAAGGGGAACTGGTTCAAATAGGGATCAGATGTAGATTCCAAGAGCACAATGTCAAAGTACTTAGTTTGAGATCACCTAAAAGTCTCATCCAGACACAAGCACAGGTCCCAACTAAGAGGAATACACTCAAATGTTTACCAATCATATAATATAATATGTAAACTAAACATAATACAATGCATAACAGAGAGATGATTTACAAGAAAAAAATATCACCTCCCAAAACTATAACTATACATTCGACTGTTTCCCTCCCAGCCAAGGAACTCCGGCAAGGATCAGGACAAAACTAAGTAATCTCATTCCAAGACAATGACAAGAAACAATTGGAAAACGGGTATGGGGGGGATAGAAGACACAGCATGTACCTCCCTGCCCACTATGGGCTATGGGAGGTCAGGATCCCCACCCAGAACTATCTACAAGACAAAGACAGAAAGCAACTTGGTAAAGGAAATATTTTTGGAGTGGTGATGGCTTTGATTGTAGAGCTACCCTCTCATGGCCAGGCGGAGTTGTCGTGCCAGTAAGGTTGTGGGTTCGAGCCCCCATCGCCGCGAAGTTTATATTCTCAATTGTCTTCTGGCACTTTTCCAATCACTTTATTTCTCGTTATTATCAACATAAGTGCCTGCTCCACTCACTTTTCTGAATTAACATTAACCCCCAATATCAGAGCTTGCTCAATGTCTCAATCATTTCTAAGTTATATGTTTGTGTTGAGAATGTGGCTATTAACCTTAACTCACTCAACCCTAACACTGACTATATCCGTAGAATACCCCATGCCTAAAATTTATTACATTTTTCTGAGACAAATTCCAGGCGAAGTATCAATACTTATGTTCTTAGATGTTACATGTTAATGGTAGTTGAATAAAACTATCTATGCACAGGCTCATTTTTAATACATGTTTGTCCAATATTGAAAAGTAGCAAAAATCTCTAGGATTGAATGAGTTAACAGCTGTCTAACAGACTTCACGGCATTTGTGTGTTGAACCCCTGACCTCAAAAAGTCGTGAGACTGGTTCAAGATAGACAAGTTGCTTGATACCACTTTTTTTTTTGAGTAGTGAATGGCTCTGATTTAAAGCTACCCTTTCAAGGTCAGACGATTGTAGAGCTACCCTTTCAAGGTCAGACGAAGTTGTCGTACAAGTATGGTCTTGGGTTTGAGCCCCCATTGTCGCAAAGTTTTTATTCACTATTTTATCTTCTGGCACTTATCTACACACTTCATTTTTCATTAAGGAAACATAGTGGGATAAAAGATACAGCAAAAGTGAGTTCTGCCCACCATGAGGGGTCAAAATTGCCGTACCGTTTAACAGACAATATCGCAATTTGATTCCACATATTTCTGATGTAACAGGGATCGGCTATAACAGGACTTTTGCTCTGGTCCCACCATCCCTGTTATATCAGGTTTCCACTGTAAAGCCATTTGGTAAAAATTCAATTCCTGAAAAGTTAGTTGGTGAAATAAGACAGACGATTAATTGTGAATAAATTACAACTTCAGAAGAATCACTCTTGGATATGCTTGTAATTGTAAACATTGTAAAACAGCTCTCAATGACAAATTCTTCTCCGTCTCCCGTCCAATAGCATCCTCCTGTCCTTGTAGATAGACAATTGTAAGTGACAATTTTCAGAAAAGAAAAAAAAAAGCTTTGACTGTGTGTATAGTAATGATGGATTTTACCTACGATCATTTGTACTAAAATTATGACTTATTTCAAAACCACTGGTTATTTCAGGTCGTTTTATAGAATACTAATACATAACGAATACAAAACATGAAATTTCATATTCATCAGTTTCTCTGGGTTTCGATTCAAACAAAAAATGATTCATAAAATGACAGTCCAAAGCAAAACTGAAACTATTTTAACCAAATCTGCAACTGTTTACATATCTATATTTGTATTCATCTAATAGTATATCTATATTTGTATTCATCTAATAGAATATCTATATTTGTATTAATCTAATAGTATATCTATATTTGTATTAATCTAATAGTATATCTATATTTGTATTAATCTAATAGTATATCTATATTTGTATTAATCTAAGAGTATATCTATATTTGTATTAATCTAATAGTATATCTATATTTGTATTAATCTAATAGTATATCTATATTTGTATTAATCTAATAGTATATCTATATTTGTATTCATCTAATAGTATATCTATATTTGTATTCATCTAATAGTATATCTATATTTGTATTCATCTAATAGTATATCTATATTTGTATTCATCTAATAGTATATCTATATTTGTATTCATCTAATAGTATATCTATATTTGTATTCATCTAATAGTATATCTATATTTGTATTCATCTAATAGTATATCTATATTTGTATTCATCTAATAGTATTTCTATATTTGTATTCATCTAATAGTATATCTATATTTGTATTCATCTAATAGTATATCTATATTTGTATTAATCTAATAGTATATCTATATTTGTATTAATCTAATAGTATATCTATATTTGTATTAATCTAATAGTTTTATTCAAAGACTAGCAGAACTAGGATTCCAAAGGGTTGAAAAAGTGAGGGCAAAATAGTTAGGACATCCTTATTCTAACAGGGCAATCCCTTTATGTAAATGATGCAACAGTTAATCATAAATTCCCATCCCCTCAGCTCAACAATAAAATCACTCGACTCCAATTTTATCAGATGAAAATAGGCTTATTGATATTGCTCACTTCTCATGAACATGAATATATCTTGTGCGCACATTTTGTTCTCTCTTTACATGCAATGAGTTTTATAAAGGGTTATGTTTATCTTTTTCTTTTTTCAATATTTATATATATATACATATCCTCTCCCAATATAGGGGAGTGAAAATAGTGTGGAATCCCTATGAAGCCAAACAACTGGACCAGGAAGTTTGGTTGACTTTATCCGTTATCCAAGGAACATACTAATTACTAATAGGTATTTAAAAAGAAAATTTGGGACCAGCAAGAGGTGCTCACTTTAACACTTTCAGCGCCATTGGCCACACTGTGCGGCCAGTCTTGAAAGGCAAAAATAATAATGTAATCCAATCCAAATTTCTACAAAAGTACTATCAATTGAACCAATGGTATCATTTCTTTCAGCTGAACATTCAATTGGCCCTAGGGGGGTGTTTTAATTGAGATTTTGCAACGATTTTGAATGTCGCTTTGTCTTAGCTTGTCATTCTCATGCTGCCTCAATCAGGTATCTGCCATTTTGTGACAGAAATGTGAATATAACAGCGTTCAAAGAATTAAGTAGATGTTGACTTTAAAAGTGTCCACTATATGCAGATTCCACTGTTATATGACAGAGCCTTCATATGAGAAAATTGGATGGCCCGAGGGTTGCAGTTGTATCGTTATGTGTAGAATAGGAAAGCCTCTCTGGATCAATTTATGAGTGGGCCATTCAAATAATGTCAAAGAAAAAAAAAACGTCGTAACAAAAGAGTGAAAATGGACAGGCTTCGTATGGGAACAAAACAGACAATAGACGTTTCGGGTACAAACCCTTTGTCAGCACAACACTACACAAATTAACGTGGAAAACAAATAATTTGATTTGTTTTCAACGTTAATTTGTGTATTGTTGTGCTGATGAAGGGTTTGTACCTGAAACGTCCATTGTCTGTTTTGTTCCCATACGAAGCCTGTCCATTTTCACTCTTTTGATAGTATTTTCACGATCACCGGCTTCAGGCAGCCCCTACCGTTTTCTACCAAAAAAAAAACGTAGGAGATGAAATGAAACAAATATTCCTAGATCCTTATTTATTGAGGTAGTCAAAGTCTGGTGCGATCTGTAAAAATATATGAAAGTTTATGAGCAATACTCCGATTTTCCTTTTTTTACTCTCTCTCTCTCTCAATATGTAAAGCCATTTGGTAAAACTTCAATTCCTGAAAAGTTAGGTGGTGAAATAAGACAGACGATTAATTGTGAATAAATTACAACTTCAGAAGAATCACTCTAGGATATGCTTGTAATTGTAAACATTGTAAAACAGCTCTCAATGACAAATTCTTCTCCGTCTCCCGTCCAATAGCATCCTCCTGTCCTTGTAGATAAATTTCCAGGCTCCGAATATAGGCTACCGACTCTTGAAGAATCATGATCTTGCTGACTTTGTGTTGCACACCTATGGTAGGAATTTCCTTGCTTAAGTCTGTGAATAAATCTCCCAGTCTTTGACGACGCATTCGCTCTGTATGTCTTCTCTGGCTTAATTTATCTTTTCTCTCCATATTATATCTTCTTCGGTGTAATCTATCTCTATTAAAAATCACAGGTTTAACAGAAGGAAGTCTGGTGTTTGAAAGAGTGCTGATCAGTGCGTGCTCTAAGCTGCTTTTGGCATAATTATGCATGTCTGCGGTATCATTTAATCTGTGGTGATAAGCATCGTATTGCATGTCAAGAGGGGCTTCATCAATGCCGTCATTAGCGATATCTATTGGGCTCGAAAATGTTTCTTTATTACGGTCAATAATATGGCCAAAGGGATTTTTCCTTGAAGCTGGCATCGGTAAACATGGATGCGAGGTTCTGGATGCCACACTGGAATTGATTCGGGGAGAATTTGCCACAGTTTCGATGTCAACGTCACTTTCTGAGTCTGAGGAAATAAGTGGTTGGAATGGTTATTTAATCGTATTGAAACAAGATACAGAATAACTTTACTTCAGTTTCATTTTTTAAAATTACACAATGACTGCGATACCTTAAGATTATATAAATAAACACGGAATAATGAAAATGTTGCTTCAGAAAAAATAATGATAAATATTGAATTGGAAGCTTCCATTTATTAGATGAAGACTTTTCAGGTTTCCCCTTTATCAACAAAATAGAATGAATGATAAACACTATAGACGAATGAGATAATGTGATAATGTGATAGTGGCATTGTTAAGGTGAATAAACAAAAACATGGATGGGGCAGGAAATAGTATAGGCTCCTTTGTAACACAGGAACGAAAATATCGCCTGAGCGGTAACTTAGTTCAAATGATGACCAGAGGTTGAACCGGGGTTACGCCTGCCAAATTACGGGGAATCCCCTAGTGAGTTCACATACGGTGATATGGGTGATACCCGATTTATATTCGCTTTCATATCTTTGTTATCGCACCACATTGAACTTAAACACAAATTTCTTTCCTCTATAATATTTATCAAGATTTCCTCTTTCCACTCATATGTATTTCATGCCAGTGCTGTATATAATGATCGTTTTTCTGTAATTTAAAATGCATTAATTTATCCATAAAAAATTGAATTCTTCAAACAGAAACATAAAACAACTTTTATTCTTCCACAAATAAAATCTATTATAATTGGACTATAACTATAAATTGCTAAAATTCCACCTGGGCGTCAACAAAATTGAATTCATTATGATTTTTCAAAATTCATTTAGTCATGGTGCACACTCAAGAAATTCATGATGAACATTTGAATGTTTGAATGCCCTGTATAGATGTGTCAAGCAAAAGCAGCTTTGATGCAAGTCAACTTCTTATCCAGATTGGATTCACTTTCACGCTTTTGTTCTTAACAACATTTGTAAGAGTCAAATAGTTTAGCTGTGATGAGAGACAATAGAGCTCTCATCAAACTCATTGATCACAAATAACCTGTTGTAGTGGTCGGGAATTTGATGGAGTGAATGACCTCTTGACCGCAGCGCAGGTAAAGGAATAAAAGATCGCCTGTTCAACACTGTGGTAAGGAAGCACTTCACAGTATTTTTGTCCGACTTATTCTGATGCGATTGAAGAGTATTCTTTTGCAAATTGCTTCTTTCAATACATCATCACTCGTTTTCTTTTCAATCCACGAGAAACGGATCATTCTTCGAAGGAACCACATTTCCATCGCTGACAATTTTCTTTGATGGTTTCAGCATTCATTGTCCAGGATTAGCATGCATACAGTAAGATGGCCTCGATGGAGCATCTGAGCAATCATGAAGTTAAAAGGCAGGTGATGATAGCATTGCATCAGTAACACATGAAGAAAAAAATGAACTGTACAAATTAATAAATTCAAATGAAGTTACCTCTTTCTTGTGTAGCAAGGTGGTTTTGTGAGAAAGGTAAGTGTGTCTGAAAATGAAATGAAAATAAATAATAAACAAATCTTTTCAAAATGAAACTTTCATAAAACAATTTTGACACTTGACTACATATACCAGATTAACAAAGAAAAACGAATACAACTTGGAAATATTATAAATAAAGTAAAAAAGTAAATAAAGTCGTAGTCCTTCAGGTCCATTAGTCCAATGGAGCAGCAGTTGATCCCGGTTTCTTTAGCATGAAATGGACAATAGCAATTACTGGCTACCATTTGGATAAGATGCTAGTCTATCGCAAATTACTTTCTGCTTGATCGAACAGAACCAGCTACACAATCACTGCGAGGAGAGCAGGGGTGGAGAGGGGGGGGGGGGGGTCAGAAAACAACAAGGATTTCACCCAGGATCGATCTTGGTTCCTTTGCATGTGAAGCAAGAGCTCTACCATCAGGACCCCCAAAGTAAATAAATATGAGCATAAATGTGACCCATTGCCTCAAAGCTGTATAATGTCTGGGTAAACTTGATGACATAAAAAAAAAAATTAATAAAATAGAATTCTAAAGTCAAAATGCTTGGAAATAAATAAATTATCTTTGTGTCACTTTATAATATAAATAAATAATAAAATAAATAAATTCCCTTTATTCATCCCTAAGGGGAAATTTTTCTTTAGGGTCTATTATAAGGGAAGACTGCAATAACCCAGGCATCAGCCACAGTGCAGCGCCGCAAAGTGAGCTAAGGCTAGGTGACTTGCTCAAGGCCACACAACACGGTGGGTAGTCGAACTCGGTACCTTTCGGGTACGAAGCAAAGACCATACCGCTGAGCCACGCTGTTTAATAACACATAAAAATTCAATCTAAGTCCCATTATTTTGGACTATAAATTCAATTTTCAGCATTAACCTAGTTAACTGCAGTACGGTGGATAGACACTTTTTGGTTGGGAAGGGGTACCTCACTTTTGGGGGTAAGGGGTACCTTACTTTTGGGGGGAAGGGGTACCTTTTACTTACCGACTTATCCAAACTAGAAACTGAGCTCTAGTCTTTTGATCTTGTGCCATTGGGTAAAAGTTAAGGTGGTTCTTGTAGCACAGTTTTAATTTATTTTTCTTCTTGTTTTGAAATCTACTATAATAAATTCAATGTTTGACATTAATTGTAATTATTATCAACATTTGGTGACCTAAAAACAAAGATTTTATTACATGACCCTTGTGTCACTTATTATTATTATTATTATTATTATTATTATTATTATTATTATTAATATTATTATTATTATTATTATTATTATTATTATAATTATTATTATCATTATTATTATTATCATTATTATAATTATTATCATCATCAGCATCATTAATATTATCGTCATTAATATTTTCATTATCATTATTAGTAGTATTTTCTATTCAAGAGCCAGCAGAATCACCTGAACAGATGAATCCAAATCAACGCGTACAGTAGAAGGTATTGGGTTCACTTGTGTCGGTATCGAAGTGAAAAAATGTTTTCCAAGCGCTTTCTTTGCCATCTGGAATAAAAATGCAATAATAATAATAATAATCATAAATGGCCTTTTTCATTTTTCTTACTCATCACATAATAATGGAGATAAAACATCTTAAATTATACATATGGACAGTTTAACTCACTCAACCCTAACACCGATTATATCCGGGATTATTTTTGCCCCATGCCTGTTTATTACATTTTTCTCAGGCAAATTATAGTCGCCGTAGTATCAAAGCTAATGTTCTTAATTTTTACATGTTAATGGCAGTTGAATAAAACGATATAATGTACTGCTCATTTTAAATAAAATGTTTCCAATTTTGAAAAGTAGCAACAATCTCTAGGATTGAGTGAGTTAAGGGTATGCCAGGCTATTCCATAATTTTTCAAAACTCAAAAAGTCTAGGCCAAGATTCATTGTAATAATTATCAACATTTGGTGATCTAAAAAAAAAAAAAAAACAAAGATTTTCTTACATGACCCTACATATCAAGTCCACCTCGATGGTACTTCCCAGAAGATAGATAAACACAACAGTTTTCTGAGGAAGCTGGTAGAATAACTTGGGATGCAGACCAGACGCTTCTATGGACTTCTGGCCAAGCACTATGCTTTTCCACAGTGGAGTACTGCACTCCAGTGTTTGTGGAAACAAGAACATTAATAAAGTAGATGCAAAACTTCACAAGAATACCCAAAGAATGGGATTCAGATAATGGCAGCTCTTCAGCCCCTAAAGTTCGTATGCAGGTAACCTATCTCCTATGCACAATGGTCAGTGCCTTAGTACGAGCTGAAACAAATCGATTTGGAAAAAGTCAAATCCCCATGGAGGCAGGGAAATAGTCTTCTAGAAACTGGGAGAGAAGTTGCCAGGCTTCTTTACCAGAAAGAGGAGACATTGGGAGGCTGCAAACAAACTATGGTACAGAACCTGTCTAACACTGGACACTTTGTCCCTTGTCTACACATGTTTAAATTTTTTAATTGAGCTTTTATATATTTACTAAACGTGCTCAAAGCGCTTTACAAAGGATCACCGGCCAACAGCAACAATTTATATGTAGGACGGGACATGACGCCTGTTAGGCAATATTATAATTTTTTCGGACAGAGACAATGCTGTTAATGACCAGGTACTAATTTTACACCTGAGTACGGTGAGAGAATGTGAGTAAAGAGCCTTTTCAAAGGACTCAACTATGCGCTGAGCGAGGCTCGAACCCAGGACCATCCGATCCAAAAGCAAGTGTCATACCACTAGACCACATAGCCGCACAAGATGTCTGGTCAAATGTTGCAATGCGATGCAGTTGCTGGGTCGATTTGCGACTGTTCACAAATTCAGTAACGATTTCTCTGCCCGGATAGACCATCATAATATTGTAGTGTGAGACCATTAAAAGTCGTTGCCATAAAATATCAGTATTTCATTAAACCCTACATTCTAAAATTAAAGAATGAATTTATTCAAAACAGCGTCCAAGTTACTTTATCAAAACCTTTTTTTTTAAATGTGAGTTAGCCCAATTGTCATTTTTTTAAAACTTAAAACTTGACCTTTTTTATTGCACAATATCCACCAAACGTGCTAAAAGTGCTTTATAGGGGTCCCTATCCAACAGCGAATGATGTAGAATGAGACATGATTTCTGTAATGTGTTATTACAATCTTTTCAGACAAAGACAATGCTGTTCCTAAGTACAGTGAGGGAATGTAAGTAAAGAGCCTTTTCCACGAACTCAACTATGCACCACTAAGAACAGGACTCAAGCCCTGGACCTTCCAATCCAAAGGCGTGTCGTGTCCATACCACAAGACCACGAAGCTGTACAGAAACTGATTGTAAATTCTACAAAGCAATAACAAAAACAACAATAAGAAAGACAGTCACAACCAGGGTTCAACATTACTCTGTGAATGCATTATAACAATTATTAGTTCTGCAAAAAATTAAACCTTCTAAACTCTTAATTCTAAAATTAATAATAGAATAAACACCCTTGTCCACACAAAAGCACAAGAAGACATTCATAAACCTCTGTGTATGGGAAGAAGTTATGAATGAAAGATATTGACAAACTTGCGACAAGCAATTAATATACAATCTTTATTTTCTTTGCCAATAACCTAAATTCCAAGGGTAATACAAACGCCTATCATCAGTTGATGTAAGATTTAGACCATGGGTGCCAGCAGGAAGAAGTGCTGAAACCTGAAACTAAAATCTCGACACTTTGCCAAACCTGAAAATGTTCCTACTGAAAATGCGGCATAAACTTTACTCTTATTTCAGAATCCAAAGAATCGAAATGAAAGGTAAACAGCAAGCTCGCTTGAGCAAAGCAATGGCAGAAAACTAATTAGTGCCGGAATTAATTAGGCTACTTACCATTGTTCCTTATAATTAGGTACCCAATCAGTGAAGAAACTAGAAACGGTCAACCAGTTTGTTTACAATGTGAGGCAATCGAGATGTACTGTAGCAATCCCTAACTTTCGATTTGAAGGTGTCTACATTACGCACTTCCGTCTTTCGCATTTTACTTTTTTTACAAACTTTTACTTCCCTCCAGGTAAATGTGGTCAATTTTGGCTTAGACGAAACAGTGAAATTTATCGCTCAGCTGCTCAGTTAAAATTGGCTACTATTGGGATCACGACAGGTTTGGAAAGTGAAAAAATAATTTCACGAAGGCTGTGTGAAAATACACTGGGATGTGTTCAGACACAACAATTCTAAAAAGTGTCACTTAGCCTTGACAATATATCCATCGTTAATATAGACGGCCCATGAGCTATGCGTAGCGCTGTGGAACATTCCTAATTACTTTACGGTCATTCGACTACGATTCATGAATTCTTTCTTTCTTCATTTCTTGCTTTCTTTCCTTTTTTAAAATATTTGAATTTGACGAATTGATTGATTTCAGTTAATTGACTGAGAATTTACAGGTCTAAAGACTTCCAGTAAGATTTGATAATTCATGTCTTTTAATGTTTACAACAGATGTGGTGTAATTGTAACTGTGATGAAATATTCATCCTATAATCAGTTATGATGGAAGGATAGCAACCAGAAAAAACTCTTGACAGACCTTTAGATCATTTTAACGCCGATTACTGCATGTGCCTGCAATACTATTGTGGTACAGATTCCAAGGAAGAAGAAAAAAAAGAAATGACAAAGGGTACAAGCAAGTATATCTCCCCAGAAATCGACCTGTCTACTTCAGCCAGTCTCCTGCCAAGGCCTGGTCAAGTTCACTTCAGTCCAATGCAATGACAGAAAGCCCCAAAGAAAGGGACCACAGATCAGTTAACTCTCCTTATACTTGTAGCACCCACTAACTTCAAGCAAAAATATGGATAATTCGAGAAGTATCATGACAGTCTTACTTCATATAACACTATTTACCTGGATTCCAGATGTACATGGGGATGATTCTCCACTTTTATCATGGCTGTTTTCCTCCGAGTTTTCTAATTTGATTCCTAAGCGTGACCCAGTCTCTAGAAAATAGTTATTGTATCTCGCTGGGAGGACCATTTTCCTCTTTAATTCTAATCTATTTCTCCTAATTTTAGAAACTAACGATGTTTTCAGATCATTATCAACAATGTTCTCAGGCAGACACTCTTTTGTCTGATCAACCTGTTCCTTGTTGTTTCCAAAATGGACTTCTAAGTGTAAGTCACTCTCATTAAAAGAGTCTTCGTGTCCATTCCATGGCTCCATTCTGTCATTTGGTTGTAATCTACCTTTATCAGCAAGGAATTTTTTAACACTTTTTGTACTCTCAGTGTTTGGAAACACTTCATTGGCCTGATGAAATGCTTCATTTTTAAAAAGCATTAAAGGTACAGGTGGATTCGTCAAATCCATTCTCATCCACTTGAAACAGACACTCCTGAATGCTAAAACAAGAGAAATAATAAAGAAAGAATTATGTACAAATAGAAAAAAAAAAAAAGAAAACCAAATAAAACAAAATAAAGAAGAAAAAAGAAAATATAAAAGGTCAATTTTACATTTCTGTGATTCTCAGCTGATTAAGATAATATTGGTGATATCAATATCTTTAATGAATTTCTTTTTTTATTATTATTTATTTTAATGTTCTCTATTCACAAATGAGATCTGAATAGGGTAAAAACATAGGTTTATTTTCCTAAAACACAATTTTAATTTCTGTGTGACCAAGATAGTAGCAACTTCTTTTACTTTTCGTTTGTTTGTTTTTTATTTGTTTTGTTTGATTTTTTGTCTCTTGTTAAACATGGCCTATTAAAGCTCTGGAAAATGTCTGTGCTAACTTAAAATCCAGCATCATGTTGTTATCAACCGAATGCAAAGACTAACTTTGAAGTCAAGACAATCAGAACAGCACATTATCTATAACTTTCTCAATTAAAAAATATAAAAACGAAACAAAATAAAATTGAAATTATTCACCCTAAGGGGATATTTCTCATTAGGGTCTATCTCGAAGACCAGGATAATCTAGCCCCAATACAGCACTACAAACTGAGCAATTTGAGCCGAGCTTCTTGCTCAAAGATAAAAGGAAATTATTCTGACAGTGGGGGTCCCGATAGGTCAGTCGATAGAGCACTCGCTTCAAACGCAAAGGAACCAAGATCGATCCAGGTGCGATCGAGAATTGTATCTAACCCCACCCAGCAGTGAATGGGTAGCTGAGTCTGTTAGATTTGGTGGAAAGTACTTTGCGATAGACTAGTGTCCTATCCTAAGTATTAGCAAGCAAACCACCAAGGACCCGAGTCTGAATTGCTTCGCTTCCCGTGGCAATTCGGACTCGAGTCTAAACTGAATAGAATAACCAGGGTCGAGTCTGAATAACTCCATGGCTCTTCGATTCGGAATACTGCAATGCAATGCGCCCGAATGATGAACTTATCATTAGTATCATTAGTGAAACTCTCAGTTACTATTCCGTTTGCAGCTATAGAAACCGTAGTGGTCTTCCTAAACACACACACACACACTCATGAGTATCTCTAATTCAATAAAAACAGAATAATCATACACACACACACACACACACACACACACACACCCCCCCCCCCCAACAATCATTTCCACAACCCAAGAGCCGGCGGCTTTTTCTTTTTGATCTCGTATCACCATGTTCTCCCCTGCCTGCGTCCAGCGCCTCGGTCGTTTGTGGGTTACCCCCCCCCCCCCCCTTATCCCATTACCAGTTGATCATTTTCTCTCCGTATTCAACCAGTGCTTATTTTATTAATATGCACCTAGTCCGGTATTATCTAATAATATTTGTATTAGACAGTACTCTGCCCCTACCCCAGTGGCAGGGCTCTATTGCATGGCTTGCTGCCAAGAATCGCCTCTATTTTTATATTTAGAAATAAAACGGCATATTTTTTTAATTAAAAAAGAATTAAGATACTGCCTTTTGTCAAAGCCCGACCTATACTGCCTTTTAAATAAAACGCTCAATGCCCAAAGTCATATTATTCTCCTTTCTCTTGCACTTTGTCGCGGCCGAAAATGGCAAAATATATAATGTAGAGATATGTCATTCATGTATCTTTTGCAACACGCTCATGGCAAATCAAATAAATCTTCCAATCATTACACAAAGACACTCTTTTTTCTATGCGAGGGCAAATTGATTGTTAACGTTAACAGTTGCGACTACCATTGTAATCTCCCAAAGACCACGAATATTTAGATCTAGAGGTATGTTTTGTTTTTTAAGGAGCTTGCAACACATTTAGGTCATATTAGCGCCAGTAAAAATGGAGAAATTGAATAGCAAAAAGTTCTAGAATTACAATTAAAAAGTACTCAAGAAAAAGTAAGACAAAGGGGAATAATAGATCACCGCTTTTACCGCTTTTGAAGGTAGTCATCTTCGGGAGTTCTAAAACGTGACTTGCTCGCTCACTCGCCCTCCTACAGACTGACAACTGACAACTGAGAACGAGCAGCTTCCCCCCACCCTACACGCTTCACTTTCGAGCCAGCTTCCACTTTCGACACTTCCTGTGATTGCGCAGGCGCATTGTGGCAGGAGTCCGAATTGTCACGGGAAGCAATTCAGACTCGGGTCCGAATTGCCACTTCGAACCACCAATATCACTATCAATCACTTCACGCGTTCCAGTTCCACCAATGCCAGAACTATTTACTATTTATTAAGTTTGAGAACAGCCAAGGTGGCAACTCAGTCTCTGTCAATAAGATGGCGGCAGGGACCTTACTCCTTTACCAATGCAATGCCAAAAAGTGGATATGGCATCTTATCGGGTACTACCGCAAACTCTGGGACCCAAATAATTTCGGGGGTTTGGGAGGGGGGAAACTTTTTTTTGTTGTTTTTTTTAAGTAAGTCTAGTAGGGGGTTTGGGGGGGGGGAGACATTAAATCATTTTTTTAAAAAAGTTTCCCCCCTCCCAAAACCCCAAAATCATTTGCGTCCCCGAGTTTGCGGTAGACCATCTTATCGTAGTCTTAGACTTAGACTTAGTAGAGACCTAACTCCAAACTCAGTATCTTCTAGTCTAGATCTTAGAACTAGAATTATTGTCTAGATAGATCACCGGATTTGTACTGATTTGTCACACGAATGACCACTGGCTTTTTTCCATGACGTGTTTGACATTTTGTATTAAATTCATCTGGTAAGGGCCTGTCAATAACGGCAAATCAATGACTATGGACTATGATGATTACTGGTATTGATATTGAAACTTGCAAACGCGTGTGAGTGTGGTGATTCGGGTAGCTAACGAAGAGAAAATACGATACTGGTATTTTTTGCTGTTACTACTTTTGTGAAATAAACGATTCTTTAAGACTTTAATGTAACATAT
The DNA here is from genome assembly GCF_034508935.2 of Berghia stephanieae. Taxonomy (NCBI): domain Eukaryota; kingdom Metazoa; phylum Mollusca; class Gastropoda; order Nudibranchia; family Aeolidiidae; genus Berghia; species Berghia stephanieae. The sequence continues at coordinate 75,434,470 of NC_088364.1, read as the reverse complement.
AAAATACTTTCAATTTCACCTGTTAAATCAGACGATAGACATTTCCAAACTTCACTGGTAAGAATCGGCAAAAATATTCATCACTTTTCTATCATTATTATTACTTCACAACAATGTAGGCTAGCAGTTGAGTAAGTTTGGTTGGAGGTTGGAAAGTATGTAATCGTCAAATTATCAATTCGTTATAAACTATTTCATTAAGTGTGTGTGTGGGGGGGGGGGGGGGGGGGGGGGGGGTAGATGAAAAGAAATAGAAAAGAGGGTGGATGTGCTCGTCAATGTTTTTGTTTGACTAGATTGTTTTCAAAATTGCGTACGCACATTAAATGCGAACTATGTAAACAACTGAACTCGGCTATTGAGCTCATTTTTATATTATTAAGTTCATGCTGAACTCGGCCAAAGAGCTGTAAAATAAATCATCTATCGATGGAGTTAAGATCACGTGGCCACAAGACAAAGAAAGACCTACGGATTTAGGGCCACCTCGGTCTTTTCTCTTCTTCTTTCTAGCCTCTTTTTGTTAGCTTCTTTCTGCGTCTCTTACAATCTGTCTCCTCGGGGAAGCCCCCGTCCTCAATGTAGGGAGCGCAAAAGGATCTAAATGTGAAGTTTTCTTCCCTTGACTGGGCATTTGTGATCTGCTAATGATATTGTTTCTACGTTGAAAGCAGATGGTCCTCTCAGACACAATAATATCCTTCTTGCAGAAGAAGAAGAAGAAGAAGAAGAAGAAGAAGAAGAAGAAGAAGAAGAAGAAGAAGAAGAAGAAGAAGAAGAAGAAGAAGAAGAAGAAGAAGAAGAAGAAGAAGAAGAAGAAGAAGAAGAAGAAGAAGAAGAAGAAGAAGAACAAGAAGAAGAACAAGAACAAGAACAAGAACAAGAACAAGAACAAGAAGAAAAAGAAGAAGAAGAAGAAGAAGAAGAAGAAGAAGAAGAAGAAGAAGAAGAAGAACAACAACAACAACAACAACAACAACAACAACAACAACTAGAAGAAGAAGAAGAAGAAGAAGAAGAAGAAGAAGAAGAAGAAGAAGAAGAAGAAGAAGAAGAAGAAGAAGAAGAAGAAGAAGAAGAAGAAGAAGAAGAAGAAGAAGAAGAAGTTGTCACTAATTTATATCAATCTGACTATAAACGTTTAAGGTTACACATAATTTGTTTTGCTACGCTATATCCGACTGGGGATGTCGAAAGTATTTTACCTAAACACGTAGCATCAATAAGCCCTTTGAAATATTGTTTCCAAATTATGATTTGTCCTCCTTAGAGCTTCATTGTGTTGGACATAATAAAGGGATATAATCGGAGACGAACGCATTCCATGCGGTCACGTCACGACCTACCCGACCACGTGTTGTAATCACAGAGAAGTTAGCGCACTACTTCGTCAGATACTTGAGTACAAAGAGAATAACGATGACGTCACTCGGCCCTTTTGTTAAGGTTTTTTCAGATTGATTTGGTGATTAGTTCTCACTTAAGTCCCTCAACAGACAATAAACGTTAAAGATTACAAATAGTTTTTGGTTGTTGGTGCGATTGATCTGGCGGTCATTTCGGTGAGTTTTTTATACTTAAACGCGTAGCATCAATATTATCGTGTTTGCCATAATATTAACCTTGAAGTGGAAGAATTTCTTTTTTTTTTCTTTTCTTGTGTGTGTGTGTGTGTGTGTGTGTGTGTGTGTGTGTGTGTGAAGAATTTAATATCAATTTACATTTTTTATCTCGTAGGCCTGAGACAAGATGATCGTATCCCATAAAATATCATACATTATGTCCGACGCTAACATATTTGCAGGTCTGAAAACGAACACAATTATGGCCCTCATTAAATATAGGGAATGAGATTAGCGGAAAAGTAGCGTCCCTTGATTGGACGTCACCCATAGTCTGTGACGTCACCGGCGGAAAAGTCATTAGAGAGAAAACGTAATGTTGGTTGCGCGCATGCGTCTCTCGTCCTCATTCATTTTCATGCATGCCACGTCTGTAAACGAATTTCCATTTTTTGGATGAATAAAGTATATATTGTTATATTATTATTATTATTATTATTATTATTATTATTATTATTATTATTAGTAGTAGTAGTAGTAGTAGTAGTAGTAGTAGTAGTAGTAGTAGTAGTAGTAGTAGTAGTAGTAGTAGTAGTAGTAGTAGTAGTAGTAGTAGTAGTAGTAGTAGTAGTAGTAGTAGTAGTAGTAGTAGTATCATTATTATTATTATTATTATTATTATTATTATTATTATTATTATTATTATTATTATTACACGTACATTATCATGATAATAATGTATGATAAAAACATTAGCTTCTATTCTGTTACAGTTGTTTACAGTGTTGCAACGGAACAAAGGAAGTTATATAGGAAAAAAATAATATTATTTATGCGACCAACCATGATGCTGTTCACCTGTCGCACATCATGACTCATTTATTACACACTGACTTCACATTAACTCTCTCTTTACCGATGATTTTCAGTATTTTCCCCAAAATGGCTGGTTACCAAGCAGAAATTGCTTGTTAAAACTCAAACAATCTCTCTACAAACCAATTTTATGTTCTTATTAATTAAAAAAGATCATTGTGTTGTACAAAATAAATCTGAATTAGAAAAAATGTATATTGTGTCGTAATAAGTGTGACGATTTTGCTGTAGGTGGTAAGGAGAGGGTTAAATAATTTCTCGTAACCAGTTAACTGCCATACTCTAGGAAGATGCGTATTTAAAAATTTGGCTTGTCCTTCAATAAATATCGATCGATTTCAATGACTCTCATATTCTTAACAAAAAATCATCAAACCTGGGACCTCGCAAGGTCTTCATTAAAGTCCTAGGTTTGAGAGTTTTTTTGCCAAGATGAGGGTCAGTTAAATCGATCGACATTTGAAGGACGAGTTCTCTGGCCAAATTTCTAAATACGTGTCTTTCTAGCTTTCGGCAGTTCTGGTTAATAAAAATGTTCTATTCAATATCCCTGAACACTGGAATGGGGAGGGAGGGGGGGGGGGGGGGGGGGGCAAGAGAAAGGACATTGTTAACTTACTCAACCCTAACACCGACTATATCCGTAGTTTACCGGGGTTACTTTTACCCCATGCCTATCTATTACATTTTTCTGAGACAAATTATAGGCCTAGTATGAAAGCCAATGATTTTAGTTTTTACATGTTAATGGTAGTTGAATAAAACTATCTATGTACATGCTCATCTTTAATACCTTTTTTTTCGAATTTTGAAAAGTAAAAAAAAATCTCTAGGATTGAGTGAGTTAAGAATGTCGAAACTTCATATTCAATTTTGAAGAACAAATAAACAAAACAAAACAAAATATGAGATCACGACAATTGTTTATTCAAATAATAATTAACATGGCAATGTTTACGATGTGACGAAAATTTCTATAGCACAACTATAATATCAGTTGCATCTAATACATAAAATAGAATGATTGAAGCTTTTAGTGATTGTTTTTAGATCCGCCAATAGGCTGATTAAAAAAACGATACCCTTCCGCCACATCATCATATCGTACGATATCATCGCCTAGGCATTCCACAGACGGAATAATATATCTGATATCAACAGGAATCATCCATGTTGTCCAAGTGAGCAAATTGGGGGGTTAACAACCTTTTAAAAAAAACGAAAGTGCCTGAAGCTCGAACCTGGGACCTTCCAGGTCATAGTGCAATGCCTTAACCACTCGGCCACTTCGCCGGCTGATTGGTTCAAGCGAAAATCCCTCAACCAGATTAAATAAATAATAATGTGAAATTGATTGTAAGATTCAATTTAATTACAAAAACAGATCAAATTATGAACGTTTCGGGTTTCCCCTTTATCAATAAACAGAATGAATAAACAAAACATGTTTTGAATGTTTTGTTTATTAATCTTAGCTACGCCACTACCACATTATTTCATTCATCTGTAGTGTTTCATTCATTCTGTTTTGTTGATAAAGGGGAAACCCGAAACGTTCATTTGATCTGTTTTTGTAATTAAATTGAAGCTTAAAATCAATTTCACATTATTATTTATTTCTTCGAGCTTCGAGCAGCAACATTTACATCAACGAGATTATAAACGTTAAAGGCTGCACATCGTTTTGTGTATTGGTACAATTGATCTGGCGGGCAGAACTGCTGATGAGCATTTTATATCAAAGCATCAACACCATCAATACATACATAATACACCATTTGAATTATCTAATTCACAACATTGGCAAGCTTGAGACTTTTACGATCAGTCATTTGATGCAGTTCATTATTAATTAGATCATGGAAATTCAACATGCGTGTCATTATTGTGACCCATCGTCTCGAAACGGTATTATGTCGGAACGAACCAACTGCTTAAAAGCCGAATTAAGTGTTAAACTGGTCAAAAATATAAATTGTTGGGATTAGCACCCTAAAATATGGTATCCAATTCTCCTCAATAAAACATACAAACTCAACACAAGTCTGATATTTCTTGCTATAAATTCAATTTTCAACAGTTTAACCATCCCGACTTAATACCGTTTTGAGGCGAAGGGTCACATATTTTCTAAAAATTCAGCATCCTCAACTTCATTTCGTCCGATGTTTATATTACGTTATACTGTAAACAAGGGCGTGGCTATATTGGTTGATTTGGTGCATGGCACCGTATCCATCTTTTAAAAATAGATTACAGCATCTAAAAAAAAAAAAAATAATTAAAACTGAGAAATGGTATATAATACCGCCTCTTATTTATTTGAGTAAGTCTTTTTTTTTAATTTTGTAAACATCTTTCTTTTGTATTTACAAATAAAACATGTTTTAAGTCATTTTCTTCTGATTCTGGCACCACCTTATACTGTAAGCATGTCACGCCACTGAGACTGTACAATGTTTCATTTGGGAACGGTGGAAATGGCAACATTGCCAAAACCAGTCATTAAAATTGTTTTCAATGACTAGATCCGTTGAAAAAAATAGGAACATTTTCACAATTTTAATCATCTGTATTACCTACTATGGCACTATCTTCATAGATAGAAAATTAAAAGGAGAAATTATGTGACCCTTCACCTCAAAACGGTATTAAGTCGGGATGGTTAAGATGTTGAAAATTGAATTTATAGCTAGAAATATCAGACTTGTGTTGAGTTTGTATGTTTTATTGAGGAGACTGGATACCATATTATAGGGTGCTAATGCCAACAATTTATATTTTTGACCAGTTTAACATTTAATTCGGCTTTTTAAGCATTTGGTTCGTTCCGACATAATACCGTTTTGAGACGATGGGTCACAAATAAACATAATTTTGAGCAACATGACATCAAGATTTGCGTTACATAAAGCTATTCAGAATGATAAGAATGAACAAAATAATACAATAATAATAATTAAATAATATAGTGAGCTCGAGGTCATTGGTCACACTCCAAAGTGTGCTCAAAATGATATATCTAGATTGCTCCCATTAACTCTCTCTTTACCGGACATTTTCCTGATTTTCCCCAAAACTTCACACCCAACCTATACAAAAATATTTTCTTTTTCACTCAAACACAAAAGCTGTTAGTTCTTGCTATCCATATTTTTTTTCTTGCTAAACGAGCTCTTCAAGTCAGTGTTATAATATACTTTAACTATAGCAAACATTTTTGTTCAAATATTATGACGTCCAAAACAAATCAGAATGAGAAAAATGTTGGCTGCATCGTAACGAATGTGACGATTTTCCTATGGGTGGTAAGGAGAGGGTTAAAACAATAAAGATTAAACAAATTTACCACTTGTGACCATTCATCGCAAAACGATACTATAAATAGTATCGGGATGACCCGGATGCTTACACGTAATTGAACTTTAACCTGAACTCATAAGGCATAAGGCTTGAGTTAAACTTAATGCCCTCATTGAAAAGGGTGAATTTTGTTTCTACAAACACATTTAGTTCGAATCTCCTCCAATGAAGCATACATTCTCATTTCAATTTTCATAAGAGACATAACGTTTGTTAGGCGATATGGCAACAGTTTCTCGGGCAACGCGCGCTGTTAACGACCAGGTACTCATTTTGTTGCAGAGCTCATTTTTTGTGAACAGGATATAGAATATTATAGGTCATACTCGTCACTATCTGTTTGAAAAATATATCTTTGGGTTTGGTGAGTATGAAGTTTTGGATATAATTCTAAAAATAGCTGGTTAAGGAGAGAGTGAAGATTGTTGTAATGGACAATATTTTGCGTTATTTTTTGGAGATTTCCATTACAACAATGAGCCCATACTAATGGAGATAAAGATAAAGGGAGTAACTCTGACACATAACTGGACAACACAAAACAAACGACGTTCGTTTTGTGTTTATTCATTCATGAGTCAGATTTACTCCCTTTATCTGTATCTCCATTTTATTGACTCATTTAGGCACTTCTATTTATTAGCCCGTACTAAATTGGGTTATCAGTGCACGTCAATTGAAATCAAAGTTTCCTATTTCTTACAATGAATTCATTTTCAGCCATCTAAATCATCGTGGCATAAAATCATTCATTTTCAGAAGACAGATGACATTAATAATTATTATTATAATGCAGAAAACTTATATAGCGCTATGACTCCGAGACACCAGACTCTAAGCGCTTAATATCTTTGGGTTTGGTGAGTATGAAGTTTCGGGTGTCGCTATTCTGAAAATAGCTGGTTAAGGAAAGAGTGAACATTTTCATGTTACAAAACACTGTCTCTTCAAATTGTAACAAAGCTGTAAATTATGCAAGCAATGATCTACACAGCGAATTAAAACACTAACATAGAAATATATCTATCACTATCTATCTTAGTCTTGCTTTGTCTCTCCTTGTGCTTTGAAAAATGAGGCAAAACTTTTCCTGAACCTCGGGCTGGCGATGGCATAGGTGATGGGGTAGGCGGACACCATCATTTTACAGGCGAGCGGTGGAATAGCATTGGCCAGCATGGAGACCCCCGGGGCACCCACTGCGCTGCTCAACGTACAGATGAACGCGAAAGGTCCCCAACCGACGAGTACCAAGAAGAGGAAGATGTAGCATAACTGTTGAGAAAAAACACAATGCTGATGAGAACAGTACACATGACTTCAGATAAGATAATATTATGCGGCTATGTGGTCTTGGGGTAAGACACACACTCGATTTCGGATCGGAGGATCCTGGGTTCGAGCCTCGTTTGGCGCATAGTTGAGTCCTTGGAAAATGCTCTTTACTCACATTCTCTCACTGTACTCAGATGTAAAATGAGTACCTGACCGTTAACATCGTTGTCTCTGTCCGAAAAAATGTAATATAATTTTGACATCAAGTACATAGTTGTTTAAAATATTCGTAAACTTTGCGAACATCGCAAAACTTTTGACTTAAAAGTGTATTTCCTGAGAGCATACAAAAATATTGAGAAAAAAAATGCATACCTTTCAATAGATATCTAGATAAGTAGAATTGTTAAGAACATACGAAAATATACATTTAAAAAACTCAAAGATTTGGACAAATACGCATGATTGATAGCAGACTTTTGTCAACCAACACATAGATAGTTATTGAGCATATCAAACAGCTAACTTAAGTTTCCAAAGTATCGTGTTGTCTTCATCCCAATAGGATTCAATAGTCGTAACGTTACTTCCTTCCTAATGACGCATGGTAACTTAGTAACACTGGTCTAAACTATCGGAACAATGGCGCCAGTGCGAGCATAAAAGCGTATCCAGAGGGGGAAAAAAAACCCATAAATTTGATCATGTTTTGACTTTTACACATTCCGATCACAAGGCATATGAAAAGTTCTAGCCAGCATAAAGAATAAAAAGTAAGGATTTTCTTCGTTTAGAACCAAGATGGCCGCCGTGGCCTGGCGGCGTGACATCAGACTACTGAATCCAATTGAGTTGATGCATCAGTTACCTTTTTCAGTCCCTTGATCAGTGACTGATTACAAGGATCCACATTTAAACTTGTACCCAGTGTTGTGTCTTATAGATAGATCGAAGTTGACGTCACATGGGTCATTAATATTGTTTTTTGCCATCCGCGTTTATGAGAAATTCTCACTACACTATATTAAACAGACTATACACGTTCAAGGTTACACATAGTTTTGTATGTTGGTCCGTTATACTTCCAGATGGCAATGTTGTGAGCTTCTTAGCCAAGCGCATACTATCTATAGTTTTCTTTTAGTAGTATTTGAGTTGTGAGTTTAGTTCACTCGTAGAAATAATCAAGCTATTTGAAATGTAGTTTTTTAAAATGTAAATTGTCTTTATTACAGTATTGAATGTGTTGAACGCAACTGATTTAATTTCGTTCAAATCGTGAGTTCACACATCACTTATCGGGTTACAGCAACAAAGTTGATCATGTTCACGGAGAGAGTAGTACTGTAATTACGATACGCCTCGGGTTTCAAATTTGAAGCTATTAATCCTCTCTTGGTTAAATCTGAAATATTTGATGTCAAGTTAGAATCAAATGGGAGCGATCTATATTAACTTTCCATGTGCTCGAGGTCATTGGTCACATTGCAAAATGTGCTCAAAGTGACCCACATAGTGAAACGTGCTCACAGCTTTCGAAATATCTAACATCACGATTTGTCATTTTGTTCAGTTTGACACGACATGTGTATGTTTACAACTTTCATAAACAAAGCAGCGTGTTCACATTTGTTAAGAAATATCCAATCATTGGACAACAACAAATCATGTAATTGATGACCTGGTTGGACGAAAACATGAATATAGATCGCTCCCATTGAACAATCTTGACAAAGGGATACCTATAGATAGTATGCGCTTGGCTAAGATGCTCACAACATTGCCATCCGGAAGTAGAACGGACCAACACACAAAACTGTGTGTATCCATGAACCTTTATAGTCGGGTTATTACAGTTCAGTTACT
>NC_088364.1:75418028-75420528 GCF_034508935.2 Berghia stephanieae | reverse complement strand
GTAGTTTTATAGGAACATAATTATAGATAGTTTAATGCATCTTCTTCTAGGTTCCATGCCTGGTCCAGGCTTCGGATACTGCATGAATTATCTCTCTCCATTCCTCCCTGTCTCTTGCCTTTTCAAACAGCTCTTGGATTGTTAGGCTGGTGAAGCCCTTCAGTTGGTCTATGAGTGTTTTTCTTTGTCTCCCCCGGGCGCGTTTACCAGGATTTTTCCACAACTTGCCAGGTATTCATTCTTATCTTTCCTTACTATGTGTCCGAAAAAGGATAGTTGTCGATCCACTATTAAGGGCATTAGTTTCCTTTGTTGGTATGTTTGTTTTAGCACTTCTTCGTTCGTTTTGTGTGCAGTATACGATATTCTCTGCATCCTTCTCAAGCACCACATTTCAAAAGCTTCAATGTTCTTTTGTGTTTCTGCATTTGTAGTCCAGCTTTCGCATCCGTATAACAAGATTGGCCACACGTAGCACTTCAAGACTCGGAATCTAATCCCGAACGACATCTGTTTGTTTTTCAAAATGTTTCCCAGGTCCATGAAGGCCTGTTTGGCTTGAGTTATTCTTGCTCGTATGTCTCGGTTACATCTTCCATCTGTTGTCACTATTGAACCTAGGTATTTAAAACTTTCTACGTTGGTAAGTTGCTCGCCGTGAATCGTTATATTGCAGGTGTTGTTGTTTTCAGGGTTTTTCTGTATTACCATGCATTCCGTTTTGGTGATATTCACTTCCATTCCCTTGGCTTCACTATCTACTACCACTTTGTCAACAATCTTTTGAAGTTGGATTTCTGATGTTGCAATGAGTACCGTATCGTCTGCGTATCTTATATTATTTATGTTGTGACCTCCCACTTTTATTCCCTCCATATTATTTATGCCCCTCATGATTGTTTCTTGGTATAGATTAAACAGATCTGGTGAGGCAACACACCCTTGACGGACTCCTTTCTTAATAGGAATGGAATTTCCTGTAGAGTTTCCGATTTTGATAGATGCCTGCTGGGTGTAGTATAATGTTTGCATGAGTCTGAGGTCTTTCTCATCAGCGCCAATGGAGTGCAGTTGTTTTAGTATTTCTTCGTGGCGTACTCTATCAAAAGCTTTTTTGTAGTCGACAAAACAGAGGTATAGTGGGGTCTGAACCTGTATAGCTCTTTCACTTAAAACACGGAGGAGGTATATTGCGTTCCTTGTCCCTCTGTCAGGTTGGAATCCATATTGTTCTTCTGCGATTTCGGGGTTAATCTTATTCCTTAGCCTGTTGATAATTATACGCAACAGTATTTTGTTGATGTGGCTTATTAAACTTATAGTTCTAAAATTTTCGCATCTGACTGCACCTGCTTTCTTTGGTATTGCTATGAAAATAGAGTTACAGAGATCTTCTGGAATTTTCCCAGTATTGTATATATTGTTGAATAATATGTGAAGTTCATCAATTGCTAGATCTCCTAGGCTTTTTAATACCTCTACAGATATTTCATCAGGGCCTGTTGCTTTACCATCCCTCATTCGTTCCATGGCATGTTCAATTTCACTTTTGGTGATGTTTGGTCCGCTTAATGGTTCTTTGAATTTCAGTGGTGGTTCATTTCTATTTGGATCATTGTACAGTTCGCCTATGTATTCTACCCATCGGCTTTCTATATGTTGTTCTTCAAATAGCAGTTCCCCTTGTTTGTTTTGGATACAACTTCCTGCTGCTTTGCTTTTCCTTTTCCCTGATAGTTCTTTTATTCTTTGGTGAGCTTGTTGGGGGTTGGGTTTGTATTCTCTTTCGATTTCGCAGCATTTCCAGTCTAGATAGTTCTCGTGTGCCTCGATGCATTTGGATTTAATGTGGTTGTTCAATGTTTGGTATTCTGCAGACCCTCTGTTGCATTTTCGTCTTTCTTCAAATAGGTTTAGAATTTCATTTGTCATCCATTCCTTTTTGCTGTTTATTTGAGCTATTGGTAAATGCTTTTCTGCAGTTGCTTTGACACACTTTTGGAATATATCAAATTGTTTTTCACATTTTTCATTATCAGGTTCACTTTGGCTTTGTATCATGAGTGCATTTTCAAATTCTTCTCTCATTTTTGTTTGTATGCCATTGTCTTTGCATAACCTGTAATCCCTCTTTATTCTACCAGCTGTTCTCTGAATAGCTTTAAACTTTATCCTTATTGTACAAACAACTGGGACATGGTCACTGTCTACATCGGCGCCTGGGTAGGTTTTGCAATTTAATATGCCATTTCTGAATCTTGATGATACTGCTATAAAGTCTATCTGGTTCCTTGCTCTGTCCCCTGGTGATTGCCATGTCCAGGTTCTTCTTGGGTGTTGTTGAAACCAGGTGTTTGAAATCATTAATTTATTTGTTCTACACCAATCTGCCCAGATGTTTCCTCGTTCATTTCTGTCCCCGAGTCCATGTGGTCCGATTATGTCACCATCTCTGCCTCTGCCAATCTTAGCATTTAGGTCCCCCATTACCATAAGGACT
>NC_088364.1:75388028-75405528 GCF_034508935.2 Berghia stephanieae | reverse complement strand
AACTTCTCACCCAACTAATAACACAAAAATATATTTTTATCACTCAAACACAATAGCAGTAACTTCCTGTGATACATAATTTCTTTAGTAAAACATGCTCTACAACACACTGTTCATTTTCTTTAAATTTTATGATGTACAAAAGAAATTTGAATATGAAAATTGTTGGTTGTATCGTAACAAATGTGACGATTTTCCTGTAGGTGGTAAGGAGAGGGTTAAACACCACTTTGCTCGTTGTAAAAAGGTTCCACACGTGTCCAATGATAACTCAACTTGTTATGGGCTCAACGTTGCAATGGACGTACCTTCAAAACTAAAAAATACTTTTCATTACAACAATGTTAAATCAATCCCATAACTACCTTCGGTTCTCCGACCTCACATTTTATTGATAAGAACAGACAAACCAGCACAAAACTGCATCCATTGTATCAATGTAGACCCGTCTAGATAAATCGATAATTCGTGTCCAGACTCACGGGTCCTAGTGGTAAAAAATCATTTAAAAACATTTTCCAGTGAAACAAAATATAAAATGAATAAGTAAATTTTGAAATGTGCGGTTGGACAGTGATTACATTAGAATGGCTGAAGCGAATGCTTTGATTTTGATGAAACCGGAAAGACAATGAACAATTCCATTTGTGAAACGAATTTTTGTTTTCACACAATATTGTATTTTTTTTTTTTATTAGGACCAGACACATTTACAGCAACAATCAATGACGTTATAATATGATATTAATAAATAATAATAATGCTGAAAACTTATATAGCGCTATAACTCCGAGACACCAGACTCTAAGCGCTTAAATTACAAATTACTTTGGCTGAAACATAATCATTTACACACACAAGCACACACACACACGCACACACACACACACACACACACACACACACACACACACAACAATATTCTTTCGGTCCTGGAAGAAATAGAAGCTCGGGCAGGCCCACAAGAACCTCTTCTAGTGACTGTGAATCCCATAAAAGTCTTGGTTTGGACACCATACTCGACACGATAGCTTGAGCAGGACAGTCCTACAGGGCACAGTCGAAGGCCAGCGCAGAAGAGGGCGCCAAAGGAAGATGTGGCTGGACTATATAAAAGAATAGACAGAGATGTCGGTTCCGGGGCTGCTACATAGGGCTAGCAACAGGCAGGCATGGAGGAAGACTGTAACTTCTGCTTCACGCAAGCCCCCCCCCCCCCCCCCCCCCCCCCCCCCCGACGACCATCCGGTCATGGGATTGAGTGAGTGAGAGTAAGAGTGATATGACACTCGGCATCTGAACTGTGGGTTTCTAGTTCGAGTTCCGTCGGAGGGCGACGCAAAGTTGAATCCTTGGAAAAACCAATTTAATTTACTCACATTATCCCACCATACTATCAAGTGTAAAATGAGAACAAGTCAGTAGTCAGTAACAGCGTTATCTTTGTCGAAGCGTGTAATTGATAGCTTTATAGCCGTTATGTCTCGGCCTTCATATCCAGTATTTATTGTTATAATATATCAAGTGGTCCCAAAAAAAGCGCCGCTATTTCTTTATTTCTATTGTAAAAAATTATAAAGATATCTATCTTTTTAAAATTGTAATACTATTAGAACTGTTATTTATTAATAGAATTGCAAAATATTAAAATAATTATTTCATTGTTCAACAAGATGTTGTTACAACCTATACGAGCAAAAATACACAAGCTTTTCTTTGAAGTAAGAATGTTTATTTCATAAAGAAAGACAACTGGCCGCCTCAACCATCTGACCTGAATCCAAGGTTTACGTAATTTGGACTTCTTTGACCGAGAAGGTTTATAGTGGACAAAGATTTGCATTTACAGAAGAAACCTTGAAAGAAAGAATTATTTTATGCCGGGAGGAGATAACCATTCAGAAAATTCGGAAGTGCATTTCAAGATGGAAAAAGAGACCACGTTGGTTAATTAAAGTGCAAACATTGTAATCGTTGGACCAAAATAGGTATGTGAGTGTGCTATAGATAGTTTGAAGATGACGTCACTCAGGTCTTTGTTATTGTTTTCTGCCATCCGCGTTTATGAGTAATGCTCACTGAACTGTATCAACCGACTATAAACGTTCATGTATACACTCAGTTTTGTGTGTTTGTCCGTTATACTTCCGGATGGCAATGTTGTGAGCTTCTTAGCCAAGCGCATACTATCTATATAGACGATTCCTCACACGATGAAGAGAATCATGGTGAAAACAATGTTTATGGTGACGTAATCAATGTTTGCTAATAATATAAAAAGGACAGCAAATGTTAAGATCGTCTTCATTTTACTCTCTGGTGCAACGTTGCGACAAACCGTTTCTGAGCAGAGTTTAAAAATATCACTGTATGTTTTTTCTTTCTCAATTCATATTTCATAAAGTTTTGACAGTCTACGTATAACGATTTGTTTTTCTTGTTTTTTTTTTTTTGTTTTTTTTTTTTTAATTTTGAATTTGAAAGAAATTCAATTAAGTCTCAGAGATACAAGCCGACAAAAAGCGACGTGTTTTTTTGTTTTTTTTTTTTGTTTTTTTTATTGTCACCACCTGGCCGTTTTATATTTCTGACATTTTAACTTGAAAATTCACTTTTCGTCATCCGATTATCCGGACAATACAATACGCTTCAACAGTCGTAACGTCATTTCCCTCGTAATGACGCAAGGTAACTTAGTAACTGGCTCTAAACTATCGGAACAATGGCGGACGCCCTTATGAAATACTTCTCCGACGAGCATAAAAGCGTATCCAGAGGAGAAAAACATTATAAATCTGATCATATTTTGACTTTTACACACTCTGATCACAAGACATATGAAAAGTTCTAGCCAACACGAAGAATAAAAAGTACCGATTTTCTTTGTTTAGAACCACGATGGCCGCCGTTGCTGTGCGACGTGACATTATACCGATTCCGTTCTTCATTACGCCTTATAAAATACTGGTCAGACAAAAAGTGGTATCTGACCGATTAATGATGTTGTGGGGAAACAAATAATAAATTATGTTGTTATATTCCATTCAATTATACCATTTTGTTCATAAGCTTTCCTTATAACAATATTATAAGAAAAGCTTATGAACAAAATGGTATAATTGAATGGAATATAACAACATAATTTGTTTCCGCACAACATCATATTATATAAAAATAAAATGTTACAATACGGTATTTTTATCGGAAATCCATCACTTATTGACCTCGAGCGACGCGTACTTATTTACAAGTCTGATAACCCAAAATAATCGTGGGCCCATAATTGTAATACTAATAAATCAAGGCATAAATATTGTCCATTACAACAATGTTAAATTAAACACAGAATTACGTTTGGTTATCATAATATATGATAATGAACACTTAAACCTCTCGTAAAGATTTAGTAGGCTTTTTTTTTCCTCGGTCTTGGGTCAATCTATTTCCCAATATAAGTCAAAATCGTAGATAAAACCTTTTTCAGTTCAATTCAATTCAATTCAAATATTTATTTATTATCGGTATTTAAAAAATGTTTCGTAGATAATGTAGTCAGGCTAATAGAAGCAGTAGAGATGATTCACAAATGCTAATGTGTTTATTTTAAACAAAAGCCGATATGTTGATATCCTGTGCACGTGTGCCTGCCACGAACAGTTAATTATAATATAAACTCCTCGGCGAGATGTGTTTTTCAATTTAACGATAATTGAATTTCAGACCAAAGGGCTTGGTTTAAAAGCGACAACAACAACAACAACGCACACTGTTAGAATGTAAGGAATGAACGTGTGGATAAAGCATGAAAACACATTGGATAGAATGTATGTTAGGAATTTTAAAAATCAAAGAGTCTATAAGCAAAGCAATGTATTCGTTAATTTGTTTATATTCTATAAAATGTTTTTCTTTAATAAAGATGATCATTATTATAATATTGTGTTAGATATATTAATATAAATTCGTGATTGTGCTAAAGATGGTGATGATGCTGACGATGATGATGATGATGATGATGATGATGATGATGATGATGATGCTGATGATGATGATGATGATGATGATGATGATGATGATGATGGTGATGATGATGATGATGATGATGATGATGATGATGGTGGTGGTGGTGGTGGTGATAAAGTTGATGATGATAATGTCTGTTGTTTTAAAATGTAAGGTAGTGTCTATCGTTGTTTTAATAACATTCCTGTCTTATTTACACTATTGAAGTTACTCACGGGAGCAGTATCCAACTTGATAAATTATGATTTGATTACTGGTGAAGATTTCTGTCGTCTGTCCACAGCGCAAGCAAGGCCTGTACAAAATAGTCCCTAAATTATCACAGATAAGACTTTTATTTGGTGGCAAGTCATGGGGAATGACCTGCTGTGGCAGTGTTGTGGTGTTGTGATAAGATCGTGAGCTGGTATCGGCGGTGCGGGGGAGTTAGGTTCTGGTGAGTTACGCGTGCGTTAGTGTGTGAGTGTGTGTTGACTTAAAATATAGATGCGAAGAGAGAATTTATCGTCAGAAGTTGAAAGCAAGACTTGATCTGTTCGTCGTTCCGTTTTACATTTTAATGTGTGTGTGTGTGTGTTCTTGTATGGCATTACTTATGGGGACCAATACCTGGTTACACACCAACGTTCTGAGGACCCCTTGTCATTGTGGGGCCTTACACTCGGGTCCCCATAATGGTATTGGTTTAAAACCATCATTTTGACGCCCTGAACCATTTCACCAAATTTCATCGAAGTCCCCATAATGACGTTTTACTTGAAACGTGTGTGTGGATTTTACACAATTTACGGTGTGTGAAAATATTGAATTGCGTTGGTGTGCGTCTTGTACCGCTCTTCTGAAAAAGAGTTTGAAACGGTAGACGCCAACCGGAAGTTTTTGTCTGCAATGGCTGCGCTCGGCTTCACTGTACTGACAGGCGAAGATGTGGACTTTTCAACGTAAAAAAGGGGTAAGAAATATTTTTTTCCCACTTTTAATTAGTTATTGATATGGATAAAAAGCAAGTCTAGTTTTAATTGTTCGGGATCGGATCTCTTAAAATTATTTTTTGGATTCTTACTCTTACCAATCTAACTAAACAAATCACTAAATTACGACTTCATCAGCCTAGAGTTAGAGCTCTGCGCTATGGCTATGCTATCGGCATCGGCGATTGTTAAGATTTCCGCGTTAAATTCTTAGCAATGAGGGCTGCCTTCTCTTATTATTATTTTTAGAGTTTAAATTCAGGTAATAGTAATATCGCAGTGTTGCGGTTCCCAGTCAATTCACGATGTTCTTGGGTCGATATTTCTCTCCCCACATCAGTGCAGTGAGCAGTGCTACCGGACTTTGAACTTGACAAAAAAAAATAATTCAAAATTAATCAAGACCAAGACATACGTCATTGGAAAGGTATTGCAACACAAGAACAGTGATACCACTTAAATTCCATGCTGTAGAAATAAAGTTAGTACAAAAACAAAATCTGGTACCTATCTTAAATTTCTCGAAATTCGATTTACATTAACATCAATATCAGTTTCAGTATCACTAAAAAAATCGTGTGCATTCTCCACTTTTATCTATTTCCGTCACATTGTAATGAAATATAGGAAAGAATGAATGGCGTCAGGGGTATGCATGCTTGCTGCAGGGATGGTCTGATTTCTGATGCCGGATGAAATTGGGACATGACATTTATGATACATCATCGAATAAGATTTTTAAGTTTAGTGTCATGATGTTAATAATTAATAAAAAGGGACAAGCTTTATAATTGACCTCAGTTATCAATTGAAATATTCCTGTTTCATCCTCAATGCTATTATTCAATCACTTACAATTTATACAAAACATACACCAATGGACTACTGATTGCAAACTAAATACAATGACACAAACACATGCAGCTAGGCGTAGAAACTTGACAGGCCAATCAGCGCTGATCGCAATATTTGATCGTTGCTGATTGGCTGCTTAATTTCTGTGTGACGTCATGGGATGCCATGGAATCCCCACCGACAGAGGCAATGCTAATTCACAGACATATTATGGGGTACCCCATTCACCCGGCGCCTCTCACTCGTGGCACATGAAGGCAGTTGAGTGAGATGTGTAGTGTAATGACCTTAGCGAAACCTATGTGTGCTATGGTAATGACTAATGACGTGTGTAATGACATGTAATGGTTTCCTGCCATATAGGACAAATTGGCGATTTTAATGCCAAGTTTCACAATTCTGATATGTAAAAAAAAATCTTCACGCACAATTAATTTGGTCGGATTTAATATCACTCTTGTGTTGCAATTTTCGCAATTTCATTGTCAAATGATGAAAACTTGGTGATTTGAGGGGGGGGGGATGCGGGGGTTGACAGCGATTTTAGAGAAGATCCATTTCGCGATGCGAAGGCGTGCCCAGGTAGCATCGCAAATGCTGCTTTTTATAGCTGCTGTTTGCGCCATTTTCACATAAAGAGTAGCAGTTGTGATACGACTAAGCCGTTAAATAGCACATGAGTTGCATCGCAACTATAATTTTTATACAGCTGCCATTTTTGGAATTTTCACTAAAAAGGCAGTAGTTGTGATGCTTAGTTGCGACAGTCATATCGTTCTTGCGGCTGTTTTCAACGCTGACTTTTTCACACCATTTCACTAAAAAGCAGGAGTGAATCGCACCGCAACAATTACTTGCACACAGCTGCCATTTTTTGAATTTTCAATAAAAGCGCAGCAGTTATGATACTTAGTCGCGAGTGAGTCACATCGTTCCTGCAGTTGTTTTCAAAGCTGCTTTTTTCACACCATTTCCCAATAAAGCAGGAGTTGCTTTACAATTACGCCATCGGATCGCAACAATCTCTCCTTTTATAGCTGCTATTTTTACTATTTTCATATACAGCAAAAAAAAAAGCGTGTCGGGAGAATGACTATAGTCAGATGCGGTTATGTGAAATTAAAGCCGTAAAAGGAAGCCGTTGTCAAAAAAAATCACAACTGCTGCGCTTTTATTGAAAATTCCAAAAATGGCAGCTGTATAAAAAGTAATAGTTGTGTTGCGACTCACTCCTGCTTCTTTATGAAATGGTGTGAAAAAGCAGTTTTGAAAACAGCCGCAAGAACGATACGATTCAGTCGCAACTAAGCGTCACAACTGCTGCCTTTTAATGAAAATTCCAAAAATGGCAGCTGTATAAAATAATAGTTGCGGTGCGACTCAGGTGAAGAAGTATACACAAACTCCTAGTATAAAACGAAAAGCAAGAGGCGACAAACAAAAAAAATACGGGAACTTTGGGTTTCAATAATCCAACTTGGCATCCATATCTATCAGGCCCCGTTTTGAAAAGAAAACGAAAAAAAGTCATGCACACACACACACAAACTACACACGATGCCGAATGAAATCCCCAGTCTGAAAGGACACGCTCGAAATCTTGGACACGCTGGTCGCGAACTTGACATTTCCAGCAGCCAAGGAAATCCCCATGACGTCAGACTTGTGATCGGCGCTGACTGGCCTGTCAAGTTTCTAAGCCTAGCTGCATGTGACACAAACATCGTGAAAATCCATATTTATAAATAAGAAAGAAAGAAGAAGCTATCAAAAAATAAAAAATAAGGTCACAGCCACAGGCCCTATTTCAGGTGCCCATTTTTGAGTCATGCCGGTATCAAAGTACCTTCTAAAACATGCCTTTACTTGTTGCAAACCCTAATATCAAAAGAAAAAAAAATTAACAATTCCTATGCAGTCTGCAGTAGGCTGGGTAGCCTACACTAAGACTAAGACACTGACAGTTCTTGGCTACGTAGACTTTGAATCATTTATGATTCATCTGCTGATCTATGTGTTTTTAATTTCTTCTGGTTACTTAGTTGGTTTACTTATTTGTAATTGCCACTGTTGTAATTGACGAGGGATGAGTTTTTAAAATGCAAGCCTCCAAATTGGAGTATAATAAATGTTTTTTACATGGCTAAAGTCAACCACTCACTACATTTTTTTTTCTTTGATAAAAGTTTATGTATTTGTATTGTTTCTTTTTTTCAGAAACCGTTGAAAACTGCAAATGAAGTTTTTTCTTTACTTTCCGATTCTGGGATGATAAAGAAAGCAAAAGACAAGACTGAGGTAACTACATTGTTAATGATATGAAGGTTACATAGTTTTCTAGTCATTGATTAATTAATAATTATCTATTCAAAGACCTGCTTTGTTTGATTCATGGAATATGTATTATGACCGAAGCCTTTTCTAATTGGCTGAGATGACTCGGCTAGGTTTATGCTTTAGTTTAAAACAAGATCCTTTTTTGCTCTGAGTTGTCGTTCTTAAGTATGCTCATAGTTTAATGCTATTATCTGTCATCTGCATATTTTGCGGCCGCAAATTCCGGGCCCTTCCGCAAATTTCACAAAATTGGCAAAGTTTGGCAAATTTTCCGATTTTTGACATTTTTTTTCTTCTGAAAAAACGTTTTCTTGTGATTTCTTTTTCACTTTTAGCTGGAATTAATGATATTATTTGTCAGGATATAACGGGCAATAGATTTCATTTGAAACACCATTTTATCTAAAAGTAAAGTTGGAAAAAATTGGAAACCATTTAATTTTCATACATTTTTTCAAGGATTATGGGGAGTTTAGGGGTTAAATATCATATCACGTCTAACTCTGCCCCGCAATTTTTTGGCAAATTTTGGCACTTTTGGCACATTTTGACGTTATTTTTGGCAAATTTTAGGCTCCTATTTAGCAAAAAATGCAGATGATAGTATTATGTTTGTGTAACAATGTACCTTTTTTTTTTGGTTGACTGTCAGTCTGGGTAGAGCCATTTGAGAGATGCCAGATTGGAATGCACATATATATAGCTGCATAAGTCTACTTCTAATCCTCTATTCTAATATATTTTCTGTTCCAGAATCAGAGATGTGCGAACTTAAGGCCTCCTCGTCGTGGTGGACAAATTCCTGAAGAAATAGGCAGTAATTGCAGTAAGTTTGATTTTATCATTTTCATTTTGCTTTTCTAACCACTCAAACCAAAAGGAATATTATTACCTCTTGAATGCTTGTCAACTTTTACATGGCATTCAAATGCTCAATTGAGGGTCCCTTGAGATCAGTTGATAGAGTTGTGGCCTATCACACAGATATCCCGGGTTTGATTCCAGGTTCAGGCAAAAAAGACATTAGAATTTTTTCCAATCCCCCTACCTATCCAGCAGAAAGTGGGTAGCTGGATATCATTAGACCTATTGGAAATGGGTGTAAAGTACTTTTCAAAAGACCAGTGTCCTATCCAAAGCGTAACAAGAAATTGCTACTAGTCAGCTCCGAGCTACAGGGTTAGGCTCTGGTCTTATTGGCATGAAGTCCTTTAAGGAGTTACGTATTTGAATGCCTGTTTACTCACATTAAAGATAAGAAAAAGAAAGTAAGTCATTACAGGCCTAATAGTAGCTCATTTTGGTTTCTAATAATGTGTATTACTATTACATTTCATATAGTCTATCACTAACAACTTTCCATCGGTTCTTAATTAACTTTGGACAATCCAGCTGGGTTGTCATAGAGTGAGCCAAAAATATCTTATTTTCCCCTCATTAATGAGAAAGTTCACTGCCAGGCCAAACAACCAGCAGTGCTCTGCAACAAAGATGAAAAATTATTGTTGATAATCTTATCATAGAAATCATATCCTTTCTTTTAGATACTGCATTTTGAAATGAAATAATCTTTTTATCTCTCTCTTTTTCTCTTTCTCTCTCTCTTCCTCTGCCTCTCACAATATTGAGTTTAGAATGATGGCATTGCTCTTTCATTTAGTCTGTAACATAAATGAAGATGGTGGGGGTCAGTTATAGAAAAGAGTTTTGATTATTGTACTTTCATCTCCTTGATTTAATTCTCTAACCAAGTTAGTTTTCAAAGACATAACCAGACTATATGGTTAGAGAATTACATCTACAATATATCTGATGTTTGCTTCTCTGGAGTAAAGAGAAACTTCATTTCAATTTTGCACACATGTTTTGATATATACTTTTCATGGTCATTTCAGAAAAGGACAGTGAAGACGAATATGTCCCCGAAGGCCCAAGAGAGAGTGCTTCTAGCTGCAAAACAGACAGCGATCCAGAGGATACTGATGACAAAGGTAAATAACCTGTGATGAGGTGTTTTTAGTGAAATAGAAAAGATACAAATACAATGCCGAATTAATTCTGTCTTCAGAAGAAATATGCGATACATCATGTTCCGTTTTAAAAATGTTGCTGTTTGGGGAATAGTGAATGACGCATTGGACAATTAACTAAAATATCACAAATTTGAGTATCAATTTGTTTACAGTGGAAGTCGCATTCAACGAGGTCTTTGGGACAGGGCCCCTGACCTCGTTGAATGCGACCTCTTGTTGAATGCGACTTTGTCCTAAACAAGGAATATAAATAATGAATCAGTATGAAAAAGTTAGATTTATGATTTAGCTTCCTTGACGAGCACATTACGGCACCGGGATTCTTCTGGGGTTGTTTCTTTTCATTTTAAAATTTTATTTATTTACATATTTAAAAAAATAAAAATTTTGCATTTCAATGCATGTATTTTATTAATAAGATTAGCCCTTGTCCTTTATTCATACAAAACTGAGACCATCACAATTAACACTAAGTCTGTGTGATGAAATCTTAGCTGCGCATGACCTAACCATGGCACTACACGTCACATGTCTGCTGCCAGCATCTCCTCATTCATCGAAGTAAATACACCTACCCATCCTCTCCTCGCCTCACAATTTCTACCAACCCACTCCATAGAGGGACTACATGTTGTCTATGACCGACTCACCTCTTGCCTTACACATAGGAATACCTACCAGATAAAATTCTACACGACACACGGCTGAGTAGCATCGTACTACTGTAAACCACGCACTACACATTGGACAACATGAGACGTTCGTTTTGTGGAGGCAAGCAAACAGTGACGTTCAAATGAAAGTTGTGCCACTCTGTGGGTAGCATTGCTCTGGCCTGAAGCCAATGGTCTGGCCTAAATGACCTCGTTGAATGCGACTTTAGGAGCTAGGATGCTCGTTGGATGCGTTTTTATTTACTAAGAAAATATAGGGCCGGGAATCGGGGATTTCTGAATCCCTCGTTGAATCCGACTTCTCGTTGAATGCGACCTCGTTGAATCCGGTGCCCACTGTATTGAGTTAGAAGAATCTTGTACATTATGTTAGATAATTTATATCTTTTTTGTGTTAAAAATGTCTTAAAAACCTGAAAATTAAACCCAACAAACTGTTTTGAAGATACAAGCAAGCATCATTCCCTCTTACAATCTTATTTCAGAAATGGACAGTGAAGACGAATATGTCCCTGAAAGCTCAGGAGAGAGTTCTTCTAGCTGCAAAACAGACAGCGATCCTGAGGATGCTGATGACAAAGGTAAATAAGAACCTGTGATGCTTTAGATTTAAAATCCAAATACAATAAGCAGGAATATACTCTAATTTACCCATAATAGTACGTACTTTGATCCCTTGAAACCTGTTTGTAACTCATTTTATACTGTGACAACACTGGTGCAATCCCACATGTCACACAGATGTATGGCCTTGAGCATTAGTTGTATTGCATGGTTATTACCAAATTGTTTTATGAAGAGAAGAATGATTTTTTTTAATGCCTTGAGATAGTCTACTATTCTATCCAAATGAGTCAGTTGTAACCAGTCATGTTAACCTACAAAATTGAGACAGCACTTTTTTTTTGGTGAAATATTTCACCCCGAGAAGGGGAAATGATTTTTTGGTTTTCCGTGAACCATATGTCGTTGTAAGAGCAGCGGCAGTGTGTGCAAATAACCTCTCCCAAGGTTCAATTGCAGTGCCAAAAGTGGGACTCGAACCCAGATCTCCCATATCACAGTGCAATGGCTTATCCGCTCGGCTATTGCGACACACTTGGGGTCTACATGGTATGCATAAGTACTTTGAATTGCACAACAGCAAGTGAAGTCATGTTTTTTATTTTTGCATTTTCAGACCCCAATGAACACCAAAGAAGTCCTACAACTGCAAGTCTAGTTTGTGTTGCAGAGAGTGAGGTAGAAAGTGGTAGCGAGTCTGTCATCATCCCTCTCCCACAGCTCGATGATCAGGAGGCTGACCTTCCACAGAAAGCAGATGACATGACTGTGCAGAAAATGGTGCCAGGAGGATCGGGGGGTAAAAGAAAATGGGACAAACGACATTCTTGTTTGTATTGTGGTAGACTTTATGCTAAAATGGCTAGGCATTTAGAAAGTGTACATAGTGGGGAAATTGAAGTGGCAAAAGCTTTAGCCCATAAAGTAGGTACCAAGGACAGAAAGAGGGAATTGCAGTTATTGCTTCATCGTGGGGATTTTAAACACAACAAAACAGTGATAGATGCAAAAAAAGGTTTTTTGATTCCGGCTAGAAGGCAACCAATAACTGACAACTTAGAGGCTTTTACAACCTGTGAAAAATGTTTTGGACTTTTTCTAAGGAAGGATTTATGGCGTCACAAGAAAAAATGTGCTGCCTTCAATAATGAAACCAAAAGCTCAAAGAAAAATACAAATTTTCTTTTACTTTCAAGTAAACAGGAAGACGATAATAGTGATTTTGAAGAAAAGATTTTAAACACAATGAGTTCCGATAGGATCTCCCTCCTTTGTCGCCATGACAGTGTCATTTTGCAGTCTGGGAAAAATCTTTTTTCTAAATTTTTAGACCAGCCACATCAATACCAGTACATAAAACAAAAAATGAGAGAAATTGGCCGTTTTTTGAATGAAATGAAAAACGAATGTGAAATTGAAAATATTACACAGTGCATTGACCCCCTGTTATTTTCAACTGTTGTCAAAGTTGTCAAAGTTTTAGCAAAGTACAATTGCATCACTGGAATTTATGAAATACCTTCACTTGCTTTAAAGTTAGGCCATTCCTTAAAAGCCTGTGCAGACATTTTGAAATCAGAGGCTTTGCAATCAGGAGATACTCTATTAGAGAAACAGGCTGAAGCATTTACCAAACTTTATTCTTCTGACTGGTCACATCAAATATCATCGAGAGCTCTGCACACTCTTCACAAAAGAAGATTTAACACAGCAAGAAGACTACCTTTAGCAAAAGATGTGCAGCTTTTATATTGTTTCATTAAATCCAAGTTAACAGATGCAATAACACAATTGCGTGAACACCCAAACCCAAATACGTGGAGAAATTTAGCTGAGATTGCTCTAGCACAGATGGTTCTTTTTAACAGACGAAGAGGCGGTGAGATGCAGAGAATGAAAATTGAAAACTATCAGAATGGATTGGCTTCAGGAAAATCTCTACAAGGGGAAATCCTGCAGAGTTTGAGTAAGTTTGAAAGAAACTTAGCCAAACAACTCGAAAGGGTAGAAATTAGAGGAAAGCGAGGGAGACGAGTGCCAGTTCTTCTACCCAAATCTCACAAGGATAGTATTGACTTGCTCCTCGATTTCAGACAATCCAGTGGGCTTGCTAACAATAACCCATATGTTTTTGGTGCTATCGGTGAAGGTGAAAATGTACTTAGAACTTCAGATGTTCTCAGGAAATTTGCCACTGCATGTGGAGCAGATCAGCCAGACTTATTGACATCTACAGCACTTAGAAAACATATTGGAACAATATGTCAGCTGCTTGATTTGAAGGAGAATGAACTGGAAGCATTGGCTGCCTTCATGGGGCATGACAAGTCTGTTCATAAAGAATACTATCGTCTTCCAGAGGACACGATGCAACTTGCTAAAGTTAGTAAGATTCTCTTGCAACTGGAGAAAGGAAAAATTGACAAGTGTAAGGGAAAGAATCTAGACGAGCTGGAATTTGCTGAAGACGAAGCAATTGATGGAGAGGAATTAAGTGCTGATGAGGATGACCTTGACGACTGCGTTCAAGGCGGTGACACAGGATGTAGCAGCATGACCCCTGATAGTACGACGATAATGCCATACACTGAAAACTGTCAGGAGGCTGATACTGTTAGAGAATCTCATAAATCAAAGAAAATCACAAACAGAGTAGTGAATAAAGAAAGGAAAGGGTGGTCTGAGGAAGAAAGAAAAGCTGTTGAAAAGGAATTAGGGAATTTTTTCTTTTTAGAAAGATTGCCTGGCAAAGCAAACATTGAAAATGCTATGAGAAATTCTCCAATCTTAGCAAACAGACCCTGGAGACAAATCAAATATTACATAAAAAATGTTCAAACTAGAAAAAAGAAATTTGTATAGAAATTTGTTCCCTATGTTATTGTATGTACGGTAGTACATAAACTAAGCATTATCTTGTTGTCGCCTTGATGTACAGACATTTGTTGTTAATTCAATTAATTGGTACCTTATGCAATTTGTGATCAGTACTTTTTCCTCCGACCTCCTCTCTCTCTCGTTCTCTTTTCTTTCTCGCTCTCTCTCTCTTTATAAAAATTTCAATACTATGTTGTTTTTGACATCAACTTAAAATCAATATGAAAACATGAACATATTTTTTTTTCAATAATGATACTGATAATAATATGTCCAATTACAGGACAATTTGTTGTTGATGATAATAATGTTATCTCTGACCATTATATTGTGGAAAATGTCAAAACCAGATGAACACAAAAGTATTCAAAATTACTTTTTATTTTGTCTCGTTATACTCGTATCAATGAACTGAAAGTGATTTTAGCCAAATAGTCCTTAAACCAAAACAACTTGCAGAATAGTTATCAAAATCATTTCTGTTAATTAGACCAACATTCCTATTTTGACATTTGTTAACTTGTATAAAGTGATGTTTTGTGATTCTATCTTTTTCCACGTCATTATCTTTGCTTATTAGACGAGTTAAGATCTAGGCTTAATCAAACTATTGAGAAGTCACATTTTCATTCCCCGTTCTGGCATACCATTTTATTCAATAAAACATTAGATGCATTGACTTGCTAAAATGGAGTCAATTTTACCAATTGTTTAATAATGATTAATGTGTTTGTAAAAATACGCCCTGGTGCGCTAGCAAATTACCTATCTGTTCCTTTGGTTTTCAGGGTCTCACCTCAGATGTTTTTGCTTGCGCTCTTGAACACACAATTCAAACCACTGTTAGTTTATTAAGTTTTGTTTTTTCCGCCACATATATCATCATTATGTATAAAAATTGTTTATGCTTCTTTATCGTCAAGAATGGACTATTTCTTGTTGTATTTTCGTTATATGGGTTCGAGCATCTCAAACGGTAGAGCACTGTCTATTCATTAGGACCCGAATTTAGCTTCAATGAGAGCTGTCTTTGTTTCTGCCCTCTCTATCCAGAAAAAAATGGGTACCATCGTTGAATACTAAGACACGTCCAGAAAAGTTATGTGGCATAGACTAGCAGCATCCCATCAATAATGCAAAAAGTAATTTTTGTCATCCCTTCTTACACCTCAGAGAGCAAGATGTATACTCTTACTAATTTTTGAGTCTTCCTGCTCTCATAGGACTTTCGTTTGAAATTAATTAAGATTGGAATTCAATATTTCCCTCAGTTATAGTATGGCTCTTTTCACTCTTTTCTGATAATTATCATGGTATATACAGTGGAAACTCCCAATAACGACATCGCTTGGGACTGGAAGATTATGTCTTTATTGGGAGTATGTCGCTATCCAGAGTTTTTATTTTCACTACGAACATAATTTAAGTATAAGATTAGGGACTAGAGATTTGTGTCGTTATCCAGAGAATGTCGTTATTGGGAGTTTCCACTGTATTTAATAAGATAATTTTAAAATTTCCCCAGAATCAACTTCAAATCTTTATTAATCATTATTTGGCATTATTATTTGGCTATGATTATGAATAAACAAACCTCATTTAAAATCAACATATTTTTTCCGTCTTGATGATTTGACTGGATTCCACTGAACACCCTTTATACTCCTTATGATTATATGTCAATGTTCAGAACCCTACCCTTGGCATTGAGGGAGAACTTTCACTTGGTCAGTTCTACATGATTCGAATGTGTACAAGATAGATTGTTATCTGACATCAGGATCCATATGGTAGTTTAGTTGGTAGATACCTGGCCTGTAGTGTCATCATTTCAAAGCCTCATGAAGACAGAATTGTTCTGATATCATCTACTGAGCAGTGAATGTTTGGTTGCATTTCATTCTGATACAGACATAGTGACTAGAAAAATGATATGCCAATAGTAATGCAAGTCGGGTACAGCCTAAGGTTAGGAACATTTTGTTTGGAGTATCCCGATCTATCTTAATGTCCTATTCTTCTTTTTGTTTTTACATTCTTTTCCGTATAGATGGGCATCTAATTCTCAAGGTCCTTAGAAGTAATGTCTACTGTAGACACACATCAAAGGTTCCTGCTAGTAATGGCCACATTTTAAACTCCCAAAGGTCCCTAGAAGTAATGTCTACTGTAGACACACATCAAAGGTCCCTGCAAGTAATGGCCACAGTTTAAACTCTCAAAGGTCCTTAGAAGTAATGTCTACTGTAGACACATCAAAGGTCCCTGCAAGTAATGGCCACAGTTTACACAGGTCCTTGCAATAAATGTGCACAGTTTACACACCAAGTGAGTCCCCACTAGTAATGCCCTGTCTCATCAAGTCCTCACAATGACTACACAATGACCCTACAATGATGGTGTAAAGTGAGGCCCAAACATACTCTAGTCAAACCTTTGTTATTTGACGTATTCTAAAAAACGACACCTGCCATCATAGACGGCTGTTTTGTCCACCAATACAACGTATTGTATGTTTCCTAAACCCACTGGAAATAGAGGTACCCACAAGTCATGTGTGAAATTATGGTCCTGACAAGTCATGCCATACAAGTATGTGTGTGTGTGTGTGTGTGTGTGTGTGTGTCGGGGGGGGGGGCAGGGAGGAGGAGGAGGAGGAGAGAGAGAGAAAGAGAGAGAGAGAGAGAGAGAGAGAGAGAGAGTGTGTGTGTGTGTGTGTGTGTGTGTGTGTGTGTGTGTGTGTGAATGGGTTTGTGAAAGGAGTTGTGTGTTTAATTTCGGGTACCTGCATTGCTGATGAGGGAGTGAGTAGGCGAGTTTTTCACGTGCATCTGTCTATTTCTCCTCGTTTGTGTGAGTTCGTGACACATCGATCTGATAGCGTTGATACAATGATTGGTGACAATTTTTACCGATGACAGTGGACAACAACAGATGTTTGGTGACACAACAGTTGCCAACGAGGGTTGCCATATTCTTTTTGCATAAAATGCCAAACAGGATGTAAAAAATGCCAAATGGTCTTTTTAAAATGGATTTTTATTTACATATTATCTCTTCTGCTAAAATATACCAATTATTTTTTTTAATATATATAGGGATGGGGATCGACAATGTTCCTTACTGCCAATGTTAAATTTTTATCATATAGCACAGAATTAATGGC
>NC_088364.1:75320528-75373028 GCF_034508935.2 Berghia stephanieae | reverse complement strand
TATTAAAAGAATGTATATATAAACAAGAATGATTATAACAGTAACAGTTTTAAAATAGAAAAAAATACCAAACATGTATCATTTCGGTCTCAAAAACCTTCTTCAGCCAACAACAAAAAGCAATAAAAACATTTTAACAATTATGTTTCTTATAGATGTCGTACAGGAGTGAAATTTAGAGAGAGGAATTGAGAGGCGTACATTGATGGTTTATAGAATTTATTGTCAGATAATTGATTTTGTGAAGTTTTAATTTATTAACTTTTTTACAAGCAGTTGTATAATTATAATGATTAACTTTTGTTATATTGAGATGTTTCTTGATGTTTACTTACTTTTTCATTTATTTTGCTTATCATCCAAAAAAGGTCAAGCTCACTGCATAAAAAATGTCTGAGAAACACGATTTTGGCATTGCTCCTGTCACATGCCACGCATTTAGCAAGGACAGAAATGGTGGGTTGTATATTTTGATATTTATGTGGAACAAAAACTTGTTTACACAACTAAAGTAATCCTTTTATATTATAATATGTAGTGTTCTTTAACCATATAATTATGAAATCTAATCAGATGCTTCCTACAGTGTGTTTCAAGTTAATGAGCTTGAACCATTATATTACTAAAAAAGAGTGAATTGCCTAGATATTGGAATTATATTTGATTAAAAATAAAATACTTGAGACTTTGAAAGCAGAGAATGTATTTATTCTGTCAGTAAAAATGCAGAGATACTAAGAAATTGAATGCTGTCAATGAGGCACTGTCAAATTCTAAAGAAAATTATTAAACTTGTCCCTTTCGGCTATGTTCAGATTGTTTTTGTTTTTTATTATCATTTTTTTTTTTTTTAAATAGAGAAAGAATGGATGAGTGATCCTCATGTATATATTATGGTTTTATTCACATACCGTATTTGTGGTATCACCTCGTTAGTTTTGTTTACCATCTTTTACATTTTTTAGAAAATAATTCTGCATTCTTATCTTTTAAATGCTATTGATGATATGTAGAGTAAATTTTATGATGTATATTGCATGCCATGTCTAGAGCTAAATTTTGTGGGACAGACGCTATATATATAAATTGAATTCTATTTCTGAAACACCTTTCTATTAACGTTTTGAAGTTAGTTTGTGTTTTTTGGGGTTTTTTAAATTAAAATTTTTCAAACAATAATATTTATAGTTATAAAGCGAATTATTGTCGTTATCTTTATCTTTAGCAGAACTATTTCATAAACTATAATACAGATTGAAATCATGGCTTTTAAAGTAATAAAATGACTGAATATATAGACATGTATGAGACTGTCATTGATATCCTTGCTGAAATAATTGGATGTTTTCTATCTTGTTTGAATAAGCTTAGATAAAGTGACTAACTCTGTAAAAACTTTAATCCGTCTGCAGGTCTTGCTATGTCACTGAATGACTCCAATGTCAAGATTTACAAGAAGTCAGGGAGCAAGTGGGATGAGACAGATACCCTGAGTGAGCATGGTCAACGTGTCACAAGTATTGACTGGGCCCCGAATAGCAACAGAATAGTTACCTGTTCTGCTGTGAGTATAATAATATGATGCTAAATGACAAAAGTGTTATGATATATACAGTTTTGATGAGTTTTGAGAATGTTTTAAGAATTTATCTCATCTTGTTGCGAAGTCAAATGGCAGTGAATATTGTTAATGCAGTACTGTCAACTCTCTTCTTTTCACCACCCCACCTGCCCCAATAATTTTCCCATTTGTTTTCAGGGGCTCTGAAATTCCTTCACAATTTAACTTCTTGATTTATAAAAATGTTATTTTTTAAAATTTTTTTTTTTGTTTGTGACTAGGATAACACCCTCAATCTGAGAAGGATATTTGTGTATTTTTATATAGAGCCTCATTTTTAAAATTCGAAGTCAAACCCCTTTACCTAAAGTTCAATTTATTATGTCCAAAGTTTTGAAACAATATTTTTTACTGGAGCAGGAAGTTAATCTGATGGTAATAACTAAATTGGATGGGTAGTGGGATTAGTGTTACTGACCTTATTTCTTAATCACAAGCAATTTGGAGGTTAAAGGTCATTCAGAATTGAGACTCATTAAGCTATTCTTCTATCAAAATATCTACAGGATCGTAATGCATTTGTGTGGATGCCGGAGGATGGCAAATGGAAGCAAGTTCTTGTCATCCCTCGTATCAATCGTGCTGCCACCTGTGTCAAGTGGTCTCCCAAAGGTTTGTTTCCTTTGTATGCTTGAATTTTATGTCCACCATTTGGCCAATTGGATTCAGTAGTCTGATGTCACGCCGCCTGGCCACGGCGGCCATCTTGGTTCTAAACAAAGAAAATCATTACTTTTTTATTCTTCAAGCTGGCTAGAACTTTTCATATGTCTTGTGACCAGAATGTGTATAAGTCAAAACATGATCAAATTTATGGGGTTTTTTTTTTTTCTCTGGATACGCTTTTATGCTCGCCGGAGAAATATTTCATACGGGTGTCCGCCATTGTTCCGATAGTTTAGAGCCAGTGTTGCTAAGTTACCATGCGTCATTAGGAAGGAAGTGACGTTACGACTATTGAATCCTATTGTGTCAAGACATTATTACTTCAGAGTGACCCCAATGAGAAAATTCAACTTTAAGTATAACTCAAAAAACTTGAGTTGACATTTCATTAATCAATACCTTCATTGGAGTGAGTGAGTTTTGTTTCTTAAAATTTATATGAACCACTTTCTGTTCTTATCATTGAATTCTATGATAAGTGAGGGAAATATATGAGATATTAAATGCAGAAAATATCTCTTCCTGCCCAAATACCACTTGTGGATTTCTCTTACGAAGTAAAACTGTATTATTATCTCTTAAAACAATAGAAATTGAGTTCAAATTTTATTCAACACTTGAATCATACATTTTGAGTTGATCGACTTATCATCATGTTCATTGAATGGGCACTGTTGTGTTCATGAATGGACATATATATATTATATTGAATGGGCACCGTTCTGTTCATGAATGGACAAATAGGCTTGTGTATTAATATTTCTGTAATTTGTCATCAGAAAACAAGTTTGCTGTCGGCAGTGGATCTCGTCTGATTGCTATTTGCTATTACGATGATGAAAATAACTGGTGGGTCAGTCGACACATCAAGAAGCCAATTAGATCAACTGTCACTTGGTATGTCTTTTCTGTTCGTCTTTTGATTATTTGTCACAGGTTATTTATTTTTTTATTATCCTGTCAGTTTTATTTTCCGCAATCATATCCAATTAAGTACATGTTCCAAAATGACATGTCCATATTTTTATTTGATTATTATATTATTTTTACATTTATTATTTTACTTGTGTTGTATATTTGGATGCATTTATATCAATTTCATGCTTCATATAATAAAAAGAATTGTTTTTGTTTTGTTGGGGTTTTTTGGGGGTAATTTTTTTGTTTGTTTTGTTTTTAGTTTTTCCTTTTTCAATAATATGAATAAAATTATAACTCAGCTCTTCATTATTAATGGAACTAATAGTGAGTTAAATCATCAATTGTATATTGAGAGCTGAACTGCGCCATAAATTGTTTTGATATCTCTTTCTCTTTTAAGCTTGGACTGGCATCCAAACAATGTGCTTTTGGCTGCAGGATCTACTGACTTCAAATCCAGGTAATTCTGATGTGGATTTTTACATTGTATCTTATATTATATTATTAATAAATAGCAAATCTTCGATGTTAAACTAATTACTGCATCCCCACCATTCTGTCTTTCTATCCCTCTACTGCGGGCATTCACATAAACATATTTTAAAGTAAAATTATAACTGAAAGACAACAAGATCTAGACAAGACTAGAAAAGTGACGTGATAAAAACTTAGGCACTAATTCAACCGTGGAAAATCTATGAAGCTCGATGGGATCAAGGAAAATTGGTTTTATGAATTTGTTTATGGCCATTGTAAACTAGATCTAATGTGCAAAATTATCCATGTTTTTTTTTTCCCCTGTAGACGACATGCACAGATTTAATGTTTTATTAATATGGATGATAGTGTCTTTCTTGGTGTTTTTGGTGAGGATCTATGAACCCCTGGGATGAAAAGAATTGACAGATGTTTGAAAAGGTTTATTGTTAGGGTTTCGTGTTCAATTAACTATAATTGTAATTGAGAAAATATGTTTTGAGTTTGAAGTAGAACCAAAATTGTATGTATATTTTGTTGCAGATTTGGATTATGTGGCAATGTAATCTATAGGCTTATTTGAAATTAAAGGAGTGAATTCTTCTGACCTCATATCTGACAGGGGAGTGAATGATTCCTTATTCATTAAAACTATAGTTGACCAGAGTTGTCTCTCTTATTTTAATAAAAAAAATTCTAACTCCTTTATAATGTTATGGAAGGTTTGTTTCAAAAAATATATATGTTCAACATTGTTGCATTTCAGAGTACTGTATGATATGTAGACCTCATTGTTGCTATTGTTCATATTTGTAGAGTATTCTCAGCTTATCAGAAGGAAGTGGATGAGAGACCCGGTGCCTGCAGCTGGGGTACCAAGATGCCCTTTGGTGCTCTGATGGCAGAATTCAGCAATGGAGGAGGTGTGCAACTTTGCAGACTTTTATTTTTGTTGGAATATGATTTTTATAACTGTCTATAGTGACTGATCATAGAATAAATCCTGACTTATTATTTAGTTGTGTCGATTTCAACTGATATTGATACTGACTAATCCTTACAGTGCCTTTTTTTTTTTTTTTTTTTTGGTGACAATTTATATTTAATGTTATGTTTAAAATAAAGTGAACAGATATCCATTTTTTAAAGGATACATGTATTAGTATTACTGTGGCATTTTGCAGACTTCAATATTTTTGTAATTTCATGCTTGTTAATCAATTTCAAAATTTATATATTTTTTTCATATTACCCTTTCGCATTGTTACAGGTATAGGTGTAATAATTAGCTGTGGTTCTTTAATGCGATTTAGTGATCTCTATGTTGGTTTATGAATTGAATTATGAACTCTTTTCATTTCATTGTTGTAGGTGGCTGGGTACACTCCGTGTCTTTCTCACCCAGTGGGACCCTTGTTGCCTGGGTGGGCCACGACTCAAGTGTGTCCATTGTTGACTCGTCCAAGGGAAATGAGTAAGAATGACCTCAATCCTCAATACCCCCCCCCCCCCCCCCTTTCCTTTTTTTCTCGAAAAATTAGATAAAAGGAATATTCTCCATTAGATCTACCTGAATATTAAGAGATGGGAGTTATTTCGAACTTTACGTCGATTGTCCAACCAATTTGCATTATATTAATTCCACATTTGGAGATTCATGCTATCTATTGATTTATTTTGTTTTGGATACAACTTTCTTTTCTTTTTCTTTTGATGGTATAAATAGGAGAAAAAAATTTCAGGCTAAATTGAAACTACGTTTCTTGTTAATCGCTTTTTATAGTTCTCTGTAATTGTAATTGAATATTATGTAGAAAATTTTACATTATTTTCAAGTTATAAATATTATTATTGCCTACTATTTATTTAATGACATGAAACTTTTCAGATTGGTAGTAATCAAAGAGAGTTTCCTCCCATTCATGAGTATCTCTTGGGTCACTGAAAATTCTCTTGTTGCAGCTGTAAGTATGACTATTATAGTATTATAGCTTTCACAATAATGTAATACTTTTATTTTTTGATTTATTTTTTTTTCCAGTATTTTTTATAATTTAGTTGATTTGTCGTATATTTGAAAGCGGTGTATTAGCTCCAATACAAAAGAAAAAGTGATCTTATGCCTCTCTAGTTTGTTCTAATTAAGTGTAAAAAAAATTAAAAAAAGAAAAGAATTTAATATTTCTGTTCCTATGTATCAGTTTGAATATTTTAATTTTGATTCGCTTATTATATTACAAGCGTTTTTTTACAAATGATTTATGTTTATTGTTATATTTTTTTTTTCCCCATAGGGCTATGACTGCAACCCAATGGTTTTCTCCGTTGATGGAGGTAAAATTACTTGTCAAGGAAAATTGGATGTTCCTCAACAAAAGGAATCTGGAACTATGAGGTAGTTATAATCTTATTATAAAATTTATGTTTACTGTAATTTTTTTTTTTCTCTATTTTCCATTATAGTAAAGTCTAGTTGATGCTTTGATGATAAATTGTTTTCACTTTTGAAATTGGGCTGAAAGAGCTTTAGGATTTAAAATTTACATTGCGAGACAATATTGCAGTATACCAAGAGAGTCAGGATAAGACTGTATAATCTTATCTCAATATTCTGATTACCGAAAGGTGCATAAATCTGTTATGTGCACACAGTCAATTGCTGCTTTGCACTCAGCCAAAAAGCTCAGGAGTGTGGGGGGGGGGGGGGGGGGGGGGAGTATTTCAGTCCTGATAGATATTACCAGCTCAATGTATTGTACAGAGTATTTGTAAATTTACTTGTAAAGAAGATGGGGGAAGATGGGAATGTTTGTTTGCAATAGGCTAATTTATTTTATTGCATTTGCATTAAATCAGAGTAAAATCCTATCATTGATTAAATTTCTTTCTGAGACTTGTCCTTGGAATGCATTATTTCATATTCTTAAAATTACTTGATTTACAGGTACTGGAAAGGAGAGTTTATTGCTTTGAATATTTTTAAAAATTATTATTCAATTCATTTAAATTGTTTTATAAGGCTTGTTTGATTTTGTTTTTGTTTTTTATTCTTAATTTTGGTTTTCTTCCTAGTTATAAATCATAATCTTAAGTATTCACAGTTTGGAATTTTGAAATTTATATTCCTGTTCATTTTAGTATTCCTTTAGCACCTTTTTCTTTTCCATTCGCATCTGAATTTGGAGAATTTGATATTTTTTTGTTAACCAAATTGGAATTTTGTTTTGGCAGCAAACTTCCAAAGGGACCAAGTTTTAGTGGGAGCATAGACGGTGATAGTAATCGTCATGAGGGATCTGATGATGAGGATGAGGAAGATGAATTTATTGTTGTGGCAAGGTCTGAGTGAATGAGAGTCCGATGATGAAACTGATTGCTATTCAGTGTGTGTGTAGTTACCTCGTCTTACCTCTAAAAAAAAATATGTCTTGCTACTGACAGCATGCTGTACAAAGGTTTTGAAGAAGCAAAAATAGATGAGGATAGGTAGAAGCTAGCGGATAGTTCTGTACTCCTGTGCCCTTTTTTGATACAATTTTAGCTTGCATGCAAGCGTTAGATTAATCCAGCGAAAGACAATATGACATGCACTGTCTTTTGTGCTGCAAAATTTATAGGGACATCTCTTGTTCACCTCATCTGCTTACAACTTTCCCATTGGAAAGATCCAAGAATTAGTCTGTAAAAATCAGATTGACATGAAAAATAGAATAGGCTACTCTTTTTGTTAAGTCTCATGATCACTGATTAAATTGATTTATTCTTCTTGCTTTTCTCAAGTTTTGAGCTAAAAATTACAAGCTTCAAACCTTCCTTGTTACTCAACTTCGTCCTTGATCATTAATCGGTCCGTTTGTTGTCTGTCCGAGGTCACAAAGGTTGTTTATCTCTCAGTTACAACAGGGCAGCAGCAAAAGTATTCAACAGAAATGAATATTTCAGTTTCATTAAAAAATGGATGTTCTTTTCATTCCAACCTCTACATATTCTTCCATTTATTTGTTGTTGGTTTAAGAAGCTTGGAATGTTCCTCGTTATGGAATTTTATCGTTTTCAAAGTTGTTATGTCCATTTTTGTAGCACAGTATTTACTCCAACAAATGATGCAGATTTCATATCTGTTGCCTATCACAGTTTTTAAGATAATACTGCCATATTTTATGACAATTATTGTTTCTTAAATGAAATATCTCAATTTAAGATGAGAAATGAATTCATCCATTTTATATACTATGGAACCAAACCACATGCGCCGATTATTTCAAGGAGTGTTGCATGTGAGGGACAAATATTTTACTTTATACCTTTGTTGAATGTCTATTAACTTGAAATATCCAAATGTACTTTCTAATCATTTTGTTGCAAGCATTTTGTGTCGTGATGGTTGGATGTTGTTTTAAAAAGTTTCTTATGACAATAGTTTGGTTTTTTTTTTATTGGGTTGATTTATTTTTATTTTTTTTTGGACCCCTTTACATACATAAAATGATCATGAAACTGATTTAGTTCAATGTTTTGATTGTTGATTCATACCTCAGATCTTGATTGTCGACCAAACCAGTTGCTGTTTCAAGCTGTTGTTTGTTTGTTAATTTTTTTGTTTGTTTTGTTTTGTTTGTTTTGTCCACTCACATTAAAAATCAGCATGATTAATTCTAATGTAGTTTTCTCCTTGATGATTTATGTTTACCGTAATAATCTAACTGTAATTCATTGCATCAGGAATGTATGGAAGATTGTTGCAAGCTGGAGTAGTCTCCACGACTCCCCGTCCCATCATCCCCGTAATGTAACATTCTGATTTGTTAAACACATATTGATCTATAGAAATCTATGTGTTGTGAAGTGCTGCTCTTTTGTCTTATGGAAACTGTTTGATGATTGGAAATGTCCTTCATTTTCTTTGCTTTTTTGTTTATGCCATTCCTACTAATCCCATGTTAGAATTTCATTATTATCTTTTAAAATTAAAAAAATGAATGACAATATGTGTGACCCATCACCCCATGATTGTTTTATTTCTGGACGATTTAGATGGTAAAATCTACTAATAATCAGAACGTATGAGACTAGCATCACCATTTAAATAAAAGAATTATTCTTTTTATATGGTATGCGTCATTAAGAAGAAAGAGCAAAAGTTTTCAAGGAGCTAGAAAATAATATTTCATATTTCTGATTATTTTTACTTTAAAATCCCCTTACATCATCTGTTTCACCCAACATAGTTAATTTGAGGCAGTGGTCACATATGGATGTTAAAAAGAAATCCTGGAGTTGTCATTCGGCTCCTTGAAGCTGCCCTTTGGATTGAACACTGGTCTATTACTATTACGTGCAGCTATGTGGTCTTGTCGTATGACACTCGCTTTCAGATCGGAAGGTACTGGGTTCGAGCCTTGCTCAGCGTATAGTTGAGTCCTTGGAAAAGGCTCTTTACTCATTTTCTCTCACCATACTCGGGTGTAAAATGAGTTCCTGGTCATTAACTGTGTCGTATTTGTCCCAAATATATTGTAATAACGCCTACCAGGCATCATGTCCGGTCCTAAATGTTAATCGTTGCTGTTAGCCAGGGACCCCTTGTAAAGCGCTTTGAGCACTTTAAGTGGATATTGCACTATATAAAAGCTCAATTTGTTTATTACTAAGCACCTCTATGTAGCTAACCAGATCTGCATTGAGATACAGCACTCTCGTTATGTCAATATTTAAATGAAATTTTCTAATAGAAAGTAGACATAAAATATGATGTCCCATTTCTAGCATTGACTAATTCAGTTTAGTCCAATGTTCTCTTTGTTGCTTTTCTTATCCAAATTTATGGATTTGTAAACAAATTTTACATGTGATGAGTGCATAACCGGCATTTATTCACGCGACAAAGCTCTCTTGTTATAGATGTTCTGATTTCATATGTGATGAAAATAGTAAAATTATTCTAATTGAGATGAGTGATAGCATTTTTATCCTCAATAGTTTTGTAATAGACTTAGTGAGTCTCTTGATTGAACACAGTGCTCTTTCTCGTCCAATGCCCTTGAATTATAAATAAACCCGTTCATCTCAATACAATTTTACTATGTCTGGATTAACAAGAGGCAGTAAATTTAATCTCAAGTCTAAAATATGCAATTTTATTGGAATAAATATGCTTTATTTGTCATTTGTGGACTGTAAATGTCTAAAGTTTTGTAATTCAAGAGATTTTTGATTTACATATTTTTCAGAATAATTCTCATCCTGGCATAATCCTGTTTTTTGACAGTTGGTCTCAAGAAATTATTTGATTTGATCCATTTTGTTATGTCAAGTTTTTGATTGGGTTGTTCTGAAAATGTTTGGGTTGCTTCTATTGGGTTAAAGTTTCCGCATTTTTTTTTTTTTTTTTAAATTGTTTTAAACATCATTTTCCCTTTCTAGTGCCATGAACCGATTCAAAAATCTGGATAAGAAGGCAACTGACAGTGACAGTTCACCAGAGATGAAAACCCAGCATCAAAATACAATCACGTAAGTTGGGAGAGTTTTTATACTAATGAAAGAGTGAAAATGGAGAGGCTTCGTATGGGAACAAAACAGACAATAGACATTTCGGGTACAAACCCTTCGTCAGCACAACAATACACAAATAAATGTGGAAAGCAAATAAAATATAATGAAAGATAACTTGTATCATCTGTACTCAATGGTGGTTGCAACCTAGTCTTATCTGTTGTTGTTGGCTTGGGACTTCTTGTAAAGCACATTTAGTGGGCATTGTGCTATATAAATGCTTTTGGGGGGTTGTTTTGTTTATTATTATTATTGTTATTGTTAATATTATTATTATTATTATTGTCAATATTATTATTATAATTGTTAATATTATTATTATTTTTATTATTATTATTATTATCATCCAAAAATATATTTATAAAATATTTGGGATGGATCATTTGTCCATTAAATTGACAACATAACAATATTAATCACTATATGGAACTGATCATGTTTTGTTTTTTTTCATTTCTCAGCCAAGTTTCAATCCACACTGGGGATAAATCAAACGCTAGCAAGATTGCCACAAGTGGGGTGGATGGGAATCTCATCATTTGGG
Source organism: Berghia stephanieae (assembly GCF_034508935.2). Taxonomy (NCBI): domain Eukaryota; kingdom Metazoa; phylum Mollusca; class Gastropoda; order Nudibranchia; family Aeolidiidae; genus Berghia; species Berghia stephanieae. The sequence goes on along the minus strand of NC_088364.1, from coordinate 75,362,244 downwards.
ACCTCAAGGTCTGAACTTTGTTTCTCTCTCTCTCTCTCTCTCTCTCTCTCTCTCTCTCTCTCTCTCTCTCTCTCTCTCTCTCTCTCTCTCTCTCTCTCTCTCTCCTCTCTCTCTCTCTCTCTCTCTCTCTCTCTCTCTCTCTCTCTCTCCCTCTCCTCTCTCTCTCTCTCTCTCTCTCTCTCTCTCTCTCTCTCTCTCCTCTCTCTCTCTCTCTCTCTCTCTCTCTCTCTCTCTCTCTCTCTCTCTCTCTCTCTCTCTCTCTCATTTATTTTTTTTTTTGTTTCTTGCTGGAATAGAACTGTTTTTGTTTCTTTTTGTTTTTTGTATTTTACGGAAACATACCAGTAAGTCATTTATATTATTGGTAATTGTTTTCGTGGGCATTTTAGAACGACCTGAAAATGCATAATTTAGCATCAAACTTTCAATTGTTTGCTTTTTTGCCATTAGTTTGTGGGTTTCCATGTTCCAATTACATCGTTTTTACTTTAGTTTTATAAATGCTGTTTACCCTCTCAAATTGTGATTTTCTGGGTGGGGATCCTGACCTCCCGTAGTGGGCAGGGAAGTACATGCTGTGTCTTCTATCCCCCATTACCCGTTTCCCAATTGTTTCCTGTCATTGTCTTGGAATGAGATTACTTAGTTTTGTCCTGATCCTTGCCGGAGCTCCTTGGCTGGGAGGGAAACAGTCGAATGTATAGTTATAGTTTTGGGAGATGATATTTTTTTCCTTGTAAATCATCTCTCTGTTATGCAGTATTATGTTTAGTTTACATATTATATTATATGATTTGTAAACATTTGAGTGTATTCCTCTTAGTTGGGACCTGTGCTTGTGTCTGGATGAGACTTTTAGGTGATCTCAAACTAAGTACTTTGACGGTGTGCTCTTGGAATCTACATCTGTTTCTTATTTGAACCAATTCCCCCTTGTCTCACTTTTTCTTCTTTGCTTGAATTGTAATTCTAAAACATTTTACTATCCCATTTTCTTTCTTTTTACTGGCGTTGATATGACTTTACTGTGTTGCAAGCGCCATAAAACCCTTTAAAAAAAACAAAAATTGTGATTTTCAATTCCTACCTATGATTGGTTTAATTGTTTTTTATCTATTCACAGAGCTTGGAGAAGAGCATTGCAGGTCTCCGCATCTCTTGAATGGAATGTCAAGAATACCAAAGAGGGCGGCATTTGCATTTTCATCATATCTTTTCTTCAAATTCTTATTTATTTTGCTGTCATTGCTACCCTCAATTGTGGAGTCAAAAGTGATATTTAGAGCCTTTTCTTTAATGATCGTCTTTTTAGGCCTATTCAATTTATAAACCTATATAAATTGGTTAAAAACCCTTTATTCATCACTTTATATTCTGTTTTTCAAAAAATGTATTTGATATTCATATTCATAATAAATATCAATTGTTGCATCACATTCTTGACAATTTGTAATTATAATTTATATTATTATTGCTATTCCATAAAACGCTAGAAATATTCCAATTATTTTCATTATCTGTGGAGGATAAATTTAATTAATTAAAAGTTTATTGATCATACTATTTGTTGTTGGTCTTTCGTTTGTTATTTCTGGGTGAGGTTCCTGACCTCCCATAGTGGGCAGGGAGGTGCTTACTGCGTCTTCTATCCCCCTATATCTATCTGTTTTCCAACTTGCTTTCTTTCTTTGTCTTGGAATGAGATTACTTGGTTTTGTCCTGGTCCTGGCTGAGAGGGAAACAGTCAAATGTATAGTTAGATTTGGGAGATGATATTTTTTTTTCTTGTAAATCATTTCTCTATAATGCACTGTGTATTATGTTTTCTTTATATTATATATGATTTGTAAAACATTTGAATGTATTCCTCTTAGTAGGGACCTGTGCTTGTGTCTGGATGAGACTTTTAGTGATCTCAAACTAACATGATAGTGAAGTGTACTCTTGGAATCTACATCTGATCCCTATTTGTTCCCAGTTCCCCTTTGTCTTACCTTTTCTTGGGTGCTTTAATTGTAATTGTAGAACTTTTTACTATCCCATTTTCTTCTTTTTACTGATATGTCCTTAATGTGTTGGAAGCGCTGTAAAACCCTTAAAAACAAAAAACAACCGTTTGTTTCTGGGTTTTTTTTTTCTCCCTTGTTTATTACTTCATCATGTGTCACATTTGATCACCTCCAGTAATGAGTTTGTAAAGCACATTTAGAGAAGGATCGGAAAATGTAATCTTGGTGGAAATAAAACTCTATGGAGAATTTGACTTTTTTAACTTCCAGTTTAGTCATCATGGACATTCTCAGTTGGCATAAAATAACCCAATCGGACATCAGTGTAAACCAGATTTTAATAATATCAGCTTTGGTATAGCGCACTATCTACTACTTATGCGTTCAATATGAGCTTTGCGTGCATGGGGTCTCAAATCAACAGGCAAATTCCGGTGGAGAAAAATTGGCTGTCCTGGGCCAATGGTGGTTGGGGTCTATTGACTGTTGCTGTGTCTTCTTTCCCATATAATTCATTTTTCCAGGTTGCCTTCTGTCTTTATCTTGAAATGACTGGGTGGGGTTCCTGACCTCCCATAGTGGGCAGGGGGGTACACACTGTGTCTTCTATCCCCTTTTATCTGTTTTTCAACATGCTTCCTGTCTTTGTCTTGGAATGAGATAACTTGGTTTTGTCCTGGCCCTGGCCGGAGTCCTACCTGGGAGGGAAACAGTCAAATGCATAGTTATTGTTTTGGGAGAAGATATTTTTTTCCTTGTAAATGTCTCTGTTATGTATTATTATATTTATTTTCAATGTATAATGTAAGTATTTGAGTGTATTCCTCTTTGTAGGATTTCGTGCTTGTGTCCGGATGAAACTTATAGGTGATCTCAAACTAAGTACATTGGTGGTATGCTCAATTGTTCCCAGTTCCCCTATGTCTTACTTTTTCTTGGGTGTTTTAATTGTAATTCTAGAACTTTTTACTATCCCATTTTCTTCCTTTTTACTGGCGCTGGTATAACCTAAATGTGTTGCAAGCGCCGTAAAACCCTCAAAAACATTATCTTGAAATGAGATTTTGATGTTGTCTTGTCCTTGATAGAAGTCCTTGGCTGAGACTGAGAGGGACATTATCAGATGTACGGTTATAGTTTTTTTTTAGGGATATTTTCCCCCCTTGTAAATCATCTCTCTTTTGAGACGGTAAAGAGAAGAAAGTCACTGCCATTAATTTGTGGCTATGTTACACTGACTTTCAAGTTTTATAACCTAATACGTTTAATGCTGGTTGACGGAGGTGTGAACAAGTCATAATAGGCTTCAAGAACAACTGGTAGTAGTGCGGCTATGTGGTCTAGTGGTATGACACTCGCTTTTGGATCGGAAGGTCCTGGGTTCGAGCCTCGCTCGGCGCATAGTTGAGTCCTTGGAAAAGGCTCTTTACTCACATTCTACCATACTCAGGTGTAAAATGAGTACCTGGCTGTTGACAGCGTTGTCTTTGTCCGAAAAAATTGTAATATCGCCTAACAGGCGTTATGTCCGGGCTTACATGTTGCTGTTGGTCAGGGACCCCTTGTAAAGCACTTTGAGCACTTTTAGTGGATATTGCGCTATATAAAACCTCATTTTTTATTTTTTAGGTAATGTTTGATATACATGGGAGAAAAAAAATGACACCCTCCGCTACGGCACCATTGGATACTGTCGCCACGGCATTCATCAAACAAGATGTCAACAGGAATCACATATTATGTTGTCCAAAGTGAGCAACTTGAGGTTAATAATCTTGCCCAAGGAAAAAAAAACACGAAAGTGCTTGAAGCGGGGCTCAAATCCGGGACTTTCGAAGTCACAGTGCAATGCCTTAACCACTCGGCCACTCCCCCCCCCCCCCCCCCCCCCCTCAGAAATGCGAGGGAGGAAAAGGTGAAATTTAATATTACCTTGAATGTGACTCAGTGTACCGTAACGGTATTACGTCGTCGGGATGAAACAAGACTAAAACCCCGATATTTTTGGCAATAGTAATACATTCAATTTTAGGATTTTAAAGATCACGACTGACTTCATCCCGTTTTGAGCCAGTGGGTCGCAATTCAGGGGTTATCTCTTACAATAGTTATGGCAAGGAGTACAGACTCCTTTCTGGGTGGGAATCCTGATCTCCCATAGTGGGCAGGGGGGTACATAATGTGTCTTCTATCCCCCTATATGTATTTGTTTCCCAACATGCTTTCAGGCTTTGTCTTGGAATGAGATTACTTGGTTTTGTCCTGGCCCTGGCCAGAATCCTAGCTGGGAGGATGTGCTCTCGGAATCTACATCTGATCCGTATTTGTTCCCAGTTCCCCAATGTCTTACTTTCTCTTGGGTGCTTTAATTGTAATTCTAGAACTTTTTACTATCCCATTTTCTTCCTTTTTACTGGCGCTGATATGACCTTAGTGTGTTGCAAGCGCCGTAAAACCCTTAAAAACAAACAAACATCTTCCTTTTTACTGGCGCTGATATGACCTTAATGTATTGCAAGCGCCGTAAAACCCTTAAAAACAAACAAAACAAAAGAGTCCTTTGCGTCTATATAGTCCGTGGTAGGTATGGCGGGGTCAAGTGTCGCTGTGTTATAGGTACTCGTGTGTAAAATATTCATTTTGCTCTAGAGAATCTTGATGATAACAGCATTAAATTTACGGAAAATGAAATCAAATTGTGCCTTATAGACATCGTGTCTTGTACCACGTGTTGTGTTGCGTATGTATTACTGTTGGCTTGGGTCACATTGAAAAGCGCTTTGAATATATTTTGTAAATATTGCTCTATATATAGGCAAGCCAATGTTCCAATGCCAATGGCTAAAAATAGGAAGCGCTCTTAACTTAAAGCACACATTTTAAAAGGCTTCATGTGTTATGCGAGGACGTATCGCAAGTCGAGTGCTATTAGTTGAGATGTCTTGGCCGGTCACGTGATCAATAGTAGTACAGAATTGCTTTGTGAAAGGAACTATGCTACAAAATCAAAATCCGTTGACGTGTTAGGTATGACGTCATAGGCATTGTATTATTGACAGCTCAGTGCCAAGACGTATGGACCTTGCAGCGATTATCTGACTAATCCAGGCTTGACCCTAAACAGGACATGTATTCACTTAGGTGATTATTCCAAAACGTAATGCTATACAATTCTTGAATGACTGCATTGTATCCACCCTAACCCACATCTCTCTCTCTCTCTCTCTCTCTCTCTCTCTCTCTCTCTCTCTCTCTCTCTCTCTCTCTCTGACACATTCTTTCTTTCACACACACACAAACACACACATTCTCTCTTTATTACACAAAAACACATTCTCTCTCTTACACATTCACACCACTTCTCTCTCTCTCTCTCTCTCTCTCTCTCTCTCTCTCTCTCTATCTATCTATCTATCTCCCACTCCCTCTCTCTCTCTCTCTCTCTCTCTCTCTCTCTCTCACTCCTCAATAGTCTGATGTCACGTCGCCCAGCAACATCGAGCAGCGTGGTTCTAAACAAAGAAAATCGGTACTTTTTATTCTTCATGTTGGCTAGAACTTTTCATATGTCTTGTGATTAGTGCGGGGCGGTCCTTGGCAAGCTTAAGGACCACGGTCCTACGGTCCTTGGGAAATGAAGACCGCAAGGACCGGTCCTAGGACCGGTCCTTTTCGACATTGAACATTCCTGAGAGACTGTTGGAAATTCGAACCGGTTTGACCTTTGAGACCGTGGGATCGTTCATTCTTGAACCGTTAAAGACCGCTACACGATGAAAACCGTGGTTACAGGAGTAAAACACACGGAGTAGTCACACTCATTTCAAATTGTAACCTAATTAGAGAAGAGGGGTGATGCCTTCTTTATTTGCTCACCGTACTTCATTGTTACTTTGATAATTTAATAAAATTTGAAATTTATCCCCATTAACGGAGATAATGGCATCGCCCAAGGCGTTGATCGAGTTGTTCGTGGCGTTGATACACACACGCAACTCCTACCCCCCCCCCCCCCCACACACACACACACACATACATTAGAGGGCAGCGAGCATTGAAGAGTAAGAGAGAGACGTGAAGTTATAATAAGAGGGGGTGGATGAGGTAATAAGAGGGGTCGATGGTGACTTTTTGCCAGATCTAACAAACTCAGCTACCCATTCATTGCTGAGTAGACAGGGATTCAGAAAAAACTCTACTGCACCCGGGATCGATCTCTGGCCCTTTGCGTATAAAGAGAGTGCTCTATCAACTGAGCTATCGGGGTCCCCAAATATTCTATTGGACTTTTTTAAAATTCAGACGTTAAAACTGGGTTTTTTGGAAGGAAGAAACTAATGAAACTCATATTATTTGATTAGTAAAAACACCAAACGAAATTTTAATATTATTGTATTATTTTAAATGACAACACTGCGATAGAAAGGAGTGGTGACAAGAGATGGACAAAAGAAAACAAAAAATCGAATTTGCTACTAGCTAGGTTCGACACACACACACACACACACACACACACACACAAACACACACACATCTTTAGTAGTCACATACATTTCAAACAATAACCCATTAGAGAAGAGGGGTCATGCCTTCACCATAGATCATTGTCATTGCGATCATTATGGTGTAGTAAATTTTGAAATTTACCCCGTATAATGGAATCGTCCAAGGCGTGCGCCTCCTGTTCCCCCCATCTCACACACGAAAGGGCGGTTTGCGGAGTGGAGGTTGGTGGTCGTCTGCCTGTATGGTCGTCTGTGTCGTTTTGTGTATGGCAAAGGGGGGTGGGTGCGATTAATTAAGTGGGATGGGTGGTGATTGGTGGAAGATAGGCAACCGAGGCAACGAATCGCTGGGGAAGTAGCCTAGTATGGCGCGAGACCGTGGAAAGGTGATAAGAAGTGAGGACCGCCGCCAGTCTTCCCTATCGGACCGATCCTCGGTTCACAGCTAAAAGACCGTGGGACCGGTCCTTGGACCGGTCCTCAGCGCGGCACTACTTGTGATCAGAATGTAAAAGTCAAAACATGATCAGATTTTGGATACACTTTTATGCTCGTCGGAGAAATATTTCATGAGGGCGTCCGCCATTGTTCCGATAGTTTAAAGCCAGTTACTAAGTTACCACGCGTCATTACGAGGGAAGTGACGTTCAGAGTGTTGAAGCGTATTTGAGCGTAGCCATCGTTATGTTATAGATAGTATGCGCTTGGCTAAGAAGCTCATAACATTGCTATCCGGAAGTAAAAAGGACCAACTCACACATCTGTGTGTAACCATGGACGTTTATAGTCTGGTTAATACAGTTTAGTGAGAATTACTCATGAACGCGGATGGCAAGCGGATGGCAAAAAATAATAACAAAGACCTGAGTGACGTCATCTTCGAACTATCTATAGATAGAATGCTCTTGGCCAAGGAGTTCACAACATTGCCATCCGGAAGTATAACGGACCAACACACAAACTCTGTGTAACCATGAACTTTTATAGTCTGGTTAATACAGTTTAATGAGAACAACTCACAAACGCGGATGGCAAAAACAATAACAAAGGCCTGAGTGACGTCATCTGCATACTATCTATAGCCTGACACTGAAATCCAAAAGGACTGGCAGTTTGACGTCATTATTTGTTTGGTTTTTTTTTTTTATTATTTATTTATTTATTTTTTTTTTCACCGCTTAGTGAGTTGTCGTTAGTAGAGCTCATGGAAACAAGTTATTTCATTGGTTGAACTATTGAATACAACTCACGATTTGTTTTCTTTTGTGGCCAAAGACTGGCATTTTGATGTCATTTTTCGGTCAGTGTCAGGCCATAACTTTACGAAGGCCACGATTTGAGTTATTGGATCTGCAAATAAATGCACGACGATCCCGACATAATATAGATAGAATGCGCTTGGCCAAGGAGTTCACAACATTGCCATCCGGAAGTATAACGGACCAACACACAAAGTCTGTGTAACCATGAACTTTTATAGTCTGGTTAATACAGTTTAGTGAGAACAACTCACACACGCGGATGGCAAAAACAATAACAAAGGCCTGAGTGACGTCATCTGCATACTATCTATACGATTCTTACAATCTTGCTTTTTGGAATTGGATTCAGTTGTCTGATGTCACGCCGCCCGGCAACGGCGGCCATCTTGGTTCTAAACAAAGAAAATCATTGCTTTTTATTTTTCATGCTAGCTAGAACGTTTCATATGCCTTGTGATCAGAATGTGTAAAAGTCAAAACATGATCAAATGTATGTGTTTTTTTTCCCCTCTGAATACCCTTTGTGCTCGCCGGAGAAATATTTCATACGGGCGTTCGCCATTGTTCCGATAGTTTAGAGCCAGTGTTACGAAGTTACCATGCGTCATTAGGAAGGAAGTGACGTTACGACTGTTGAAGAGTATTCCGGACGTTTAACCAACCGCTGCACGAACTTGCGAGTACGCGTTTGGAACAAAGTTCGAATTTCAAAAAGCAAGAGAGTAAGAAATCTTTCTTTCTGCCCCTCAATGAATTTTTATTTAGACATCTTTGAATATGAGACATGTTCAAAGATGCTGAAATAATACTTCTTTATACAGAATCTGATTTCTTGTGTAATTTAATGATTTATAATCTGACGTCATAAATTTTTATAGTAAACATGGTATGATGACGCGTTAGTATTTAAGGAGAAGGGTGGAATAACACCATTTTTAGATGGCAGGCCACATATCAATTTACATAATATTGTGGTATTAATCAGTTAAACATCTCATCAAATTCCAGATAAATATACCAGATTTTTATGGTATTTTCTTTCTTTCATTTAAACTATAAAAAAAATTTAACCAAACAAAGAAAACACAAAAAAAAAAAAAAAAAACTATATTATCTGTTGAAAACAGGCACCAGTGCAATTTATTAATACTATGCGTTTAGGTAAAATATTCACAACACCCACCAACCAGAATAAACATACCAACACACGAAATACAACAAGACAGCTTTTAATGCTGTAGATTTAGCGAGTTTTATCTTGTACACTTTATAAAACTCTCAGTGTAAAAACTTGGTTACACAATTATTTGAAGTTTTAGTCTAAGAGATATCTGTAGTGATGACACTATATTATAGGGGTCTCGATAGGTCAGTTGGAAGAGCACTTGCTTCACAAGCAAAAGGACCGAGATCGATCCCGGGTGCAGCCGAATTTTTTTTCTGACCCCCCTGTTCACCCAACAGTGATTGGGTAGCTGGGTCTGATCGATCTGGCGGAAAGTACTTTGGGGATAGACAAGCGTCCTATCCAAAGGGTAACAAGCAATTGCTATTGGCCGATTCACGCTATAAGAAACGGGGATAAACACCGGCTCTATGGGCCTATGGCTCTGAAGGACCAGTATATTGAGAGAAAAATAAAATAGCTGCTCTATATTATTATCAAAGTAAGACCTTATGAAATTAGCATCCACAGCAAAAGACCGTGAACTGTGGAAGGAAATGACACAGATGATTATAGAGGCAGCCGAGGCGACCCGATCGGATGATTAGGAAGCGAAATGCCTTAAGTCAGTCAGTCAGTCAGTCAGTCATATTGTCATTCTTTATTTTATTTGACTGAGATATCTCATTTTCTTCAAAAGTTACGGCTTTTTAGTTTTCGTTGTAATACTTTTTACCCTAAGTATAGATATTATGCGTGAGCTAGGATTTCTGTGTGAACTTGATATTCAATATGGTTCTTTATAAAAAGTAATAATATACAAATTATGAATGTGTATAACAACAGAACATAATTCTGAACACAAAACGTTCGGGCTCAAAACCCTGCATCAGCATTCTTCATACAGTTTGAACTGCTTTGTTTTTGTTTTGTTTTGTTTTGTTTTGTTTTGTTTTTGTTTTTTGTTATAGGGTAAAAATTGGGTTTAAGCCCGAATCGATCCGGATGTAGATTTATTTTTATTTTAAAGCTATTAAATTCATGCTGGGTAATGTTAATGTTGCAGCTCGAAGCTCGAAGAAATAAATAATAATGTGAAATTGAATGTAAGCTTCGATTTAATTACAAAATTATTTTTTGTGTATGAGAGAATTATCTCATTCATCTGTAGTGTTTCAATCATCCTGTTTTGTTGATAAAGGGGAAACCCGAAACGTTCATTTGATCTGTTGCAACTACCACATTATCTCATTCGTCTGTAGTGTTTCATTCATCCCGTTTTGTTGATAAAGGGGAAACCCGAAACGTTCATTTGATCTGTTTTTGCAATTAAATCGAAGCTTGCATTCAATTTCACATTATTATTTATTTATATTCATGCTTAAAATTCAGACAGTGTGGACGCGAGGACGAGAGACGCATGCGCACAACCAACATGACGTTCTCTCTCTAATAACTTTTCCGCCGGTGACGTCACAGACTATGGGTGACGTACAATCAAGGGACGCTACTCTTCCGTTAATCTCATTCCCTATAGCAGCTTAGTATTTAATATGGTCCTGCACGCAGTCCAGTCCGCTCGTGTGACACTGTTACAAGTCTGGGGAAATCTTTTCTCGGGGAGGTAGCTGGAGATGGCGCCATATCTCTGAAAGTAGAGAAAGAGAGGGAGAGAAAACAAAATAACTGAAACGCAAAACAAATGGACGAGAAGCGGGGTGCACATTCCGTTCACATGGTAAAGATTGGAACTGATTTACGAATAAATCGTTTTATATTCGGGGGCAATCAGGCATTATGAATATTATATAAAATGCAACATGCATAGAGTATTATTCTCCATTGAGCGCTTCGTTTTGGTGTAATAATACATCGTGCATGTAACAACGCGGCCATTATATAAGACAGTGATGATAATCTTCCGCCGATCCGCGGAATTCCGGGATTTTGTGGATTTCTCAGATAATTTTCCGCGGTTTTGTCATGTTAAATTATTAAGATCAGGCCAGAATGTGGCTTGGACACATTAGTTCAATTGTAATGATTTTATTTTTCTTTTGACACTCAGAGTTTTAAGACATCAGCTTAGACAAGATGGTGCTAAGTGTCAATGGTGACACAAGGCAGCAGCCTCTTATGGTTCTCACACTTCTATGTTATGACGATCGACCCAATCAGCAAAGACCGGTCCGCATTCGTGCACCGTCGCGAACCCGCCGGGTAGCATCGTCACAACACACCGTTCGACTCGATGCTCTGCCGTCTCGGGTTCTTGCCCACAGCGGGTACATATTGGACAGGTAGTAAGACCCCACCGATGTAACGCACTTGCTGTTAGGCAGCTCCTCGACCGAAGCCGATTCGCAGCCACCCAATGTCTCCTCTTACTGGTATCAAAGCCTGGCAACTTCTCACCAAGCTTAGAGGAGTGTACGTCCCCGCCCCCACGAGGGCAAGGCAGGTATTAGTCTTTGAGGAGATGGTGGTCGACAGGACAGAGGAAGGGGACGAGGTTAGTTGGTGGGTTTAGATGGCGTTTTGGGGGGCTTTTAAGTTTGGGGTTTTGTGACTCTAGTATTGGTGTTTGTTTCTTCTTTGATTGTTTGTTTGTTTATTTACCTATTTACTTATTTATTTTACCTACAATAATTGTACAATGTACCATTTTGTTGTTTTAATGCCTACAGTACAAGTCGCCACGTGGTTGAAACGTAAAGCTAAACACATTTACAAAAGAGGGGAGGGGGGGGGGGGGAGGTGTGATACATTGACAAAGTAAGTAGAAAAATGCTATGAAAATAAGTATCCAAAGATAGAATAAGTACAAATATATGGGTACCTATTGATATCTCAGTTCAGAGAGTGTTTGTGAAACAGAGAAGGATAGAGAGGAGAGAGAGAGAGAGAGAGAGAGAGAGAGAGAGAGAGAGAGAGAGAGAGAGAGAGAGAGAAAAGAGAGAAAGAGAGGACTAACCGTATACGGCATTAGCCTTGGATCAGCACACAACTTTTCCCTTGGTAAGCCATTTTCATCGAAAGATGTGGATTCAAAACCATGCGACGTCATCCCGTGATTTGAAGACGAAGGATGTTGTGTAGACGACGGTGCATTTATCGTTACTTCCCTCATATTTTTACCAAGAGCGATTTCACTCAAATATCCTTTTAACGCTTCAATTTTGTCACCTCCACCAGCAATCGCCCCCGGAGGATGCCGACCGGCGGCAGTTTTTTGTGTCTCGTTTTCAAAAGTAATATGATTATTGTGGTGATGCCTTTCTCCACTGCGAGATCCTGGTTTAGATGTTCCACTTACATGGTGCTGATCTTCCTCTTCAAGAGACGGCAAAGGCTTAACGCTAAATTTTACCCCTCTTTTTGAGCGTGTCTTTTTCTTCATTTTAACCAGTTTGGTTTTGTCGTTATTGTTTAATATATTGACTAAGCGTGTATTGTTTTTACCTCCATTTTTGATATTATTTCCTTTACCCGACGAATTTAACGAAGATGTTGAATTAGCTCCTTGAAATGACAGAGTTTGACTAGAAGAAATTGTCTGACTGCCTTGGAGATTTGACGAGTTGTCGCTCGAAGACTTTTCTAAACTGTCCATAGAGTTAAATTTGATCTGATTGGTCCGTTGTCTATCTTGGTACGCCATAGCCCCGCCCACCGAGAGTGTTACTATGGCAACGATGAGAAATATTGACCCCATGACTAGAAATGCCGCATCAAGACCTTCTTGGAGCGTAGAAATTAAAATGAGTAGTATTGATGGTACAACTAGTGGGATTCCAAAACAGAAATAAACCACTGGCCTATGTAAGTAAATTTTTAAGTCGTGTAGTAGACTGTAATCTCCGTGCGTATTCAGCCGTCGCTCCACCATTTTTTAAAACTTTTTTATTTATAGTTTTTGTTTTCAGAAATTGCAGTATTTATTCGTTATTAGCAAACTTTCTGTTGTTGCAAGAAGTTACTCAAAAATCGTTCTACGTCTAACATGTTTGAGAAAATGTATTTATTCTCCTTAGATACCATATTCAGTTGTTGAAAAATCCAATTGTAATTACCCGACTGAGCGAAAGGATTCTTAGACATTAATTCCAATTTAAGTGCTAGCAGAGTAATTACTTCACGCGTTGTTTAGCAGAGGTAACTACTTCATGTGTTAGACAATGTTAAATTTATAATGATTATTTCTCTCTCGTGCAACGATTTAGTTGAAGATCAATGAAAATTATTTATTCCACACTGTAAATTCGCTTTTCCCGTTAGATTAAATAGCCGTTGCTTGAATAAAATATATTATTTCACATTGATAATCTCAGTAAATCTACCTCTTTGCTTCCATTTCATTGAATATTGTTACATATTTATCTCTTTGTTTAGATAACAAATTTGAATAGAAAAGGCATATTGTGTTGCATGCACAATCAAAGCGAACCATCAAAACTATCACTTCATCTCACTGACAATAAATCATGAATTCTTTCAAATCCAGTTCCTTATGTCTATCCCTGAATTATAACGAATTTAACTCAGGAATAATTACCAAAACGAAATATCCAGCACGGTTGAATGGAATTATTGCGGTCATGAAGTGGAGTCAAGCTCCTGTTGTAAGCTTATAAACTATATTCATCATAGGAGAACTACTTAATCACTTCGGATTATTTTTGCTTCCAATTGGTAATAATAAACCGTGGGACTAGAAAACACATTAGGCTTCACACAAGGACGCTTTCCTTGGATCAATTACACACACGGACATAATTCTAATATATATATATATATATATATATATATATATATATATATATATATATATATATATATAATATTATATCCATACACAAAAGCGCTTAGAGTTAAGGAACTGTGGACGTGACCAAAAGCAAATACAGGGGTAATAGATTTTGACCTCTTCGTCGAGTCCTTGACCCCAGATTCGCCTTTTCCCTTAAACTCCCCTGTGTTTTTACATACCAGAAAACCATTTATTGAGTCAACAAGTTCTGCTTCCTTAATACAAAGGATAGTATGGCTTAATAATAGAGGGGATTAGGATAACCCAATACCCTAATGTGAACAAATTTTGCAAATACTCAAACTGGACAGTTTTAACTCTCCTTAATCCTAACCGGCCATCATTAATGATTTTCCTAAAATATCGTTACGAAATCATCTTTTTTCTCTTGTTAACGGAAAAACCCAAAACATCCACATTATATCTATGTCTTCGTCTAATTCGTTTCCACTGTTATCTAAGATATCATACACAACTATCTACAATTTTCTTTCGCTACTCTCAAAAGCACTAAGTATGTGATCAGAATTACAAACTTATTTATTTGAATAGTTTTTTGTTGTTGTTGTTGTTGTTGTTGTTGTTGTTTTTAAACGTTTTACAGCGCTTGCGACACTTTTAGGTCATTCATTCAGCGCCAGTGAAAAGGAAAAAAAGGGTAAATAAAAACAATTCTCGATTTCAAATTAAAAGCACACGAGAAAAGTAAGTCAAAGGGGAATGGTTCAAATAGGGAACGGATGTAGATTCCAAGAGCACACTATCAGAGTACTTAGTTTGAGATCACCTAAAAGTCTCATCCAGACACAAGTACATGATCCGACAAAGAGGAATACACTCAAATGCTTACATTATACATTCAAAACAACAAGCATACTAGTACATAACAGAGAGATTATTTACAACGGGGAAAAAAAATCATCTCCCAAAACTAACACCATACATTTGACTGTTTCCAGCTCAGCCAAGAACTCCAGCAAGGGCCAATATAAAACCCAAGTGAACCCATTCCAAGACAAAGAAAGAAGGCAACTCAGAAAACAGTTATAGGTGGGAAAGAAGATACGTCATCAAGTGACCTCTTGCCAACTGGGAAGTCAAAAGACTCCACCTAGTTGAGTATTGTAAACCACTGTTGATTATTTACAATAAAGTATAATACTAGTATGAGGCGGCAGGTCACATTAATATGAATATTTATCAAACCCGCTAAGTGTTATCTCCAGTCCTGAACTGTCATGATTGATGTAAACTTATTTGCAGGTCTGATAACCCAAAATGTTATGGTCTCTTTGTTGTAATGGAAATATTCTCAAACCAACGCAAGCTTAAAATTCTATCCATTATAACAATGACCAAACCCATAATTGCGTTCGGTTATCTGACGTATTAATATGTGCACCCTGGGTTTGAGACATCTGGCCAACTGTCTCATGATGAACTGTTCAACCAGATTTAAAAAAAACAAAACATATATCAACATTAATGTACAGCATTCCACAGGTTTTTCCTGCCCTATTAACTCTTCGCAATGTTTCATTCATTTCACCAGCAGGCCACATGGACCCATATTTTCATTTCATACGGTAATTGTGACTCGATCCTTTTGTTTGTTTTAAAGGGTTTACGGCGCTTGCAACACATTTAAGTTATATCAGCGCCAGTAAAAAGGAAGAAGATGGGATTGTCGAATTCTAGAATCACAATTAAAGCAACAAAGAAAAAGTAAGACAAAGGGGAACTGGGAACAAATAGGGACCAGTTGTAGATTCCAAGAGCATACCATCAATATACTTAGTTTGAGATCACCTATAATTCTCATCCGGACACAAGCACAAGATCCAGGAAAGTTAATACATAAAAGAGAGATGATTCACAAGTAAAAAAATATCATCTCCCAAAACAATAACTATGCATCTGACTATTTCCCTCCCAACCAAGGACTCAGGGCAAGGGTCATGAAAAACCAAGTAATCTCATTCCAAGACAAAGATTGAACGCAAAATGGAAAACAGCTATAAGCGAATAGAAGACATAGTAAGTGCCACCCTGCCCACTATTGGGAGGCCAGGAAACCAACCCAGTGACCTTTTTGTAATAACACTGCTACAATATCCGTTACAGCCTACAGCCAGGCACTCATTTCACTGGTGTCGGGTGGAATATTATGTGTAAAGCGCTTTACCCAAAGACATAAAGACATGACTGTGTTCTAAAAAGATCAGTTGTTTATTCATACGTTAACCTCGCTCAGCATTGCTTGACGTTTGTGTTAAGACGAGCCATCACACCGCTGAGTCACATGTAGACCTACTCCGCGTCGTCGGGACGCTTCCGTGCGTAGACAAGTGCAAGTTGACGCCACATATAACTCCATGACGCTCAGCGGTCTGTTAAACAGGCCCTTAGTCTGTTAGTGTTAGCAACCATCTATTGTCTCATACTGGTACTTAATCCGGAGAACTTCTCACCCAGTTCAGAGGAAGCGCCAGCAAAAATGAGCAAGAAAGGATGGTTAATAATTTATTGTAGACTAGAGTTGTTTTTTTTTTGTTGTTGTTTGTTGTTGGATTGTTTTGTTGTTGTCTTTTTGGTTCGCCTTGGATCTTACGACGCTAGAGACACTTGTGGGTTATTTGTGTGCCAGTAAAAAGGAAAACAATTGGGGAAATAATTTATACTTGAAATTAAAGGAATTAAAGAAAAGACAAGACAAAGGGGACTACATGTAGTTAAAATAGGGATTCCAGGATTCCACAATTCCATTAATGCTGACAATTGAATTTTGATTAATGAAAATCGGCTATGTGGTCTTGTGGTATGACACTCGCTTTCGGATCGGAAGGTCCTGGGTTCGAGCCTCGCGCTCAGCGCATAGTTGAGTCCTTGGAAAAGGCTCTTTACTCACTTTCTCTCACCGTACTCAGGTGTAAAATGAGTAGGATCTGGCCGTTAAGAGCGTTGTCTTTGTCCGAAACATTGTAATATCGCCTAACAGGCGGCATGTCCCGTCCTACATGTTAAAATTTGCTGTTGACCAGGGACCCCTTGTAAAGCGCTTTGAGCACATTTAGTGGATATTGCGCTATATAAAGCTCAATTTAAGTCCCACCCAGGCACAAGAAAAGAATCCGGCTATGCCTTTTTTAATGGGGATTTTACGGCACTTACGAC
The DNA here is from genome assembly GCF_034508935.2 of Berghia stephanieae. Classification (NCBI taxonomy): domain Eukaryota; kingdom Metazoa; phylum Mollusca; class Gastropoda; order Nudibranchia; family Aeolidiidae; genus Berghia; species Berghia stephanieae. Next base: position 75,345,319 of record NC_088364.1, on the reverse strand, counting down.
CATCTTATGTACTTTCAGCACTAGTAAAGAGGGAGATGATAGAGAGATAATTGTAGATCTGAAGTTAAAAGTACCATAGAAAAAGTGAGACAGGTTCAAATAGGGAAATATTCCACGAGCAATCCATAAAATGTAACCCTTCACCTCAAAACAGTATTAAGTCGGGATGGTTAAGACGTTGAAAATTGAATTTATAGCCAGAAATATCAGACTTGTGTTAAGTTTGTATGTTTTATTGAGGGGAATGGATACCTTATTTTAGGGTGCGAATGCCAACAATTTATATTTTTGACCAGTTTAACATTTAATTCGGCTTTTAATTAAGCATTTGGTTCGTTCCGACATAATACCTTTTGAGACGACGGGTCACAAATGTGCCTAATTTGACATCACATAAAAGCCCCATCCAAAGAAAATGATTCCGCTATGAAGGATGCAATCGAGTGATGACAGAGTACATACAATATATTCTCAACTAAAACTAACAGACATGATTTACATGGAAAAGAATATCACCACTCAGAAAAAAAAAAGGAATTATACATCTGACTGCGTCGTTCTCAGCTAAGGATCCCGCCAGAACCAGGAAAAAAACAACATTAAGAAATTTCGTCCCTGTTCTCGGTTTGCTATAACGATATATTTGACTGTTTCCCTTCTAATCAAGGACTCCAGTCAGAGCTGGAACAAAACTAAGTAATCCCATTCCAAGACAAACACGGAAAGCAACTCGGAAAACAGATATAAAGGGATAGAAGACACAACATGACCTAATGCCCACCATGGGAGGTCAAAAAACACCGCCCAGAGATCACATTAAAAAAATAACACAGTTCCCTAAGAACAAAAAAGGGGAATTTAAAGAAAAAAATCTGAAGGAATCAGAAGCTAAAGATGAAGCTTCAACAAACCGCATGAAGGTGTATGACAGATTGAAACAAATTATGATTATACATATTTAAAAAATTGATTAAATGGATTCTAAGACACACCCCCCCCCCCCCACCTTTCCAATCATCAATCACACGTCCCCCCCCCCCGCCCCCCCCCCCCAAAAAAACAAAACAAAAAAACAACAAAAAAAAAAGCAAAACTAAAAAAAAAAAAAAAAAAAAAAAAAAAAAAAAAAAAAAAAAAAAAAAAAAAAAAAAAAAAAATAAAGAAGGAAAGACAAAAAGGAAAAAAAAACAATTGATATGTTTTATATTAAAAGGTTTTATTTCATAAGACTTTCTATGGTAAGAAAGGAACTTAAAGCATAAATAAATAATATCTTTATAAAAACAAGTAAAGAAATAGTATATATAAGTAACAGCCCTTTAGTTCGCAGATCTAGTTTCTCCTCCTATATTGAGGTACAGGAATCTTTCCATCCACTCGCATACCGGTAAATTTATAACAACGATGTACAAAAACACGGATAAATTCGACATAACAAAATATAAATATAAATAACTAATAATCTTTTTCAGTATCCATATACATTTCATCCAGTATAATTTTCAAAAAAAAAACACGTCAAAATTATTAAGTACTTGCAAATGATATTCATTTGTGATTTTATCCACTCACATAAACCAATTAGTATTTCAAACCTCAAAAATAAATTTTAAATTAATAAATCCTCTTCTTTAAGAAAAAAAATAGTTAAAAACATTATTAAATAGATGACATTTTTTTTTATCACAATTAAGTAAGTCAATCTTCCACCAACATTTCCATATCTAACAAGATATCAAACAATTTTTACAAGATAACATCAGCTTAGATCTAGACAACAAAAACAATAACAACAGTAATATATTATGAGACACAAGCAAATGTTAACACTCTCTCCGAGAATAGTTGGCAAAATAGTAGTTTTCATCACTACTATAAATACACGGCAAGAAATAGAAATATTTTCTCTGTAGTTGTATATTGTATGTTTTATCGTCTACGTCAGTTGAGAAAATATCATATAATTTGATTTGATGCTGCACATCGTCTTCTATAAAAATCAGTCATATACACAAATGTTTTAAATCTTAACCTTATTTTAAAAAACAATAACAAAACAAATAAATTTTGATAACATCAATTCTCCAATTATGGCATAGTTTTTTCTATAAAAATGTCATAACAGGATTTTTATTTGTTGGGCTCTAGTGTAACATTGCAGATATTTATTTTGATAGCGTATATAATTTTTTTTTTTTTTAAAGTGTAAAGAAAAAATCAAGAAAGAAAAAATAAAGAGAAAAAAAAAACAAAAACGATTTAGTAACTGCAGCAACAGCATCATATAGAGTTTATTTTATTTAGCACCAAAATGTTTTCTTTATAATGTAGAAATGATAATTCATGCTGCATAGATGGAGATCGTATCTGTAGGCAACAATGGTAAATAAATCGAATAGAATTTACAAACAGTATCAGACATTACTTTTAAAAAAATAAATTTTTTTGCATGTTTTGATTTGTTATTTGGTGAAGTAATTTGATTCCAAGATGATTAAAAAGTTTGATTTCTACTTTCAAAATTTATAACAAAAAAATAATTCAAAAAACAAACAAAAAACAAATATAAGTGATATCAATATTGCCTAAAATTAAATATGCTTTTTGAAAAGAAAATGCCGTAAAGTTCTTATTTTATAAATCAACAAGAAAAATAAATTATATTGTAAATGAGAAAGAATTAAAATGTGGAAATATTCTTGGCATTATGATAATGATCTAAGCACAGAATAGTTTAAAATTATTAAGGCACTTCTTGTATTTGGAATCGGGTTGCGAAAGAAATTAAAAAAAAAAAATAATTGACGTCTCTTAGACTTTAAAGTTGAGTAAGACTGTCAGGTGTTGGTTGCGCTCCTGTGCTTAGTTGCTGTTCTTGATTTCTGTTAGAAATGGGGATTGAAATATTTCAAGTTAAACGTCTAACAAAAATATATAGGAATGGACTCCCCATAAGAAATTAAGAAACAAAATGCAACCAAAAAAGGGTGAACGCTTTTGTAATCTCACTTCTAGTTTGTTTTTGAAATGAGGGTTTTAATGGCTTGGTTAGTACAGCGTCCACTTCACAAACAAAGGGATCCCAGTTGTAGTCAAGATTTTCAAAAATAAACAATGGAATTATTTAGGATCTATCTCTAAAAACGAAGAAAAAAAACCTCAGTATAGCAGCACAAAGTTTTGTTTTGTTTTTAAGGGTTTTACGGCGCTTGCAACACATTAAGGTCATATCAGCACCAGTAAAAAGGAAGAAAATGGGATAGTAAAAAGTTCCAGAATTACAATTAAAGCACAAAAGAAAAGGTGAGACAAAGGGGAATTGGTTCAAATAGGGAACAGATATAGATTCTAAAAGCACACTATCAAAGTTTGAGATCACCTAAAAGTCTCATCCAGACACAAGAACAGGTCCCAACTTAGAGGAATACACTCAAATGTTTACATATAATAAAAATGTAAACTAAACATAATACAATGCATAACAGAGAGATGATTTACAAGGAAAAAAATATCATCTCCCAAAACTATAACTATACATTCGACTGTTTCCCTCCCAGCCAAGGAACTCCGGCCAGGGTCAGGAAAAAACTAAGTAATCTCATTCCAAGACAACGACAGGAAACAATTGGAAAACGGGTATGGGGGGATAGAAGACACAGCATGTACCTCCCTGCCCACTATGGGAGGTCAGGATCCCCACCCAGGCACCACAAAGTGGAGGTTAGCATTTTTCTCAAAGAGCAACAACTGACAGTATGGCTCAAACCTAGGTCCTTTTGGTGGAAGTGAAAGGCCTTAAGGGGTGGTGTGGAAAATTATTAGGAAAATCCTTCAAAAAATTGGTTTTGAGTGTTTGGTGGAAAACGATATTGTATCATTTTAGAAATAATATTATTTAAGTTCAATTTCTCAACATATACTATAAAGGCATGGGAAACAGGCGAAAAGGGTACAGGAAGTATGAAAAATGTGAAAACCGGACAGCTATTTTGCTATTTTCTCAATATGACATTTTTCTAAGGGTATGAGACACTGTCAAATATTTCTCATAATCTATTCCATGAAACTGAAACTCTCTGAAAATTTCCACAATTATCACAGAGATAATGTATTATGTCACCATAGAGAAATTCTTTTGATAGGGTATGTGAATTTTGATTTATAACCCAAATTATACATTTTTAACATCAATTTTGTTATAGAATTTTGTAATGTTCTATTAAAAAGCCCGTAAGCTAAAGCTGTAAATTCTCCCTATGGTGACATGAAATGCTACAATTTTGATAAGGGGGAAGAATATGAAGTGTATTCCTTCATTAGTTATTGTGGAAATTTTCCACAAGATTGTTATACTTTTTGATGCCAGACACCAACCCCCCTATCTCCGAATCAGGGTGCAAAATGGGTATCAACACAGATAATTTATTTTTTTCACCAAAAATGATTTTTATCCTATAGTGACGATAACGAATAATTAAAACTGTCCAATATAGGTAATTAAAGTTCTTTTCTAGAAAATACCCAAACCACCTCTTAACCACTTAAAAAAAAATTAATTAGCTTTTATATAGCGCAATATCCACAAAACGTGCTCAAAGCGCTTTACAAGGGGTCCCCAGCCAACAGCAACACTTAACATGTAGGACGGGACATAACGCAATTTTTCCGGACAGAGACAGTGCTGTTAAAGGCCATGTATTCATTTTACACCTGAATACCGTGAGACAATGTGAGTAAAGGGCCTTTTCCAAGGACTCAACTATGTGCCGAGCGAGGCTCAAACCCAGGACCTTCCGATCTGAAAGCGAGTGTCATACCACAAGACTACATAACCACTCAGTTCCCAATGCGACTAAATTATGAAGAAATGAAACCAGATAGAAAAAATAAATAAAGTAAGAAGCCCTTACAAATCATAAATAGGGTTGACTGCGGCGATAACCTGACCAGAGTGTTGAGAGTGCTGGACATGTTCGACACTCGCGTCTCCAAGGTTTACTTCTCCATAGTCTGGGATTGCCTCATCAGGGGGGACGTACATGTTCAGACTCTGAAAGTGTAAACCAAATATTTTATAAATCATACACATGACCGGTATTATGTCAGTATCAGATTTAAGCTAAAAAATGGATGTCAAATCCAAATCATTAAAATTTAGAAAATAAATAAATAAATAAATAAATAAATAAATAAATAAATAAATAAATAAATAAATAAATAAATAAATAAATAAATAAATAAATAAATAAATAAATAAATAAATAAATAAAAATAATAATAATAATAATAATAATAATAATAATAATAATAATAATAATAATAATAATAATAATAATAATAATAATAATAATAATAATAAAGGACTCTTATATGGTACACGATTTTCTCAGCTATGAGACTCTTGGCACTTTACGTCAACACAAAATAATTTTTAAGAAATTACACATCAGAAAAGAAATGTTTTCATGTATTTCCTGAAGACAGACAATGAATTGGTCTCCCAATGTCTGTTTGTTTTTGTTTTTTGTTTTTTGCTTTTTGTTTTGTTTTTAAGGGATTTATGGCGCTTGACGCACATTTAGGTCATTTCAAGAAGAAAATGGGATAGTCAAAAAACTATAGATTAATAATTGAAAGCACATGAGAAAAATTAAGACAAAGGGGAAATGGTTCAAATCGGGAACAGATGTATATTCCAAGAGCACACTATCAGTGTTTTTAGTTTGAGATCATCTAAAAGTCTCATCCAGAAACAAGCACAGGTCCCCACTAATAGGAAGACACTCAGATGTTTACAAATCATTATATTTGTAAAAGAAAATATAATGCATTACATAACAGAGAAATGGTTTACAAGGAACTAACTATACATATGACTGTTTCTCTCCCAGCCAGGGTATCCGGCCAGGGCCAGGACAAAACCAATCTCCAAGACAAAGACAGAAAGCAAATTGGAAAACAGATATAGGAGGATAGAAGACACAGTAAGTACCTCCTTGCCCACACTGGGAGGCCAGGAACCACCCAGGAATGTTCTGTGTTCCATACAGACGGACCAAAATGAGAAAAGGACCTTTAACAGATCACGAAAAATGTCTATAATTGACGACAACCAAGTACACATTTACACTCACTGTCACCTAGTGTATCACTGATCATGCTCACTGATGCTTGTATGTGTTAAAGCCATTAACTCAACAATGGAAGATAAGGAAGGTTGCTACTAAAAAGTTGTAAAACATAAGCATACGTATTTAACTACAAATTCAAATTCTCTGCGTTAGAGACGATTCATACTTTATTAGAGTTGGTGAAACTGTACAAGCTTACCATTATTTAAAGAGTTAAAAACATAACAAATTACTTAAATTACCTGAGTTTCATACTCTCTCATGTAACCAGCAGGTTCACCAAAGTCAGGGTTGTCGTAAGAGGCAGAGTACAGGCGGTATTGCTGAAGGAATTTCATGTACCTGGATTGACACAAGGATATGAACATTGGTGTGAATACTGTTAATCTCATCTGTTTGAACACACAGAACTGTGGCAATTATAATTAATACTGTCAATTTGCTGATGCATGATATTATAATGCATTGCATTGCTATCAGGTAATCAATATCCTCCTCATCATCATCATTATCCTCACCATCATCATCATCAACAACATTGCATTATTCATTCCTCAAATTAAAATACTGCTTTATCTCTGACAAACTCCTCCCTCCTCCCAACAACATCATTCATGAATTTATTTACCTAGAATACGTGAACACCAATACGATAATGCCAACAACACAGAGGAGGATAATGATGGCTGCCAAAGCAACGAGAGCTGCCCATGGGTCGTCCATCCACCATACGAATGACTTGGCCTTCATAGGGACGTAAATCAGTTCTTGAGCGTATGGTAAACGGACTTTGTCCACCTTTCCAGTCAGCTCCTTGCCAATCTCAGCCTTAATCTTGGCACCTCCGGTTCCAGACAGGATGCTGAAAGGAGAAGGAACCAGACAAAACATGACATGATTAATAATTATAAGAAATAAAAATAATAATACAACAATTCTTCCAGCTCCTCCTACTACTACTACATTACTACATTACTACTACAACTACTACTACTACTACCACTACTACCACTACTACTACTACTACTACTACTACTACTACTACTACTACCACCACCACCACCACTACTACTACTACCACCACCACCACCACTACTACTACTACCACTACCACTGCCAAAAACAACATCAACAACAATACTAATAAAATTATAACATGCATATGTTCTATGCTAGACATTGGTATTATCAATAACAAAGGAATCTACTTGTCGATAGCTCTCTGCTCAGTGCTGGCGATAAGCCTGTATGGAGATCGGGGCTCTGCTGCTACAAACGTCAAATCAGTTCTGGGAATAGATCAATGGCAAATTATATCAGACTGAATATTGTCACAAATTCATTTGTCATCATCATCTTCATCACCATTACCATCAGTATCATCAACATCACCGTTATCATCATCATCGTTATCAGCATATTACTTTCCCTGTTATTTTCAAATGAAGACATATTTCTTTTTGATGAAAGGTATTTATATAAAAACAAAAGTCTGTTTAGTTTGTATTTCACTCAAATTCGTTTGATCTGGTATTGATCTGTTGATCTGTCTATGAAGCCATCTCAGCCTTTATACAGAGCTGTTATAATTCAGTCCAAGCTGATACTTCATGATAAAGTAACCATACTAATTGTATAAGGAATAAATTCGGATTACTTACGAGTCGTATTCAATATCTCTCTGTCCATCATCAGATTGTACCGTTCTCTTGGCCTCAATCCTCTCGATCAGAATGACGAATCCTGTAGCTGATTGCAAACCCCTAATAATTACAAATGAAAATGGAGAGAGAATGGTTAGCTGTTGTCCGCACCATCATCATCATCATCATCATCATCATCATCATCATCATCATCATCATCATCGTCATCATCATCATCATCATCATCATCATCATCATCATCATCACCATCATCATCATCATGATCACTATCATCATCACCATCATCATCATCATCATCATCATCATCATCATCATCATCATTCTTATCATCATTATCAACAACATCATCAGCCACCTTCATCATTTTTACTTCTATAATAGACATAATCCATCAAACAATGTATCAAAAACAAAAATGGAAATCTTTTTATTTTTAAAAGAAAAGCTCTAAAAATGACTGGTATCGTCTAAGATAGCCAAATTCCTTGTCTTGGATTTTGTTCTTTACTACGCAAAACAATCAAAGAATAATAGAACTTACCGTCTATATGCCTCTCTGTCTCTCAGTACATTTTGTCTGTTATCGTCCAGCACAACGACGAAACGATTGATTGGACGGATCAAGTTGACCTGTAGAGATGTGAATCAGTGATTACAATGATGATGATGATGAAGATGCAGATGAAAATATCAGTAAAGATAAACATACTAATGATAATAATGATGATGACGATGATGATGTTGATGATGAAGATGAAAATATCAATAAAGATACTAATAATAATGATAATAATGATGATGATGATGCTGAGGATGATAATGATAACAATGATGATGATGATGATGATGACGACGACAACAATAATAATAAACTTAATGTTTAAAAGTTCCTTACATAACAATCAGTTTTGGCAGTATTAAATCCAGTCAGTAGATCTTCTCTGTCACGTGCCACTACTCTAAGCTTGTACGGGTCAATTCTGGTGGACGGTGTGAGGTCATCCATGAGGAACTCTTCTGTGGTGTACAGTGCTCCATCAGCTTTTCCGAGCTCAAATGGTGGGGGGTCAATGACACCCTTCTCGACCAGATAGTTGACGGTTCCATTGATTTGGAAATCAATATCAGTAGCCTACGCAGTACAAAAATATAATTAAGATGTTATGTTAGGAGGTGAAAACAGAGATTGAATATTATAACCAATGACAAAAAAAAAAATTAAATAAATTTTAAAAAGAAATCGTTTGCTTATTCAAGCTAAAAAATCAAAATTGTTTAAATAGCAATCAGTAAAAATTGATAGATTGTATGTGAGTGTATGTGTGTGTGTGAGCGTGTGTGCATGGTTGAATGAATAAATGTATGTGTATGGATGTATGTATGTATGGATGTATGTATGTATGGATGGATGGATGGGATGGGATGGGATGGGATGGGATGGGATGGGATGGGATGGGATGGGATGGGATGGGATGGGATGGGATGGGATGGGATTGGAATGGAATGGAATGGAATGGAATGGGATGGAATGGGATGGAATGGGATGGAATGGGATGGAATGGGATGGAATGGGATGGAATGGGATGGAATGGGATGGAATGGGATGGAATGGGATGGAATGGGATGGAATGGGATGGAATGGGATGGAATGGGATGGAATGGGATGGAATGGGATGGAATGGGATGGAATGGGATGGAATGGGATGGAATGGGATGGAATGGGATGGAATGGGATGGAATGGAATGGAATGGGATGGAATGGGATGGAATGGGATGGGATGGGATGGGATGGGATGGGATGGGATGGGATGGGATGGGATGGGATGGAATGGGATGGGATGGGATGGGATGGGATGGGATGGGATGGGATGGGATGGATGGATGGATGGATGGATGGATGGATGGATGGATGGATGGATGGATGGATGGATGGATGGATGTATGTATGTATGTATGTATGTATGTATGTATTGTTACACAAATATGTTACTCGGACACATTTTTCTATTGTATGATTTCAGTGGGATTTTACTTTGTTTTGGCTGTTTACACTAAGTACTTAAAGCAATATGTAAAAGAATGGGATTTTCTCATATTGAATTCATTCTTATTCGAAAAGAAGATAAAGAAAGAGGATCGAATAGAAGATACAAGAAAAAGGATCGAATAGAAGATACAAGAAAGAGAGTCGAATAGAAGATACAAGAAAGAGAATAGAATAGAAGATACAAGAAAGAGGAGCAGGAGGAGATCAAAGAGCTAATGGCGGAAGAGTTATGATGGATAGGGAGAAAACAGATGAAGGCGGAATAAGCGGGAAAAGAGGGGAGAATATGTGGAGGGGTTGGATCAAAATTGCGAAAGAAAAAAGAAAAAAAAAAGAAGAAAAGAAAGAGATGAAAAAATATGAAGAAAAAGAAAAAAAATATGTGCGATGGGAAAAAAAAGAGTAAAAATAGATAAGGTAAGATGAGTGCTACTCACACGTAGGGTGGTAACAACAGTATTGGGTGGTGCCTTAACGTCCACAGCAGCCATAAAGATACCCTTGGTGCCATCAAGTGGATCAATAGTATCTCTGGGATACGGTACAAATTCCCATTTAGGATCGTTATCATTGACATCTGCAACAAAGATGACCACTCTTACGTTGTCCCAAGTGTCTGAAAAAGAGAGCAAGAGAGAGAGAGAAAAAATAATTACATAAACAAATAAAAAGAATTCAAGTTATGACATTTTCTGACACATAATAAAATCTTTATACATTGATCAAAGATGTAAACATTATGATTTACATAGAATTAATAATAGTAATTGTTTTATATCTTTAGAATAGGATGCAAGTCTTTCACAAAAATATTTTCTTCCAGATCTTACAGACCCAGCCATTTTACTTAATGAACTCAGGGGTCATGAAAAGTCTTACTGCACCCATAATCCAAACGAATTCCTTTCCTTCTTGTGAGGAGTGTGTTCTAGCACCAAGCTACAAAGACTCCAGATAACAAGTAATTATTAATATTTTCCATTATAGGCTAGAGAAATTAGGATCGACTCTGAATTCATGGGCCGTATGGCCATAATAGCACTACTTAACGAATTCACAGGCCGTATGGCCATAATAGCACTACTTAACTAAAACCAAACTTGTGCAGCAATGCGGTTTTGTGGTATGAAACTCTCCTTTGGATCGGAAGATCCTGGGTTCGAGTCCGACTTTGAGCAGTGTATAATTGAGTCCTTGGAAAAGGCTCTTTACTCATATTCTCGAACTGTACTCATTGAAAATGAGTACCTGGCCATTAACAGCATTGTCTCTATCGAATACACGATTGTAATACTGCCAAACAAGCGTTATGACTCATCCTACGTGTTGAGTGTTTTGTTTGTTTGTTGCTTTAGGTCTCTTTCAACACAATTGAGGTTATATGAGAGACCGCTGAAACAAAAAAACAAGCAATCTAACAAAAATAGTACAAATGTCAATCAAAAGCATAACCTAAAGATATCATAAGCTAAATTATAAATAACCAAGAACAAACAGGCAGAAGATTTACAGAAAAAAAATATCCCCTGTCAAAAATACAATCACAAACTAAAGAAGCAGGATAGGCTAGTAAAGAGAAGAAGAAACGACATCACTATCGGATCGTACACCCATGCGAACATCATAGGTATATGATTCAAGGGTGATGCTCCCATCCAACCACCCGCTACGTGTTGAGTGTTGCTGTTGGCTTGGGACCCCTTGTACAATGCTTTGAGCATGATTTAAATGCTTAATTTTAAAGTTTAAAGTTTAAACTTACTGGTAGTCAAATAGGTGGCTTTGTCATTATCAGCCTGTCTCTTCTTCCTAACATTGGTCAGAGGTTTCCTTATAACAGTCACATTGAAGTCATAACGAGTTTTCACTTCCCTGTCCAAAGGTTTGTCCAGTACAAGAGCACAACGCTTTTCACTTCCAAATGGCACCAGTTTGAATTGCTCTGAAAACATAGAAACATTTTTTTAACAATTATTGAAATAGAGTCCCAAGTTCTCTGAAAACATAGAAACAGTTTACAATATCTATTCTGTTCATCTACTAGTTATTATTAAATTATAAACAAGGCTACGAAAAAAAAAAAATCATACCTACTTACAAGCACCTAAAAGAGTGTAAGACATAGTCAAAGGAAGAGTGGTTCATGCATAAAAGAGACTTTATTCTATCCAATAAAGAACTAAAAAAGTGTATAGATAGTATGCGCTTGGCTAAGAAGCTCATAACATTGCCATCCGGAAGTATAAGGGACCAAAACACAAAACTGTGTCTAACCATGATCGTTTATAGTGTGGTTGATACACTTTAGTGAGAATCACTGACAAACACGGATGGCAAAATACAATAACAAAGGCTTGAGTGATGTCATCTTTGTTCTATCTATATGCAAGAAAAAATAAACATCCCAAAAAATTCAATCAGCCTCTAATGTCTGACCAGCAATCAAGGGGTCTGAGGTTCGATCCCCAGTCGAGCAGGCTGATTTTTTGAGATGATTTTAAACTAGAATTTTTTATATCACAAGATCCACTAAATGTGCTCAAATCGCCTTGCAAAGGGTCACTGACCAACAGCAACATGTAAAATGTGGAACCAGACATGACACCTGTTAGGCGATATTACAATTTTTTTCCGACAGAGACAGCGCTGCTGACGGCCATGTACTCATTTTACAACTCGAGCCTCGAACCCAGGACTTTACTATCTGAAAGCAAGTGTTAAACTACAAGACCACATAGCAGCACTTATTCTTATTTATTTCACACTATCTTGTCTGACACTGTTTCACACACTTTTTTTCAGATTTTTATCTCACATCCGTGCTTGTTCCCTAAATGTATCACTTTAGTATATTTTATTTACACTTTTGGCATGACATTCTGCTGTAACCTGTTGGTCCCTGGTTCAAATCCTATTGCAAGCTGTACAAAGTTAAGTACTTGGACAAGATTTTATTCACGTGGATTAAAAATGATAATAGATGATGATGGAATTTATTTATATTGTGCCATTCTTGTAGGTGCATCTTAAAATGTACAAGTTAAAAAATCAACAATAGATGATATGCACCCAAAATAATTTTACATTCAAAAGTACGTTAAAAAAGAAAAAGAAGATGAACAAGGTAAAATATAATTCGTGGTCTAAAAGACAGTCCCATTATTTATAAGAATTGTTTTGAATTTTGTTTGAAAGAAGTTTCCAAAGATTTAGGCCTTAAATGAACTGGGAAGGCGTTGCAAATATATGAAGCAGCAATGAAAAAAGAGCTGCATGAATTTTTTTACAGCCTTTTTAGGAGCTAAGATGCATAATTTTCCCATTCTGACCTAAAATACATCGATGGGATAAATAATTCAACCAGAATTATGTAACTTGGTGCTTTATTGTAGAATTATGGACTAAAAAGGCAATTTTATAAACAGTTCTATCTGAAACAGGGAGCCCAACGTAGATCCTTAAGCATTTATTAGCACCCGAGTGTCCTACCATAAAAAAAAAAAACAACATTTCGAGTCTACCAGCTTGGCGTTTTGTAAACATTAAAATTTGTTTATGTAAGCACACTTACCCTCTGGTGTCTTTATGTTACAAAGTACTTGATTGTCCATTTGATTTGCTACCTCCATCTTGAATAATGTTGTCTCGACATCTGTGTTCTCCGAAATGGTTTTACTGGAAGTTTCAAGCAAATGAAAAACAAATATTCTTTCTTTAGATTTATGTCATTATATATATATATATATATATATATATATATATATATATATATATATATATATATATATATATATATATATATATATATATATATATATATATATTTAGAATGTGTCATGCTTATAATTTACAAAATTAGATTCTAGGGTGAAATCAAGAGTCAGTTAAAAATAAACACAACACACAATACACATACACACACTCTATCACAAACACACATATGCACACAGAGAAACACCATAACATAAGTAAAATACAATAGAAAAATTGAGGGAAGGGGGGGGGGGGGGGGGGGTTCTAAAGTGGGAGGAGGAGGAGAAAGAGCAGGAGAAGGAAAATAGAAGATAAAGAAGAAATAAAAATTGAAGCCTTACAGATAGATGGGCTGGGTGAAACCAAGTTTTCCGGCGATGTTTTCAAAGAAGTTTACAGTGATGTATACAGTAACCTCTGAAATCTTGTCTTCTTTCCAGTTGCCATCCTTGGCCACCACTTTGAACTAGAAAACACAATGAATTATTAAATGAGTTGCAATGTAATACACAGGGCGATCAGAATAAAAGATTATGTCAGTACTTCTGTATTATGGAAATATATGTATCAAAAATTTTAAATACACCTTTTTTTAGAGAATGGTTGATCACTGAGCCTAATCAAACATTCAAAGAAAAATACGCTCAGAGACTGGATCGGTGACAGTGAAAGTATCTAGTAGTATCGAAAAACCACACATCCAGCCGAAATATGTCGACCCCTGCTCTCATGACTGTATCATAACAACCGGCAAAGCTTGTCATTGAGCAATGAAGGACAATATGTGACCCTTTGCCTCCAAACGGTATTAAGTCGGGTTGGTTAAGATATTGAAAATAGAATTTATAGCCAGAAATATCAGACTTGTGTTGAGTTTATACGATTTATTGAGGAGAATGGATACCATATTTTAGGGTTTTAATGCCAACAGTTTATATTTTTGACCAGTTTTAACATTTAATTCGGCTTTTAAGCATCTGGTTCGTTCCGACATAATACCGTTTTGAGACGATGGGTCAAATATAGTCCATTGTCTCGGGACCACCCAAGAAGTTTAGTAATAATGGTCACAAACTCTTGGTAATACAGTTGTAACCTTCACTTCTTCAGATGTACTTGGCCAGTAAGTACTGCCACACACTGACATAACCCTTTTCTTTTTAATTTGGCCAGAAAATTTTGACATCAAATTTCAATAAACTAAGATTACCCACAACTTGTCAAATCGTCTCAAATCTGGGATTCTAATGTTTCTCAGATTTTGTTTTAAATCGTTGACGTAAAATAAGTCATTTTGATTAGCTTCACAGACTTTGAATAAACAATAAATAATAATATAAAAATAAAAGTCCATCTATTCCTCCCAAGGGGAAAGTTCTTTTAAAAAGAAATGGGGGTGTCAATAGCACAGTTGACAGAACACTTCTTTCACAAGCAAGGACAGAGAGATCGATCCCGCATGAAGTCTAGGTTTATTTTTTGTGACCCCCCTCCCCCTCCCTCTCTCCACCCAGTAGTGATTGGGTAGCTGGCTCAGTTAGATTTGGTGGAAATTGCTTTGCAATAGACTAGCGTCCTATCCAAACGGTTGCAACCAATTGCTATTTTTTGATTTATGCTATAGACACCGGGATAAACTCCCGACTCCATGGACCTTATGGCTCTGATGACCTAGAAAACCCAGGCTTCATAAAAAAAGTAGAGTGTTGCTAGCAATAGGGGCTAAGTCCCTTTATCAAAGTTAAAAAATGAAATGCTGAACCATGCTCAAACATGGGTCTCCCAAGTGGAAGTGCATTGCCTTATTCACTCAGCCATTTCACTCTCTCTAAACAAATGTTAAACGAAATATTGCAGATTAGTTGAAAAGTGACACTTTTTGGAATGAGACAAAATGGATCGAGTTAGTAAACCTGAAAAAAAAACACACTAACAATAATAAATTCTAGCATCTCAAACAAGTAACTGTAATAAAAATGGAACAAGAAGATAGGTATAATATTGTTATATTTACTGAGTATGTTGTCGATCCACTATCTCCTGGGGTGGATTGCCTCTTGAAAATGATACCATCGCCAGTTATGCCAAAGAATCGAGACTGGGTGTCTGAGCTGCTGAAGTCAACGAGACTGTATGCCACTTCAGCATTTGGTGTCTGAAATTGGAATTTAAAAAGAAAATGAATCTTGCTAATAACTATCTTTAAAATTAAATTACAAATCGGTGGAATAAATAAACAAATAAATATTTTATATTTCAACATTTTCTGAACCCTAATATAATTCAAAATTGAGGAAGCAGGTCATATTGCAGTTATCGCTTGTGTATAAAAGATTATCTCCCAACAATTGGCATCACCAACCTTTGCATTGAGGGAAATAGTTGAATCATCATCGTCAGCAATGACTTGCAGAATGCTGTTACCGAGTGGGAAATTCTCATTGATAGTTGCTGTGTAGTTGACTTGTCTGAAGACTGGACCATGTTCATTCCTCTGTATAGAAATTCTTACTCTTGCTACATCACTGCGGGGTGTTATAGCACTGTCTTCTGCCAGCACAAAGACCTGTAGATATAATATTTAAAAAGGTGGTAATGATGAAAGATGTTTTTGTTAGGTTTAACTTCACACATTCTCTTACAATTTTAGTTTATGATCAAAACTAAGATACACCTTTTTACAAATTACGAGACAATCACTAACTGATTTTAATGCTGACTTTTTTCTCATATACATGTAATTTCATCTTTTACATTTTATTGAAAAGGTTTTTCAAACACAATGTGCAGCGTATGAGAATTAATATGCTTATTCATAGAACCGAATGATTTGATCGAGCTAGACTTGCAAGGATTCTCAGCTTAGATTCTCTCATCAAGTCGTAATTGTTCTATTCTGCTTCATTACATTATCATAGAATCGTGTTTTTGTTTTTTTTTCAAATGGTGATGGAATGTTCATACATCTTTGAAATGATAATTAAAAAATAAACAAATACAAAAGAGGTGACATACGTCATAAACATCTGCACTGTTGGCTGTTATCAGGAGTTTGTCCAAGAAAAGATCTCCATTTGACTGGCTGATTTCAAAGAAGTTGGTGTCAAATGGCTTGACAGTCACTGGGCTTATCACAGTCTGGTTGATGATGCTATATTTGATTTGACCACTTGCACTCTGGATAATTCAAGTGGAATTGGTACATGCGGGAGAGAAAAACAATTTAAAGAAAAATGAAAACAGTAAACCAAACAATAATGAAGAGATTGTGGTAGCTCTTGAAAGAACCCATCAGCAAAATGACGCTTAGATGATCATATTGAAAAAAAAAAAGAGAAAACATCATCCCTGGCTGGCAGAAATTTGATAAAGAAACCAGAAATGGACTAGCAGAAAGACGGATGGTTACATTCTAAAGATAAAGATATGAACTTATAATTCATTAATTTGTGCTGATTAAAAGACAGTCACAATTTACACCAGATATTAAACAGCATTCTTCCACATACGATAAATAATTTTCCAGAAAGTACAAAACTTGACTAAAATATAACATTTCATGATGATGACTCAGTAATGATTCTGGAATATCAAAAGTAAAAACTGATGTTAAGCTCAAAGACACGAAACAAAAGATGGAGGGAAAAAAATTAACTTAAATGTACTTTTAAAAATTAGAATTGTAAAATACCAGGGACTCACCTGGATAGAATCCAAGTCAGTTGCTGTAACTCTGATAATACTGGTAGCAACCTTTGTGTATTCGGAGATTTTCACGCTGTATTCAGTTGGATTGAAGACTGGGGCATTTGGGTTTCTGCGTACGTTAATTGTAACGAAAGCAAAGTCTTCCTTGGGAGCTGGATGGTTGTCTGTTGCCTTCACGGTCAACTGAAATATATACAGACATTCATAACTTTATATTCATTCACAACTTTTACAATTATCTTAAGTTACAAAGGAGTGCAGCAACCTGAAGGTCTTCGGTTCGAGACAGATTCTGAGAGGCACATAGTTGAGTCCTTGCAAAAGGCTCTTTAGTCACACTCTCACAGTACTCGGGTGTAAAATGAGTTCCTGGTTGTTGACAATGTTGTCTTTGTCTGAAAAAATGGTGATATAGGCTAACAAGTGTCCTGTCTTCATGTTATGTGTTGCTGTTGGCTTGGGGCCACTTGTCAAGCGCCTTGAGCATGGTGAGTAGATTTTGCATTATATACAATTGCTCTAGTTATATTAGCAAACATTATTGAGCAACATCACTTGTTGATGCCGCTGTTTTATGCTTTGTGATATACAGATTGAATATTGGGAAAAAAGAAGAGGATAATGAAAATAGGGTGAATAAGTGATAGATAAGGCAAGCTGCAAAAAAATGACATAAAAATCTTACCTGATATTTAACGGTAGCAACTCTCAATACAGACTCAGCTAATGAAATCATACCAGTGTTTTCGTCAATATTGAAGTATAGTACTTCTCCCCTTCCATTATCAACAAGACTGAAAGTGACACGATCCTAAACAAACAAAAAAAAAAAAAGGAAAAAAAAAAAGAATGAAAAAAGAATAAGTATAAGCTCCGAAATATGACCAGTTGTAAATAATCACTAAAAATAAGTACATTTTTATTTATTAAAAAATTGTTTGTTTTTCAATTTTTATTGAAATACTTAATTATTTTGGTGATATAAATAAAAAAGGCATTGATACGAAATAATAAAATTCAATTACTGGCTTAACAAAGCTGTTTCAATGAGGATAAAGATCAATAACAAAATATGTCAACATCAAAAAAGTATTGTCTTAACTCACTCTATCCTAGACACTTTTGATGCTTTTACAAATTGGAAAAAAAAAACGTATTTAAAATGAGCATGTACATAGATAGTTTTATTCAACTACCATTAACATGTAAAGAAAATTTTTAAAGATTTGATACTACGCCTATAATATGTCTCAGAAAAATGTAATAAAAATAGGCATGGGGTAAAAGTAACCCGGGTAAACAACGCATATAGTCGGTGTTAGGGTTGAGTGAGTTAAATCAATCGAATTTAATTTGTGATAGAGCCCAGAAGAATCATATCAAAACTATATTTAAGATTTTGTGATAACTGAATCAATGTGAAGCCTTCAATAAGGCTTTTAAAAATTTTTAGTTAAGTGTCTGACATGGTATAATATTATACTGACTGTTTTCTCTCTCAGTCATATTTGTATATAATATCATGGTTGAAAGCAAGAACCAATACCTACCAAATCCATTACCTATTCAGATCTGTAATCTTAATTCATAATAGAAACATTGTTCTGATTTGAACTAATTTTTTTTTACAAAATGTGACGCATCGTCTCAAAACAGTATTATGTCGAAACGAACCATATGCTTAAAAGCCGAATTAAATGTTAAACTGGTCAAAAATATAAATTGTTGGCATTAGTACCCTAAAATATAGTATCCATTCTCCTCAATAAAACATACAAACTCAACACAAGTCTGATATTTCTGACTATAAATTCAATTTTCAACATCTTAACCATCCCGACTTAATACCGATTTGAGGCGAAGGGTCACAAATGTATAAGCATGCTTTAAAAAAAAAGACATATCATTATAAAACTTACACCATCGGCATCTGAAGCAGTGACTTGTATAATTGGATCATTGACTCTATGATTTTCTTCAATAGTCTTCGTGTATGATTCAGGTACAAAATCTGGCTTGTTGGCGTTCCTCTGTACAATAACACGGACACTAGAAGTGTCTGCCTTGATTGGATTTCCATTATCTCTACAGCGGACAGGGAACTGTTGTTTTAAAAAACAAAAAAAAATTAATTGAGAATTTCACTAAAATCAATTTTATATGATTTGGCTATTTCACCAAAATTAGAAAATCTGCTATTAATTCACTTAAACAAGAGAAATTGCTAAAAAAACAAAACAAAAGGTAAAGTAAACACAGGAAGTGGAAATTACTGCATAGCCAAGGACAACTATACTGTAGTATAGCAGTCCTTGTGCAAAGCCCACTTATATTGTCTATGTATTCTTTGCACTCGTGAATGACTGGATTCAGATTTATTCTAGGAATAAATTGAAAATTGAAATATGGAACCAACGGATTTATTTTAGATTCACTTTTATTGTATATATTTTGTATATATCTATTATTCTAACTCTTTGCTCAATATTTTTCCACCGTTACTAATAAGTAAAATCAGTCTATGAATTTGTTAAAATCATCAGATTAATTTTTTCTCGCTATTATCTATATACAACTTTTTAAACCCTTTCTCTTACATTGTACTCAGTTGAGCCTAGGCCCAGTAGTGGGGTGGTGACAGACACGTTGCCAAGAGTGGGGTTCATGTAGAAGAACTGGTAACTTTCAGCGGGGTCATTGTTTGTGCGGATGATTTCATAAGTAATGTCTCCAGCCGTTCCCTGTGGAATAAATATCAATTTGTAATATTATAATAACTTTTTTAAAAACATCAGAAATGGTTTGTTGAATAAATTAAAAAATACATCAATAACACACAGTTATAATATATTTCCCTCCTCCTCCTCCTCCAGCTGCTCTGCCACCTCCTCTTCATCATCATCAAGCGTGGCTTGTACTCTTGAGCACGTTGCTGGTCAGCTGTCTCCACGAATCACGATCCTCTGAGGTGCACATGAAATCCGAGTTGCTTTTTTAAATCACTTTTGGCCATTCTTATGTTACTTAGATATGTCATTCTTTGTCTTCTTCTAGCTCTCTTTCCTTCGAGCATCGCAGATGTTTCCAACTTTTCTATTCCATCTCTTCTCTACACATGTCCCAGAAACCATAACTGCCTCTTTCTGATGGTATCAATCAACATTCTTCCCTTTCTCACCTTCTCCAACACTTCCTCGTTCGTACTTGTCTGACCATTATAGCCTCAACCTCCTCTTATCATCTTCTTATTCTACCACCTCCTCTATTTTTTGACAGTATCTGAAGCAGGCCCAAGAATCGTTCTTGAGGGATAATCTACAGGGATTGTCTTTACGGTCTATTTAAAGGGAAGACTGGAATAAGAAAGGGATCAGCTGCTGTGAAGCACCGCAAAGTGAGCTAGGGTGAAGTGACTTGCTCAAGGCCACACAGTGCGACAGTTAGTTAACCTCAGGGCCTTTCGGGTAGGAAGCAAAGACCATACTGCTGAGCCACGGTCATTTGCTTGTCAACAATATGGGACAACCCCGTACACTAGTCGCAGCACACTGCTAAAAACAAGACACAAGATTGGAAATGTTAAATATTGCGATTTTCATACGACTTAGAGTTGGCATGTTTTTTTATGTTTTTAAGGGTTTTACGGCGCTTGCAACACATTTAGGTTATATCAGCGCCAGTAAAAAGGAAGAAAATGGGATAGTAAAAAGTTCTAGAATTACAAAAAAAGCACCCAAGAAAAAGTAAGAAATTGGGGAACTGGGAAGAAATAAGGATCAGATGTAGATTCCAAGAGCACACTATCAAATACTTAGTTTGAGACCACCTATAAGTCTCATCCGGACACAAGCACAAAATCCAACAAAGAGAAATACACTCAAATGCCTACATTATAAATTCAAAATAACACATATAATAATACATAACAGAGAGATGATTTACAAGGAAAAAAATATCATCTCCCAAAACAATAACTATGCCTTTGACTGTTTCCCTCCCAGCCAAGGACTCTGGCCAGGGTCATGACAAAACTAAGTAATCTCATTCTAAGACAGAAAGCAGACGGAAAGCAATTGGAAAACAGATACAGTGGGATAGAAGACAGATCAAGTACCTCCCTGCCCACTATGGAAGGTTGGGAACCCCACCCAGAGAGTTGGCATAGTTCCTTTACCCTGTGCGAGACAAAAAAAAAAAAAAGGAAATGAAAAAGGTATTGTGCTGTTTCAATACAAATATATATATATATATATATATATATATATATATATATATATATATATATATATATATATATATATATATATATATCACAACTCAATTTTGTTCAGGAAATGGAATCATTCAATACGATTTCAAGAGTCAAAAATCTACAACCAAGGTTGAAAGTTATTGTTTTGAATCTTACAATATCGGCGTCAGCACAAGCAATGCTTCCAATTATAGACCCCAGGGACTGGTATTCTGTGATAGTGAAGACGTATTCTCGCTTGGTGAATTCTGGGTTGTCAGGATTCCTGAAAAATTTGGAGTAAAAGAAGGTAAACCAAATAAATCAGTTGATCCACTCAAGAGCTATTCGTGCTTATATGTCTCTACAACCTTTAAATGTTTCATAATTGATAAATACTGAATAAATAAATAAATAAATATATAAATAAATAACATAAATATATAAATATATAAATAAATAAATAAATAAATAAATAAATAAATAAATAGATAAATAAATAAACAAATAAATAAATAAATAAATAAATAAATATATAAATAAATAAATAAATAAGTGACCCTTCGCCTCAAAACGGTATTAATTCGGGATTGTTAAGATGTTGAAAATTGAATTTATAGCCAGAAATATCAGACTTGTGTTGAGTTTGTATGTTTTATTGAAGAGAATGGATACCATTTTTTAGAGTGCTTATGCCAACAATTTATATTTTTGACCAGTTTAACATTTACTTCGGCTTTTAAGCATCCGGTTCGTCCCGACATAATACCGTTTTGAGACGATGGGTCACATATATAGATATGAAAAATATAACTTAATGAAATCCCCTCTATCCTACCCGAGGGGCAATTTTCTTTACAGTCTTTTCTAAGAGAATACTGTAAAAAACTAGCAACAGTGCAGTACCACAAAATGAGCTACAAAGCGCGGCAGGTGATTTAACTCATTACCTTTCAGGTACAAAGCAAAGACCATATTGCTATCCATGCTGTTTACTAATAAAAATGTGCCTAATCCAGATTTTAATGTTTAAAAAAAACCACTTTTGAAATGAATTTATAGTTGCTCACTGCTTGATTAAAGAATGAAATTGCAATAAAGAAGCTTCCAATGAATTATTAACATACTTTATACTTTCAGAGTTATCTTAAAATTATTTTTTTTTAAAAAATTGAGCTTTATATAGCTCAATATCCACTAAATGTGCTCAAAGCGCTTTACAAGGGGTCCCTGGTCAAAAGCAACATTTAACATGTAGGAAGGGACATGATGCCTGTTTGGCGATATTACAGTTTTTTGGACAACGCTGTTAGAGGTCTCATACGCATTTTACACCTGAGTACAGTGAGAGAATGCGAGTAAAGAGCCTTTTCCGAGGACTCAACCATGCACCGAGCACGAGGCTCAAACTCAGGACCTTCCGATCCGAAAGCGAGTGTCATACCACTAGACCACATAGCCGCACTATGGTAAAGAGAGAGAGCGAGAGAAAGAGATTTGAAAAAAAAGAAAGTAGGATAGATCCATTTCTACTCTACCAAGGAAAGCTGTCCTACTGTATGGATGTACGCATCACTGGCATGCATAAGGAGGGTACAGATTTTCATAAACAGTTGCATGCGTAAGCTACTCAGAATAAAATGGATGGATAGAATAAAAAATGAAGAAGTATGGAAAAGAACACAGCAGAACCAGCGGGAGAGGAAATAGGAAGAAGACGATGGAGGTGGATTGGACACACGCTTAGAAAGAATGACTCAACTATAACAAAGAAAGTATTGGACTGGGACCCTCAGGGCAGAAGATCAAGGGGAAGGCCACGAGGAACAGGGAGAAGAATTAAAGAAGCTGATATACAGAGAAGTGGTAAGACCTGGAATGAGGTAAAAAAAAGTTAGCTCAGGATAGAGAAGGATGGAAACTGTTTGTCTGTGGCCTATACCCTGACCCAGGGTGAAAAAGACAATAATGATGATGATGAAGGAAAGCTATATTTACCTGTCCACGTTGATAGTGATTGTCTTGTAAGCATCCACAGATGGATCAACCTTGCGGTATGCATGGATACGTATCTGGTTCACAAAGTGCAATATAAGTCAAGTTATCAAATAACCAAGATTCAAATATTCAAAGTAAACATTATTTTAAGATTTTTTTTTTCCCAATCATAATCATTAAAACAATCTAAATCTATTTGTAATATAATTTTTTTTTATCTTAAAAAAACAAACAAACAAATAAAACAGACTCTTAACAAAATTTAATAAAAATAATAATGATGATGATGATGATGATAATAAAAATAATAAAATAATAAAATAAAAATAATAATAATAATAATAATAATAATAATAATAATAATAATAATAATAATAATAATAATAATAATAATAATAATAATAATAATAATAATAATAATAATAATAATATGAAGACTTTTTTTTTTAATATTATCGTTTAACTTCAGATATAAAGTAGAATATCAATTAATCGATAATAAAAAATGGTTCCATTTAGCACTGTAAAAAATAACCAAATCAACTTACCACATATTTCAGAGAGCGAGATTGGTCGAGGACAAAAGATTTGATCTGCTTAAGTTCAGCTGTCTTAGAGTTAATCTCGAAATAGTCCAGGACTTTTCCATCATCAATAATCTCGTATACCAGTTCAGACTGTGTAAAGGAAAAGACAACACCATGCAGAATGATGGAGATCTAATATATATATATATATATATATATATATATATATATATATATATATATATATATATATATATATATATATATATATATAATGAGTAGCTGAATTGACTTTAAAATAAAGAATAGGAAAACAAAAAAAGTATTGGAGTAAAACATAATAGTGAAAAATAGTATATGTAATTGGGTATTGCTTTGGAAAGAAAATTCCTTTTTTTTTTTTTTTTTTTTTTTTTTTCCCTTTAACTGTTAAACTATGCATTGCCAAGTAATATTATAATTACAATTGAAGTCAATACTCACGTTAGCTGCATCAAAGGCTTCAAACTGGCCAATTATTTCAAGAGAAGCAGACTCCACTCTGGTAAACTCTTCGGTAGGCGGACTGTACTGAATTCCAGGGGATGGGTCGATAGTCACGCTTACTTGAGCTTTGTCAGACAGGGAAGGAGTGCCTTTGTCACGAACTTCAATCTCAAACTAGTGGAACCAAGTACAATATATTATGTTGAAATGGGATTAAAACATTAATTTTCTAAATTGATATGCTTT